>NW_008824053.1:4426524-4442752 GCF_000699105.1 Pygoscelis adeliae | reverse complement strand
TCTTTTCCATCCCTGCAAGGGTCTGTGACGCAACTTGAGCTGGGGAAACCGGGACGGAAGTGCCCACTGGAACATCACCCCCCTCGCCTGGGATGAAGGGAGAGGTGGCAAACGGCCTCACCACCTCTACTGGCCACAGAAATCAGTCCAGAGATTGCCAAACCCCTGTAGGAAACAACGGTACCAAGCCCTGCCGGAGCCAGACCCAGCTTGACAAACAGGCAGGGAGGGAGCGAGGCTACCCGGCTCCCGGGGCAGCGGAGCTCACAAGCAAAACACCTCAGCCATGGTGGAAATATCACACAGGAAGGAGACTCTTCTCAATTGCCATTAATATTAATTTAAGCTACTGAAAACACAAATAATTCCAAAACTGACTGACAGCAGATACACAGAGTACGTGGCAGAGCTCAGCAAAGGTCAGGCTCCTGCAGCACAAAGCTGGGCACAAGCACACAGGAAGACCCAGCTCAAGGCGCCGGCGTCCTGACTCACGCCTGCTATTACTCAGCGTGAGCAAAAGCATCCTGGTCCAGCGGGTCCAAGCTACCCAACAGCTGGATGTGCAATATAAGGGATGGCTACACCCGCAACTGTCGCTCCTGCAGTGGCTCAAAGAGCTGGAACAGGTGCATAAAGAGGATCATAAAGAGGATCAAGACCATTTTTCATCTATTCCCTTTTCGGGAGCTGGTCTCGCCCTCCTGCCCATCTATCCATTTTGCTGTGTTTCAGAGAGGCAAAAGGCAACAGTAGAGGCAGAGCTGACAGTTTGTGAAATTGGGAATTTAGCAGGTTTAACAGATAACATAAGATCCCTCGGCTTAAATCAGGGTAACTTAGTCGCTAGAAGCAGCCACTGCAAGCAATTTAGACCAAGTAAACATCTAATCTCTTCTGGCTGATCGCTTAATGAAATACAATTAATTTGTTGTGGCTTTTCACTGCAATACTTAAACTTTCCTATATGAAACACTGAGAACATCTATTTTGGCTCTTTTCTTGGCAGATGAGTGTACTCTTTTGAACTCTGGGAGTTCAGCTTCCAGTCTCTTGCACTGATACCTCCTTTTCCCCTTTGAACTCGCCTGTTGAGTCTATCGGTGCGTTTTGGGAATGTATTATTCATAGGGAAAAAAAAAAAGAAAGTGTAAAACATAAGTAGATATCTCATACGGAACTGTCTATCACCTCAGAGGATTACAATTTCCCTTTAATGCCAGCTGGCTACATTACAGTCGCTAAATCAATGGAATATATTGGCCATTTTAAACGCATGCTGTCCTGCGCCTCTCCTGCCAGTGCCCTTGGTTGACCAGCCACCTCCGTCCCATGCACCAGGGAGGGAGCCGGCAGGACGAGCCAGCGGCTGAGGTGCCTTCTCGGCTGCTTGAGCAGAGGAGTCCAGCATTGCCGCAGCGACTGCTGCCGGCGCCTTGGCAAGCTGGGCCTCTGCGAGCTGGGAGCGGATGCTCCCCATGCACGGTAGTATCCAGCTGGCTGGGAGATCACACACGTGTCAGAAAGTTGGCTGGATGGTATTTATAAGAAGGAAATCATTTCATTAGCTGTCACATTATTTTCTTTCTAGGTTTGTCTTATTCAGTATTTTTTTGCTGTGTTATCTCTACCAAAAAAAAAATAAATCCAAATAAGAAGCAGCACGTTGGAACAAGCACACAAAAGTGCTTTGCTTTCATCTTATTTGAAAGATTTATCACATGCTCCAGGTTAATCCGTTAGGCAACATTATTCTAACAAGGTGTGGCCAGCATTTTTATAATGTATGAAACATTTTCTTCCAGATTTATGTGCTCGCTCTATTTATAATCCATATGTCGTGTATATTACAAACTGGTGTGATAAAGACTCAGGAAATTTTCTGAGACTCATGTGTTGGGGTTTTTTTTTTTCCTTTTTCTCTCCCCCCGCCCCAACTAACGGGACAAAGACACAACTAGATACCCCCACCCAACACATATTCAGACTTGTCTGCAGCTTTAGATGCGCAAATATCTTTTCAAATCTGGTTCCATCACTTTACATGCCTTATAACGCATTACAGATGTTTACATGCCTTAAATCTATTTAGATTGCTTTATTACTCAGAGAAAAAAATACTGGAAATTACCACTATCTTACTGGCAATTTAAAAAAAAAAAAAATAATTACAATTACCCATAGCATTCTCAGAAGCCACCTCCACTGCAGGTGAAAACATGCCAGACAGACTGGACGTGGCTTGGAAATGGAGTGAGGTCTAGGATTCAGCAGGGAAAATCTCTGGAATTTTAACTCGTGAGCAGGCATCTCATCAGGTCCCTGCTAGAGAAGACCTTCATTGACTTACATGCGTATTTCAGTGCTTTTCTAAATCAGAATTCCCTCAAAGGTCTGTATGCTGAGCTATATTTCACTATTAAGTTTAGAGTAAGACCCGAATCATAAATAAAGGCAAAATCTATTCCTGATGTGAGCTGGGGTTATGCTGAAGATGAATTTGACACAACTGACCTGTTTGGTTTTTCTCTTTTAAGGCAGGAAAATGCAGAGACTTGAGGAACACTCTTTTATCAACGTGCAACAGCAGCACAGCTTGCAAATACAGTTGCACGAGTCTTGCAATCTTTCACCCAGGGCTTATTCTAGAAACCTCTTCCTCCCTCTCCCCCATCAACTGCAACAAAAGTTTTGCTTGAGGAAGGAGCAAGACCCAGAACTGCTCTCTCCCTTGTGTTGCAATATCCAATCTGAGTGTTACTATCAGCTTTTGGAAACTGACTGTATAGAAAACACAGATGATGTTTGCATATTTTAATTTTAAACATCTCTGCTTGGCATAAGGATGGAACCTAATAATTTGCTTTGTTTCTGCCTCATGAATTAATTCAGCCTGCTAACTGATTTGGATAAAGTATTTTGATTCCTACTAATAAATGTGTTTTCTGGGCAGGCAAAACAACTCTTGGAGGCACAGTAACAAGTTCATTAGCTTGCCAGGAGAAGTACTTCTATAATATCCGTAAGGAATGGACTTTTTCTTTTTTTAACCCACTTGTTCCACCCATGTCTTTTAAATCAATCAGATAAATTCACCTTGTTTTTCAATGCCCTGAATCCTGATAGCTCTGCACACTTGATAGGTAATTTAATCATCGTTGGTGTGGATGAACACAAGCTCAAATTAGCTTCTGAAAGGCTTAGTCGTCCCGTAGATAGCTCTGCCTTTCCACTTTTATGCAGGAACTGAGCTTCACCAACTGGTTAGCTAGAGGTGTCATTAAAAATTTACAGAAAGAAACAAAGGTGTGCTCCAGCGTCTCTCCTTACCCTTTCTACTGTTACTCCAGCAGACAAAAGGTATGGAATCTGCTTCATGAATAATGAGTCATGTAATATGCATAATGCATTTTTAATGGCCCACAGTAATAACATTGAGAGAGATATTTCCAATCTTCAGACTTGCACCGCGGCCTCTCAGTAGCCTGTTCTGATTCTCCCCAGATAGATCTTCTTTTCCTCCTCTTCGTTTCAAATGCCCCACCTTAAAGCCGTGACTTTTTCCCAGAGGTAGCCGCATTTTACCCAAATCAGCAGCTGAGCTGGTGCCCGACGCGAGCGGGGCTGGTGAGGCGGGGAACCGCCATTTCAAAGGAGTTCAGGCCTGAGCTCAACACGGGTGCCCTGAGGTATACCAGTAATTTGCAAGACACTCTGGGGGAAGGCACACTTAAACCAATAAAAACACCCACCGAGTTTCTTCCCTTGAAGAACAGTCCTGTCACCCAGGCTGTGTCCGCGCTGCGGGGCCCTCCCGCCCCCGCCAGCAGCTGCCTCCTCTGGCCACCCAACCCCAGCCAGCAGGTCTGCACAAGGCTCAAACCTCGCCAGTTGTCCTGTTTGAAAATGAGACATTCCAGGGGGCAGGCACACATTGCTTTTGTAGTTTTAAAGGTAAATGCCGGTAACTGAGCCCACTCAGGGCCTGCTGGAGTAAGGCCTGCCTGCAGGGAGGGAGGCTGTGACTGGCAGGAAAAGGCCCTCCTGAGGGCAGAGGGGCTGGCTGCTGCACCCCGGCCACCCCGTGCCCGGTCCCCCTGGCCAGCATTCACTCCACCCGCAACAGCAGCTTCCCTGTAAAATAAATATCAAGCATCGCCCCAGGGGCAGCCCCAAGCCTACCTGTGCCACCCGCTGAGCCGCTCCTTGGAGCCTTCCCTGGTCTGGGCAGGGCCCAGGGCATCACCAGGCCTTCCCCATTACCACTTAGTCTCTTTCACTGATCTTCCGCATTAATTAACCCAGCATAATGGGCCTACTGTGGTCTTCCCACCTGGCAGCTCCTGTGTGCCTATGCTGCAGCCTCTCACCCTGACCGCTGTGATTGTGTGCCACGTTTCTGTCTAACAAAAGCCCCATCTGTGAAGCCTTGGTGTGGGCAACTGTGTGTGGAAGAGGTGACTCCTGCCCAAGCGGCATGTGCTGGGTTAGCCCTGCAGAGATACGCTTCAGCCACAGCCTGCGAGGGCAACCCTGTGAGGAAGGGGCTGCAGCTGAAGTTCTCAGAGGTGGCAGAAAGCACAAGCACGGAGGGACCTGGGCGGCACCATGGCAGGTGGAGTGCCACGGCCCTCAGGTGGGCAGGGTGCCCCGAGGGCCGGGCCAGCCCAGTGGGGCAGAGGGAGCCTCTGCTCACTGGTTTTATCCAGAACAGAAGTAAAAACAAAGCTGGAAACAAGAGTATATATCCATGTGGGCACACAAGGTTATGTGCACATGTAAAAGCCCAGGCTGCCATGCTGTGCTCTGCTGGGAAAAGGACAAGGGATCCCTCCGTCATCCTCCTGCTTCTTTTGTATGGGCTGCGACTGCCAGATGGAGCAAGCCCTGCTGATAAGGCAGGCAGGCAAAAGGCAATTCTGTGAGTCCCAACAGGCTTAAGTATAAATGACGCACCTGCTGCTCAGGTGTCCCTGCAAACTCCCAGGCACAGACATTTAATCTTGCGGGAGGACATTCAAGTTCCTCCCGGGCTGAGCAGGGACTTCTGGCAGTCTACATTTCCAAAGCAGACACTTAAAACTGTTGTTTCCTCTTTTATGGTGATAGTCCTAAGCACAGTATACCCCAGCCTTCAAAAGTGTGAAGTGTTTAACTGAAATCAGTGGGCGCTGGACAAATAAATACGACAGCGGTGTTCTTTAATCACCAGAGCCCTTGTGCAAATTCTGCTGTGCCTGCGTTCCCTCCTCGAATGCTGTATCCCTGACCATCAGTGTGGTGTATCGTTGTAACGGCTGACATTCACAAATGTGCTCAAGTTGCGTATTAAATAAAAATCACTCTGGACCATCCTCAATACTTTATTAACTTAAAACATTGTTCCAATAAATATGTACCAATAAACATAAGACACTCCATAAAATCTAAATAAGGACATTTACAAACCTGTCAACAAAGTAAAAACAGCATTTTTTTAACTGAGGTACATGCAGGGTCATTTAAGGCAAATTCAGTCAATTATACTTTTATAATGATTCCTGCCCACCTCAGTTGAGTTTCCCTTTAAAAATTAAAAAAAACAAAAACAAATATACAAATGATGCTATTGAGTAGCTATTTTCCAGTTATTAGAACAAGCCCAGAGTGCGGAAGCCAGTAATGGTTCTGGGCAGAAAGTCTGTGCCTCCCCAGTGCTCCTGCCCTCCTCAGTCAGGATCGCTTGTTGGATGGGTTTCTAGTTGTAAGGCATAACTCTGCGCTTTGGCTTTTCTACTTGTCTTTCACAAGCTTCCTTCTCCCCAGTGGATGTAGCAAGAAGTAACCCCCCATGCCTCAAACACACACGCACACAGCCAGGCATTGCACAGAGAGATGGCTCTGGGAGGATAAACTCTATAACTGTTAATGCAGCTCCTGATTTGCACCAGAACAAGTGAGAGCAGGATCAGGCCCAAGCTGGTACCTTTGCTTGAAAATCAGCAAGATGTCAAACTGCACAACTCAGGCCTGATCCTCCAGGTTTTCCCGACAGGAAACCAAGAGTGAAGCCATACAGCACTAAAACTCAATCAAGGCAAGCGCTCCCCACACCACATGCTGATGGCTCTCTGTCATTACCATGTAAACACTGTTATACCCATGTGTCCCTGCAAGGTGATTCGAGCTACTGAAAACTTCAGGGGGTTCATCTTGGCCATGGGAGAGAGATTTTCCAGCTTACAGGTATTTGGTAGCTTATCCGTCTTTGGAGTATCAGGCTTCATATCTAAAAGGCTTATTTTCCAGTGTTATTTCAGAAACAGAGAAAGGGAGAGAAAGAGAGGAAGCCCAGCCTTTAATTTGCACTTTCACAGTCATTCAGGCTGAGCTGTCAATGCATGGCCCTGTCCTTTCGTCTCCGAGCTCCTGGTCAGAAAGGTAATGCCAGGGTCTGTGCTCAGGACAGGGCTCGGGTCCAGCGGGGAAGCCAAGGGAGTCTGTTCTCATAGTGTTGTAGGTGCTTTCTGTATTGCAGCTGGGACTCATTTCAGGCCGTGCTGTGTCTCCCGGTGTCTCCGTAAATCCACCTTTCGTTGAAAGCCTTTGCCACACAGATCACAGCCAAAGGGCTTGAAGCCTGTGTGCTTCCGACTGTGGGTGATGAGGTTGGAGCTCTGACTAAAGGCTTTTCCACACACCTGGCACTTGTGAGGCTTCTCACCTGCAAACAGAAGGCGTGAGAGGGAGAGAGAGAGAATGTGAAAGAGGCAACACGCTGCTTACGCAGGACCAGGGCAAACAGGAAACGCACACTGGGCCTCTGGGCCTTAGAGCTAATCAAGTGATTCCTGTGTGATTACCAAAGAAGTCATTCTTATAAAAAACATGCAATTGGGAGCCCCGAAGCATTAGCTGAGCCTGCACTGCAGCTGAGCAGGCCTGGACTTGGCTGCACCTCCATCGGCCCAGTATAGTCCTGGGAGCGGCCTGAAGCACAGACTGCTCCCAGGACACCGTTAACTTGTGAATACATGTGGCTGCACGGGCCCTGTGCAATTTAAACTGGTTTTGTGTCCTAGAAACATCAGGAACTCCTGGAAGGACCCCCAGGTCATGCTGAATGCCTGACATCGATTATTATAGCATCAGCATGGGGGCAGGTGGATGGAGGTTGTTAAGCCAAAGCCAGTGAGCTCGGCTCTGTCCCCAAGGGAGGTATGAGGGCCCTTAAGTGAACCCTGAAGGGCAGGGTTCATCCAGAGATCTGCTCTTCTCCCCGTTCCCCACACTGAAATACTAGCAGTCACCCCGAGCCAGCCCTGAAGTTCTCCTGCAGGCAAATAACGTAAATGGAAATAAATCCAGCCTCCGGAACTTCTCCTACTGAGGGGTCAGTGGCAAAACTCCACTGGCCTCCATGGGAGCAGGGTCTCAGTGCATTTTCTTAGTGTTTATTATCAAATAACGGGTAAAAGGGAACCCAACCACAAAACCAAGCCTGATTTTCAGAGTGGCTTTGCACCTGCAGAGCCCACTGACTTCAGCTGGAACAACAAACTCTTAGCACGTTTGAAGATCAGATTCTTAGAAACATAAAATAATACAAAATGTGCTGGAGGCTCAGTTCACAAGTGTATGCTGCATATGAAAGGGATCCCTCATTCAGTTAAGGACCTGGTTTTATATTAGCAATTTAAAAGTCCAGGCACAGTTTCTGATCTCACAACAAAATAATGGTTTTGACTGATTCAGAATTTGGCTGAAATTCTACTTAATCAAGCCTCATTTGAAAAAGTTACTATGGAAATACTTTTTGTGTTACTTCCTAAATAGTTCATTTTCATCCAGCAAACATCTGGTGGAATATCTTTGTAAGTAACATTTATTGTTCGCTGCTTGTCATCCAGAGAAGTCACAACCAGGCAGCGCTACATATAATACCATCTTTCTACACATTTGCCATTTTTAGGCTTCACCCTTGATATCTGCTGGTGGTCACTATCAGGAAACAGGATTTTGGTCATCTGATCCTTGGGTTTGGCCAGTACAGCTGTTATTTTGTGTCTGCAAATGCTTCTGTATCTCACACAACATTCATTTCCCTCTAATTTAAGTGAATGGTGCAGGTCTCAAAGGCAAGATTTTCTTTTAAAGATTTCTGATAAACCTGCCTTCTCACTGAATGATATTTTCAAAACGAATCACTGATTTCCTTCAGTGATTCACCTGCACTTTATTAATTTCCATGTTTATTACTAGCAGTGAAACTTGAGGACTCTGCACCTCTCCTTCCATTCTGTATCAAACTGCAGCCATTTCTCAGAAAGTGCAGACAATGTCTGAACAAATATTTAGACTAAGAGTTGGACCCTAGGCCCTCCAGTTTAGTGTTTGATCTAGAGGAGGAGACTCCTGTTGTTCCTATTGTAAATTGGTAGATCCTGCAAAAAGAAATGCTGCAATCAAATTCACCTGTCATTTTCCAGGCACCTCAGCTGTAAATCAGGGCTACACGAATATAATACGCTACAAATCATCTTACACAAAAGCCCTTTGAATAAACATTGGTGGATCCTATTAAGGGAACACTGATTGGATTGTGAGGATTTGGGTTATTTTGCAGCTGCTGTTCATGAAACCACCTTCAAATCACCCTCCTTTGCACGAGTAGAGCTCAGATAGCATGAACAGCAGCAGGGCAGCAAGAAGCACGGGGAGGTGCATCTACTTTCCCAGCTGAGGAGGAATGGACTGCTGCAGAGACACCTCTTCAGTGACCTGCCCCCACAGTTGGGGCTGAACACCAGCAGCTGCAAGGCTGACCTGTGTGAATGAAGGTGTGTTTCTTCATATCAGATTTCTGGTGGAACCGCTTCCCACAGTACTGGCACGGATAGGGCCGGGTGTCCGAGTGGATGAGCAGGTGGGTGGACAAAGTAGAAGATCTCTTAAAACTCTTGCCACAAATCTTACAATCAAAGCTGCGTTCCTGCAGAGAGAGGAGCCCACACACACACACATTACACCACACCAGCGATCCCACCAGCAACAAACTGCCTGGCAGCACATCAGTGATGCCCCTTCAGTGCTGCCTCTGCTGCCTTAGCAAACACTTCCACTTCTCCAGAGAGCTGGACTGGCCTGAGGAGACGCTAACACTGGCATGATAGCACCACATGACAAAAAAAGATAACGCACCCTCTCCCAGTGCTGTGCACCACTCCTCACAAAAATTTAATTGAACAGCTCTTCCTGCTGGCAGGAATGGCCAGGTGGGAGCAGCTCTGACCGACCGGGCAGAGTCCGCCTGCACATTTCAACAGGGGCCCAAGACATGATCACTCCACTGGGAAGTCCAACAGCTGCAGCACTGTTCAGAGGCCACGTCTCCACTGTACACAGGGAATTGGGTGCTGAGGTCTGCTTGGCTCTCCTGGGAAATCTCTGTGGCAGGCTGACTTCTGCTGGCAGGGTAGCAACTCACTGCTTATTTGTAGTTGCATTATAATTCAAGTGAAAGGTACCTAGAGCACCTGGGGAAAACAGCTTTTTGGCTTACTACTTTAACATATCAAACTAAATGCATTAAGACCTTGCTGTCTCCTCTCCCTCACACACTCCTCTCCACCACTTTCTTCCACCATAAATCATCTCTTCTTTCCATCCCTTAACTACCATCACACCTTCCTCTTCCTGCTATACTTTCATATAATCACCTTAGTTTATTTGGCTTTTAATGCACTCTCCCTGAAACGTTGCCCCCTCCACGGACACAATATGCAGTGCTGCTCTTTTCACCATTATTTAATGGGTGATAGGATATTTCCCCTCGTTGTGTGCTCTGCTGTTGCACACTCATGAAACTGTAACTAAAACAGCAAAAAAACACTGCTGTAACTCTATCCTCCAAAAGCCAATCTGAAGAAGGAAGATTTGCCAGGTCAAGTGGGTGCGTGAAGGGGAAATATGGCACAATATCAGCAGGTGGAAAATGTTACAAGTCCTCCTACCAAAATTAACTACCATATTCTTTTGGTGTGTGACTCAGAGTGTGTCGAGACGGGTGAAGTCTGTGCTCTATACCTGACTGGTCGTTCAGATGTTCCCTGCACAGACACAATGACTACAAACAAGGGAAGACTCACTTCTTTGGGGGAGGGGAGGAGAAAGAATGAGGAGAGCTGCATCGAAAGAAAGCACAGTGAGTTGCTTTAGCTGTTAAAAAAAATCCACGTCCACATTACAATTTCCAGCTCTGAGAGTGAAAATTTATTATTTATTATCTCTTACTTCTGGAGTGCCAAAAGCACCCGTTGCTTAATACAGACACACACCAAGGTCTGGGGAATGGAAACAAAGCCTGTGTTCTTTGATCTGTTGATTTGCTCCTTTGCTCACTAGCTGCCCACCCTTTCCTCTGCCTCCCACCATATTCTTCACCCACAACTGCCCACTGCAGCCCTACCATGTTCTCTTCCTCTCCTCCGTTTAGATGCCCATCTACTGCCCTGTGATTGCCTTCATGGCCTCCCCAGTGCCAGCTGAAGCAAGCAGCTGGCCCTGGCCCTCGGACCTTCATCCTGGCAGTCCACCCCGCTCTCACCTGTGAGTGCACAGCCTTGTGCTGCTCCAGGCTGACTGCATGGCCGAAGGTCTTGCCACACATGTCACAGGCAAAGGGCCTTGTGCCACTGTGTGAGCGGCGCACATGTACCTCAAGGCCATGCGGCGTGGAGAAGACCTGAGGGGAAAGAGCACACAGGGTCAAGCTTGCCAGGGAGAAGGGGCTGGGAAAGCGTCATAACCAGTGTGGGAGAAAGGGATCCCTACCTTGCTGCACTTGACACACTTGTAAGAGCCAGTGCTGATGAGCAATGGGCGGCACAAGAGGTCCGACTCCACTTTGATGCCACCTGGCCCCTTCTCTTGCTGCAGCCCAGGCTGCGTCTCGGCATAGAGTCCGGGTGCCGCTGCCGGCGGCCGCTCAAACAGCCCCGGGCCCGGGGAGCCAAAGTCACCATAAAGTCCAAGGGAAGAGCTACACTCTGCACCGTAGAGGGCAGGCTCGGAGCCTCGCTCGCAGAAGAGCCCCAGGGCTGAGGTTCGCTCCAGCGTCGGGCAGGGCCTGTAGCTTTGCACAAGGTGCCTCAGCTCAGAGCCACCCAGGCTGTTCCACATGTACGGTTTGAAGGGCACCGAGAAGGGGGGTGCTTCATCTAGGGACGGACACACAGATCGCTCCGAGGCTGCGGAAACACAAGGGCATGGGAATTAGTGCACTTCACAATCCAGCCACTGTCATGGGGCAGAATCATCTCAGCACTCAGACTTGTGCCCAGAGCGAGACCCCCATACTGCACATTAAGGCTGCCCTTTCATCTCTAATGGGAGGAGATTTTACACTGCACAGTAGGGTCAGTGCATCCAGTACTACCTACCCACCTGCTGTCCCAGCCAAATTGTTTAAAGCAGCCACCAATTTTGTCTACCTCCATTTCTGGGTGCCCAGGTGTGTACACCCTGATCTGACTGTCAAGACACTAAACAACTCAATCTGCAACTTCCTTTGGTTTTATCTGCAGCTCCTCAGAAAAGTGTATCTACTACGTCCCAAGATGGGCATCAAAGCTGACAGTCCAAATGTTCAAGCTCTGATGTAGGCCCCACACATCCATATAGCAAATACAACATTATGGAGGTGCCAGAAGGAGCAAGAGTGTCGAGATTTACCTGTTCAACAAAACTAAAAACTGCTTGTTGCACAATTTAATGCCCAAATCTAGTCTCTCAACTTCATGCCACAACTGCCCGTAACTATACCACAGCATAATTGAAATAAAGAACAGCTTCTGAGGTGCTTGAATGTCATGCCTCACTTTATCGGAAAAAAATAAAGTAAAATCAGTCCTCATCTGAAATAAAATCACGGTTGTTTCAGATTGCTCTGAGTTTCTCTAAGTAAAGAAATGGAGTCCACGCAAAACATTGAGCTTTGCAAAATCATCGGTATAAAAGTTGAAGACACAAAAAGATTTTTCTTTCCTAGCAGTCATAATCAAAGCAATCTTCCACCAGGACAAGCTCAGATGGCTTCAGTTGGCTCTAACAGGCTCACCTTTGGCAATAGCATCTGACCAACGCAGTGGGCACCATCACCAGAGATGAATCACACTTGGGAGGCCCATCGCAGAGTCCGATGCAGTGGCAGGAACACAGCCTTTGAGATCAGTGTCTAAAGGCACAAATGCTCAGGAAACCTCGCATAGAGCAAAGCACAGCTGGGCAGGGAACACGAGGTACCAGACCCCAACTGTGTCTGCCAGAGATGCTGATTAATGCCTGAGGTGCTCTGCTTTCACTCTTCATCACAACAAGCAGCAGCACTGGGAGAGTCAAATGTCTCCACAGGACAAATGTTTTAGTGAACCAAGGAAAAGATGAATCAGTTAACTGCTGAAGTGCCGATGCCTTCACAGAGATATTGGCATCCCTTACAACTTGAGCTTCCAGAATAACCTCCCTTACCCACCCACAATTGCTCTCTTGCTTTTTCTCGTTCCTGTCAGCTCACAGCTCCCATGGCTTTCTCAGCCTTGGAGGGCAAACCAAGCAACCAACCTATCAGGCAAACCAAGATAATGAGGGGTGGGCTAGGGAAGGAAGGCATGATGTGTTAGGATATCCATTTGGATAGGCAGATGGTCACTGAGGGTTACAGAAGGGAGTGGGAAATGAGGTGAAAACTGAGCTTTGACTGACTTGATTGTTTCCTATCCTTTACATAATTTCAGATGTTAACAGCCTCAAATTCTTCCATTGAAATTAGCAGTTTTTTGGTTGGAAATATATGCGCACAGACCAACTGGGACATTTGAACAGAGCGATGAAATCAAATTAGCTGACATGGTGCTGAGCATGATTTTTCCTGTTCTGCACTGACTGCAAAGTTGTGGTCAGCATCACATCATCAATCTTGTGTCTTTGCAACCAGTTTCAGTGTTGCCATCTCTCACGATTTTATCGCAAGATTCAAAACTATCTTAAAGCCTCAGCTCTTGAAACTGCATGAATTCATCAGCTTTCCTTTTGTTTGCTTGTTCTTGTTGTAACTTTTTTTTTCCTCTTAAAGTCAACTTCTAGCCCAGACTGTAAAGAAAAGCATGAAAATGTAAACCCTCAATATTTCAACACTAGAACTGAATATCCATAAGGTACTACTTACAATCTTGATTTCTAAGCCAGTCCATTGAGTGAGAGGAGAGGGAAGGCTGACCTGATTTTTGAGCCCTTGGAATTGGCAGCACAGGACACGGTAAACACTGCACCACAGATCAGTTCGCGTGCAGTATTCCTTCCATCACCTCACATGCTTTGGAGACCTCTCAAGCACAAGTGCAGGGGAGCCACTCACTTCTCAGGGGCAAGCTCAAGCCATCCAAGCCCTTTACCCAGTGTCAAGGTGACCTGCAAGCCTGCTCTGCCACACTGCAGGACACTTCTGTGTCTACCTCTCCTCCACTCCACAGCATTTAGGCCTCCAAGGGGTGAGCAGGGAGGGAGAGACAGATTCTCCCTCCTCTTCCTAGCAACTCTGTGCAGCCTTTATAGAGACCACTTCTGGGAGAAGAAACACCAATGCTCCTTTTTGAAGACAAGGCAAACTCAATCTGAAATGGTTGGGAACAGATTGATATGCACAGCAAAGAAAGATTCAAGTGTCCTCCTCCAAAGACCACAAAACACCACGTTCTCTGCGCAACTCCACTGTACACAGTAAAAGGCTCCTTCCAAGACTGTAACATCAATAGGCTCATCACGAGATACTAATATACTGCTGCACTGAGCTATCAGGCACCTTCGGTATATGCAAACGCATGTGATTACAGACACACGTAGAAAGTGAGGTTAAATAACAAAGTGAATTGCACTGATGGAGTCAACAACATATTAGAGTGTTAACAATGCTATAAAGGTATTGTGTCTGTGCATGCCTATCAGGATCGGCAGCACAGCACTCAAAGACAAACCTGAAATCTGGCTTTCACTGCGTACTGAAGTGCAGCCTGCACCTACGTTCACTTCTAGGGATAAGGGGGTGATAGTACTACTCACCGCACCTGCCCTGAGCATGATTTAGAAACATCATTTCTCATCTGCCCTGCCTGTCAAAGCACAGAAACTGCGCCACACCCAGACAAACACAATCATAGAAATCCAGCCTCTCACCAGTGCGTCTTCCAGAAGTGACCTAGGCACAAATTCCAGCTTCGCACTGAATCTGACAGCAGGTGAAAGGCAGAGGGGTTGGGGGGGGGGCAGCTGTGGGAGGAAGCCCAACTATCTAATCCTGCTGCCACTGCGTTCATCATTAACGTAACAGCACCTCTCTCAATGCACTGAGGTTCATTTAATAAAGCTCTATCCTTACAGCACTTGGTTGGAGTCCCTTACCTTCCCACTCCTCCTGTGAATGGGATCAGAAAGTCCCAGGACCACCCGTCCCCACCCCCTGAAAAATCTTGATCTGGGGATGTCACCCTCATTTTGCAAAGATACCTTCCCTGGGTAGCTGGGATGGTTGGCAGGGAGCTAATGAATCCCACACTGGGGGAAGAAACGAGTGGGGAGGAGGAAAAGGCAGCCCTGATAAATACCTGCTCCATTTTGCATGTGTCTTTTAGACACCTCATGAAAATGGTCTGGTTCCCGTGCAGAAATTTTAATTATTAGAGGAAGGAGGAGCAGGACAAATTCGTTAGAACAAAAATTACACACCCTGCTACACTGTGTGCAGAAATATTAGCAAAAGAGAGACTGCTACATTCCTGCATTTTGTCTGGTCTGTCATTGGCACAGACTGAAACTGTCCCGTGGCTGGCTGTGACGATACTGGGCAGCATTTTGAATGTCCCCTCGAAGGGCTTTAGGACTCTTAAAAGAGGGGGAGGCTTTAAAAATGCAAACCCACATCATTACAGTCAGCCGTTGATATGCAAGGACACTACAAAAACGAAGTGGGAAAACCGGTGGGGAAACGGGACCAAGTATTCATTTGCTGGCGTCTGCTGTCATTCGTTAAAGCCGAGACAATTTTTCCTTTGCTAAGACAGAAATTGTTCTTTTTTCCAGCTGTCACTTTTTAACCGAGGCAATAAAAAGTGTTTTTTATATATACATATTTTTGTTATAAAATGACACCATTGTATTTTTAAACGAGATAAGTATTCGCGCCAGGCTGGGGACAGCATCTCCCACTGCTCCGACCACATCAAAGGCAGGACGAGGGAGCTAGAGACAGGCACTGCAGCCATAAGTGTGAGTTTCCTGGATTTGGGGTGTTTAAATCTGACCATCATTATTTTCATCTGTTTTTTACGAATGTGTTTTTAGGAAAAAAAAGAGAGAGAGAGAGAGAGGGGGGAGAGGGAGGGAGAGATCCTTTTTATAGGCAAGACGCAAGAAATAACCTGAAAGGGGGTTAGGGAAAACGTCTAGCAGGTAGTACAAAACACAAAGTCAGCGCTGTTTACTACAGGTATATAGGTAGCCAAGTAGAAATTTTTACTGTCTTAAAAAACATCTAAACTCCGGG
This sequence comes from Pygoscelis adeliae, assembly GCF_000699105.1. Classification (NCBI taxonomy): domain Eukaryota; kingdom Metazoa; phylum Chordata; class Aves; order Sphenisciformes; family Spheniscidae; genus Pygoscelis; species Pygoscelis adeliae. Next base: position 4,427,178 of record NW_008824053.1, on the reverse strand, counting down.
TAGCAGGACCCTGTAGGAAAATGCCGGGACCTTTAAAACATAAGCGGCTTGCCTCTAGCAATTAATCAAAAACCAAAAAATCAACGCCCGATGGCATCACAACTTTCCTAGAGCCTGTCATCCGCTGCTCCCCTTAGCAGTGGGAGATGGGCTGGAAAAGCAACCCGAGAGAGAGAACCCGAAAACGAGTGGGAAAAGGCAAATCTGTCCCTTCCACTAGTTTTCGATGGCGGCGTCCAGCCATGAGGCATTGCCCCACGGCACCGACACAGACACGCTGCGGGACCCTCTCGCCCCGGTCCTACCTGGCGAGACGGAGGGCGAGGGAGGTCTCCAGAAATCCTCAAACTCGGACACCCTGTCACAGACGCTGCCCTCGCAGCTGGGCGCGGACTCGGAGGTGCCATCGGCAGCCTCGGTAAGGTGGGATTCCGGGGAGAAGCGCCCCTGGGAAGGCTCCGGATCGGGCAGGACGGTGCGGCACAGCCCCGTGTCCTCGGGGATCTTGCTGTCTGCAGGGAAAAGGGGGCGAGAGGCTTCTCAGTGCGGGTCCGTGGTGGGAGCCAGCCACCTCCCGCGGCGGCCCCGCTCCCGCCAAGGTTTTCTGCCGGACTCTCTCCAACCCCGCATCAGCCCCTCCGGCGTCCCGCAGGG
>NW_008824053.1:4422048-4423123 GCF_000699105.1 Pygoscelis adeliae | reverse complement strand
CAGCCAGGAAGCCTGCTCCCTTCTGCAAAGCGAAAAAGGCTCGCCTTGCTTCACACGCACACCCCAACCCCAAAACACGGTTTTCCAGGTCTAGCCTCGGGTTCCTGATGCAGCCAGGAAATGCGGCTCGGGTCTTCGGTGTCTTTCTGAGGCGGTTCTGGGCTTCGCCCTCGGGCATCTCAGGCCACCAGCAGCTTCGTTTCGATGACTGTAGGGCCGGCCGCAGTACGGCTCTGCAGTGAGCGAATCGAGGTTTAACACCGTGTCCCCTTCAGACCGAGACCGAGAGAGGCTGAAGTCGGGCAAAGCAGGAGCGAACTTCAGCCTCCCTCACGCCCAGGAGCACGCTGGCTTTGCAGAACAGGTGCTTTTCTTCACCACCACCACGCCACCCCCGAAGTATTCACAGAAAAATTAGTCATTTTGTGCCCGTGTGGAACGTGGGATTAGCCTGATTTCCCAAAATCTAACTAAGCAAGCGAACACCACCACGAGAAAAACTGTCCAGCCTTTTGCATGATGCTTTAGTAGTGACACAAAAGAACACGACTGACACGTCGCCCTTAACGCCTTCGTTACTGCTGGAAAGTTCCTGGTGCTGGACAGCGATTTTATTTACGGCATCTGTGTACCGCGCCTCTGGTTGATTACTCTGAAAATTATTCACGCCGTCAGCTTTAAAAATAATTGCTGGAATCAGTAGAAATAACCAGATTAGGACAACTCGGTGTAATTTCACGTATGCATCTTCGTTGACTCACTGTTTGTGACTCTTTGCGAAACAATCTTTCTCGTTTGCCTCTGAAATGGCGAATAAACTAATAGCCTTTCGACTACCTTGCCGAACAGCGCTTTGACCGCGTGTAATGAAAGCAACAAAAAACATCGCTGTGAATTACTATTAGCGCGCGTAAACAATTCTGACCTGGTTACAATAAAATACATATCCGTCTTGATACATCTAAGGTTAAGAAAAAAAAAAATTACACGGGTGCTTTTGCGCGCTTTAAAGCGCGGTGATTTCCGCGCGGAAGATGCTCGCTGCCTGTCGAGGACCTGGATGCGCTGCCGGGCG
>NW_008824053.1:4397767-4420960 GCF_000699105.1 Pygoscelis adeliae | reverse complement strand
CGCGGGGAGCTGGCGGGCCGTGCTGCCTCCTCTCCCGCTCCCGGGGCTTTGCTGGCCCCGGCTCGTGCTGTGACGCATGAGCTTTTTTCATCTTGTGGACTTCCAGCCCGTTTTATCGAAGTCGCCCCTCACGCGTTTTAGAAATATCGCCGGGTTGCTCTCTCTACGGAACAAGGGACTGAAAGAAAAGTGCTGCAGCTGCTGCAATCCGTAGGTAGGGCCTGAAGACAATTTCCACTCCTTAGCCTCCGACAGCCGTTGTCCCAGGGCTCTTTCCACCCCCGAGAGGAGCTTACTATCTGTCGTAACAGCACGCTGAACAGGGGTGAATGGACCGTTTTGTAGATAAGAGCAGCTCTTATTCTGGGTTTTGTATAGAGCAGCTCTTATTCTGGGTTTATAGTGCGACCTATGTGCTGCAGTTCAGTAACCTTTAAGATGGTCTTGTGTATGCAGTGGTCGTCATGTGACACTGCAAGAGCTGTGTGACACCACCAAGTATTCTGCATCCCAGTGTGAAAAAGCTAAAAGCTAAAAGCTCAACGGTCCTGAGTTGGCGGAGGGATGTAATTCATGTGAAGTGTAGGTGATGGGGGCTGGGGATGGGTTTTAACGGAGCTGCTCTAATGCTTCCCCCAAAGGGAGTGTGATATTCAAAGTTAAACATAAAAACTTGGTAAGATACAGTTGAATGCAATGGTAAGTACATGATCATTACCCCATAGTGACAAAAGAGGGGAAGAAATAAATAAAAGGAGGGGTTTAAACTAGGGTGGGATTACATTATAGTCATGCTTAAGACTGAAGAGCTACTCAATGTAATTTACTGCACTGTTCGCAGCAGCTGCCTGATGTCACCATTAGAGCTAAGAAGACATCAGATAAGGCATCAAAGGTGGTGGGATGCAGATGAGATCTTCATGTTCAGAAGTGATGAGACACTTTGTAACAGGAGGAAGGATTTGAAGAACAGGATTTGGCAGGTTAGCTGCTTGGTACATAGGGGAGGAGAAGCAATTTCTTGCGCGTGGAAGTCAGGATTGGGAGAAGGCAGCGAAGAGGGTGATTCTATGGGGAACTCGTGAGTAACATACGCACTTAAAGTGATAGAACCCAAGATCACAGTTATCCAGAACACTTTCGCTATAAGAAGCTGCTAGAACTTGTAGCACTGTGCCTTCTGTTGGGAAGTGTGTATTTTTTTTATAACTTTTTTGTAACTATTTAATTATTTTTAACATATCCTGCTTATTGTTTATTTTTCCCCCCAGCATTTTGTCACTACCTTCTTTATGTTTCTCCTTGTGGCATAAACGTGCTGTAAGTATGTGAGACATTAACCAGTGATTTTGCTAGCAATTTTTTGGATCGTTGGGAAACAAAAGTAACAACTGCTGCTCTCAGAGCAGATTAGAAAAGTAATGATCACTGTGAGTACGAAGTGGAGAGGGAAAGTGACAGTAGGCTGTGGTGTTGAAGTCTGGGATGAAAAGAGGGCTTCCAGCTTTGGGAAGGAGTGGACCCAGAACTTATCTCCATTATGAATAGAAGAAAGTTGAATCAATGGGTTACAGAATGTAGACTATGCAAAACAGTCTCAGGAATATTAGTTCTTATAGCAGGACGCTAGAAATTTCAGTCACTTATGCAACAGTATACAATTCTAAGAGTATGAATTCTAAGCCACATTGCTTTTTTCATAATTGTGAAATGGGGTATTAATTCCTGGAAAGGGATGGTGTTAAGCTGTTGTATCTTGGGTCTAGTGGTTGTATCTTAGTCAATCGGTGTCCATGTATGCATGGGCATGCATATGTTAGCATGTTTTCTCCACTCTGAAGCTGAAACTTCATGCTATATGGAGGTTATGTTGAAAGTCCATTTATTGTGTGCTTTTCATTCCATCATTCAGAATCCCTGGTTCTACGGGCTACTGTGAAAAAGTATTTCACTGATTTTTCTTATGTCTCGAGCAAGTTTGTAAAAAAAACCCAAAAAACAACCCACAAAAAACCCAAAACAACCAACCAAAACCCCCAGAGAATTACAAAAAATATATTGGTGCAACTATACTGATAAAAGTATTTCACAGAACAAAGCCGAACTTCATTACATCCAGAAATCCGTTAGTTGATACATAGCTTTCCTCTTCCCTCTCAAAACACGGACAGTCAGTAGCTGGTGCATAATTAAACGTAACACTGTAGTTTCCACTTAGATTGTACTAACCTCTATTTTATAGGTTGATCTTTTTATTTTCGTCTCCAGGACTAGCCTAATTGCTTTCCTAGGGGATTTGCATTATCCTTTACCTTCCCCCAAAATGAGTTACATTATTTGGAGCCTCTACAGGTAAGGGAATTAGCAGCACATCCAGTCTAAAATGTGGATATTTTAATGCTAATGTATCTTTAGGTCATTCTAGCTTAAAATATAAATGTTGTATGAGCATCAAGTTTCACGAAGTCACTAGCGTAGTCTCTGATATAGAACAGTGATTACATTAAAACCCCCAGAGAAACACGCAATTCCTTCCGTGTTACAGTTCCATGAAAGAGCCGAGTACTGATTAAGTTCAAGAGTACAAGATTTACAAAGTGGTTTTGTTAAATATATGCAAACCCCTATGTGGATACTTCTTTTAATCACTTTCGTAGCAATTTATTTTAGTTAAAATAATATAGGAAATTGCGCATACAGTTGAAAATTGAATTTAGTGGAAAATACTACTTTGTGAACGTGTATGTAGATGAGGCCTGCATTTTGTCAAAAAACGTGGCCAACACGAACAAATAGTTGTTGAGCTGTGAACGTAATACATGCTTCATAACTTCACAGATGTACTTTCTCCCAACTAGTCACGTTCCCATTTTTTCACAAACGTTACAAACTTCCAATACATGAAATGAAATGACTGAAATAAAAAGACGTCTAATCATAAATGCTATTAGGACCTAAAATACTCACTCCCTTAGCCTGGAGAAATAAGAAAATGTAAATATTGAGGCTTCTCTAGCTAGTGAAGACATTTGATTATCAGACTGGGAAAGCAGAACCATTTTCACTACCAAACATAAAATGTGATTTACATGGAAACTCTGTATATAGCAGGGCATCCCCCCTCCCTATTTCACCTGTCTTCTCAGCTGCAGCACTTGCATATTCAAGAATCTTAACTTTTCATGTTCACATGCTTTTTTTACCTCATGCTTTTAGCATTCACGTTGAGCTCTTACAGCCTGCATGTAAGGGCAAATCTAAGAGAACGGCAATGTTTGTTAGAAGGTCATGCAAGGTCATGGTGTGTAGCACAATTAGTATGCTTTATTTATTGACACGTTAGTAAAGATATTATCTACGCTGTTGATGATTTGACATTATTCTGGTGTATATTCAAATTATAACACACATAGGCAAAAAGATTAGTGTCATCTTTTGGCAGAACAGTTGCAGAAAAAGCAGGATGATTCTGAACAGCCTCTCTTGGATTGTCTTCCTAGGATGTCCTGTGCGTAACTAAGCCTTCTGAAACTGCAGCATGTCCAGTGATTTACCTTCATCACTAAAAGAGATGCAGTTAATTGGATAAGGACTTTTGCTTTTCCCTTGATATTTTTATTTATGCTGTTACTCAGTATCAGTATTTATTCTATTAGTATACTTTAAAACCACAGAAGTTCAGGAAATAACCCTTGCCAACTAATCTAATTTGCTATCACTTGAACAGTAAGGCAGTTATTGCAAAATCATAACACTTCACTGTTCAAACAGACAGGATTTTTATGGCTCCCCAACTGAATTTTGCTCCTGCCACTTATTATTAGAGAACATTACCTTTAAGAGAGACTTGCAGCTGGTATTGATGACAGGCAACGAGACATTTGTTACTTATCCTCTTGGGCAACAATTATCCAGGTGCAAGTTACCAGATGCTCATTGGAAGGGAAAAAAAGGCAACGTTACTTGTTAGTGAACAAAAGTGCTCCTGATTTGGTTTTGCATACATGAAGTTTCCAACAGGGATCAGAATCAGCCAAGCTAATCTGCCTCAGAGATGGCAATTTCCACAGGCTATACTGGGAACTACGTATTCACTGGTAGGATGTGGGGAAATTTTGCAGAAATACTGAAGCAAGTTAGGAGCTGCAGAAATCAGTAACTTGGAATTTGTCACCCACCTGCTTTAAGATTTAAATTAGATTGCACCTGGGCAGATAATACTGTTTAGAGGCCCAGAATGTGCTTCTTCCATGCAGCCTTCCCTATCATTCTTTGAACAGTTGTTGTCTCCTCAGTTGTGCTGTTTCTTTCTGAGGACACGTTCAAAACAGTAGTAAAGGAAATGCCTAACGGGACTAGCAGATGTGTTCAGCAGTACGCTTCCACACTTTTGCAATTTTAAACAACTACACTGCTTCTCGTGGGTAGCAAGACAGTTAACATATGTGCTGACTATTAGTACCAACATGTGCATGGCTTTTTTTTTATTAATAGAACAGTTGCAAACATTGCTAGAAAAGAAGTCTTCAGGATTGTTTAATTATGTAAGATGTCAATAATAGCTGCCATTAAGAATATTCTTGACTAGAATGTGTCTGAGGGGGCAAGTGAATATTCATGTGACAATAGTAGAGTATCTCGTTCTGTTCAAGAAGCTAGGGCCATTTTACTGGATCTCAATTTTCAGGAGAGTGTGAAAGTAGAATGCTCAGCTCAGCTTCTGCTGCTTTGGTGAATCACAGCTATTTGGTGACAGCACCATTAGCTTATTTCCTAGATAGCTCTGCAATATAAAACTGTGAGAAGACTGAACTTATGTATTTTTACTGCACTGACCATGCCTTTGTTAGAATTAACTGTAAGACATGAATAATTTTTCACCTTATTTGAACTAATCTAGAGCCAGCAAGTAACTATGCGGTAACCAAGGGCTGTAGCTTAGAAGTGACTAAACAGTAAATGCTGCAACCTTGTTAAATCATGAAAAATTTATTTTCATTACATATATATGAAGGTAAAAGATTTCAGTCAATAGTGTTTTGAACAAGCATTTCCGACATGAACCTGTTAGTGTAGCTAGGCTGAAACTTAATGTAAAGTTAGTGTTTTGCCTTTATTTAGTAATTAATTTCTAATGTGTATATACAGAATTCATTCTCCTGTTAGAATACCAGAGACAGTAATATTGCAACATTTACATTCCTCATATAAAATGGTGCAATGTACATTTTCAGCTTGGTGTAGATATATAAATATGTACAAAATAAACATTATTGTAATTAATATATTCAGACCAGGTATTATTTAGCAACATCAAAAGCAGATGCACATAGATTTAAATGAAAATGGTGAAACACACCTTTATGACATTAGTGACTTGCATATATGAAGTAGTACAGATAAAGGCTCCTCTTTCAAGCCTTCTGTGGGCATCCAATAACTTTAGTAAAAACAAAAGTAATTGAGAAGCATAAGGTAATTTTATATATAAGTGTCATGATCAGATGGTTTACTAGGGTCCATCTTGATCACAAATGGATAACAATGTAAAACATACACATTTGTTCAGAGCATAAAATATTGCACAACAGCAATTTCTTTTGAGGAAAATAATTCCTGTGTTTGTGAACAGCAAAAATGGTTCTTAATGCATTAAAGAAATGATATATTTGCAGTTTCTAAACCAAGGAACATTCAGTAATACTGTCAGAACTGTCATCCATCAACTTCTTCCCAGCCTGTTTTATGGCAATGGTATGTTATTAGCAAGATTTGGCAAAGAGAGAAGGCAGAGAGACAGTACACGTATGTATTTATCACAGGCCAGACCAGATCCAATAGTTACCTAAACCAACTGCTGGATAGTTGCAGTTATCTGACAATTTCGCCCTTGAAGAAATATGAAAGTCTTCAATGCTAGTCACAGTGATAATCACACAGTAGTAGAGTACGATTCCATTCTTCTCTGCTTGGGAACCATCTTGTCTGAATTCCCAGTCTGAAGGGTGCTTTCCTCAGTATCACTGTCACTGCTGTCTACAACCGTGTGATCCAAAGCCATCTGACCAGTCCTCCTGTGTAGATGAAAGTTCACCCCACTCTCCTGTATGGAGTTAGTTATAAAATCTTCATCAGAAGAATGAAATGATTCATCATCTCCTGTGAAATGGTTGACAATGTGAATCCCATCAAAAGTGGGTTGGTCTGAGAAGTCTCTCTGGCCTTTTAGGCATTTGATCTGTTAGAAAAAGTGGAAGTTAACAGTTAATCAGAGCTGAAGAGTCCAGCAGTAAAAAAACCCCACATTTCTAAGAAATGTCTCATTGAAGTCTTACTGGATTAAATTAAATGCTAGATCTAGAAGCAGCACATTTGATGATCACTTCGAAACTCAGCTGGAATCAGAACAAAGTGACTTCTCGCTTCTGGCTGCCCAAGCAGATTCCTTGAAAGAACGTCTTAAATAGTACTTGGAATTTTCCAAAATTCTCCTTCCACCCTCAGAGTATTTCAGTTTTAAGGCTTAATAATCAAGGTACCTAGAATCACTAATGACAGATTCCTCCAGGCTATTTACTGCATCTTTAATATCCCCACGAGGGATGGTTTATAGTTAGTTTTCTAGAGGGGCCTATTTGTTTTGACAGCACTTTTGGCCGCACATCTTACTTTTACAGCTCCATTCTTTCCCTTATCAACTGACTTCTCACTTGAGAAAAGCCCTCCCCCAATCCCAAAGAGCAGCGTCCCAAGTGAATATTGCCAGTTTCGCACAGCCACAGGAAAAAAAAAAAAAACCAGAGAATATGCTTAGTTCTGTCTACACTGCAAGATCGAGTGTCTTTTCATTATCTAGTTCAGGCCCAATGAGATTTCAGATCAAGAAGTATGAGAGAAACTTCTCTTTGTACAGCATAAACAGATTGTAGGTTCAATTTTAAGAGAACATCAAACAAGACAAAAATGATTGTCAGACCATGGACAGATACGATAACATTTTAATTCAAAATGCACCGTGGCGTGATAAACTATTACAACCATGCATTCAGGCTATTAAAAAGTAAAACCTAAAGCTCTGAAGTCTGGCAAGTCCCCTGTTAATTTAGTGAAAATAACTGCAACTCATGGAAGACACTTCTGAGGTTATTTTTTGTAGAATCTCACTTTTGCTAGCTTTTAGTAGCAACTACCTCAGGGTCAGTTTGACAGTCTAAGAGTATTAAGATAAAAAATCCTAAGGATGCAGAAAAACATTAAAAATGCATTACAGAAACTTCCTAATGTCACTCTGGAAGCTTTAAAAGGAAGATGCATGAAGTGCTATTTTGTAAGCGACTTTTCACAGTAACAGAGACCTGGAAAATAGAAAGAAGAAAAAGCCTGAAGAGCTTCTTTACACAAATCTATTTGACATTTCAGAAATCTGACACAATATTCACTTTGATAAATAAAAAGCGCGTGTAGGTCCTTGCTATTGACACCAATAGAAGATTTTACCTGTCCATTTGGGGAAGAAGGAATCTTTGTACTTACCATGGACTTGTGCAAAAGATGAGAATAAAAAAAGGGTTGAAAAAAGATCACAAGAGTCATAATCATGCTAGAAGCCATCAAATCGGATGTTAACAGTATGTAAAAGCCCCAGCTTTTAACGTATATCAAAGCATCCCTGTTAGGAATATGGGTACATGCTGTAGATCTAAACCTTCACTGTAATTACAGGTACTAATGTTAGTTTTTTGCATTTTCTTCACATACACATAGGCTGCAGTTTTTTCATGAGGAACTTGCTTGTGTAAAGGCAAGCAAAACCAAAAGTTCCACAATTGCACAGCATAACTCATGATGTAAGTGAAATCAGCTTATGCCAAAGATTAGATACTGGACAATAAAGTATATCTGGAATAAATAATTTTTACTAGCTTATATACCTAGATACAGAAAGCCTGATACAGAGATTCTTGTGTTATTTAGAAATATTATCCCTAAAAATATCCTGCAATATGATCAGATTAGCTGCCACATTAAGTTTCCAAAACAGCTATCAATTTTAGTCACTAAGAAAATAAAACACAGAAAAACAAAATGAAACCCAACAATTTTTCTCCACCCTCACCACAGAAAAAAGCTCCACTGTACGAGCGACTACAAATTTCATATTAGAGTAAGAAATTATATGCTTTTAGGTCTGCACGCTTAAGCCATTGGTTCACCTGAAATTATAAAGCTGATGCTCAATGTTAGTTGTTTTGAACATTGAAAAAGCCAAGCCAATGACCTCAACTGTTTTCCCAAAGACTTCAACACATGATACCTTTAGATGAATGTATTTAGGTAACATGACAAAATCATGGCTTCACGGTTTTAGCAGTAGCCTTTCCAAGCACCAAATGAGACTCTGGAAAATGCTGTTGGCGAAAAAATTGTGAATAGACACAGCCTTTGCCAGTTCCTAAAGTAAGTCTGGGAAAACAGTGCGTTGTTCTCTTTTGTTATTCTAATGAAAGGATGCACAATCTGTGACCTTCCAGAAACACTTCTTTTGACCTGCAGCTTCACACTTGCCTGCCCTTTTTCTCAAGTACTCCTCACATCCAAGGGGAACCAGACTGCTATGAAGAAACATGAACATACCATAGAGAACATATGTGACAAGTCTATCGATGGTCATACCTCTAACCTCTCTGTCTGCTTGAAAAATAGCTGTCTCAGCCAGAAGCACAGACAAAACACTGTAGCATTGAATTTGTTTTTATTATGGGGATCGACAGGCTGGATAGCAACACTGCTGCAGAGGACACGGGGGTCCTGACACACAGGAGGCTAAAACATGGATCGGCAGTGTCCCCTAACAGTGACGAAGGCTAACAGCATACTAGGCCATATTGACAAGGGCATAGCCAGTACATCATGGGAACCGATTCTTATCTGGCACTTGTTAGACTGCATCTGTCCTACTCTGCACTTGCTACCTCACTCCTTCCTCAGTACAAGTAGATTCAGTGGAGAGGCACCAAGACAGTTAAGGGGCAGGAGCTTATGCCTTAAGATAACAGAGAACTGGTTCTTTACTGAAATGCATGGTGGAAGAAGAGACATTGATCATAACACAAAGCACAAGGTTGTGTTTGAATATGAAGGGAAAATAATTGCTACAAGGCTAGTTAAGAATTAGAACAGGTTATTCAGAGAGACTGTGGACTCTCCATCTCCAAACCCATCCCCAGTGAGTTTCAACACCCAACTGACAAAACCCTAAGCAACCTGCTTTGAATTCAGTGTTCATCCTGTTTTGAGCAGGCAGTTGGACAAGAGGCCTCCCAGGGTCCCTTCCAACCTGAAAGATAGACTACAATTCAGTGAGATGTGTGAAAAGCGTGGGCAGTGGGATGCATATTACTGTTCTTATGGCAGCATTTTGAGTTTGAAAAATTGAAATACTTTGTACCTGCCAAAATTACTGCACTTCTTAAAAATGTAAATGCTGTCCTTTGAATCCAAATGCCTTTACATTAAATGTCAGTACATTAATTTATCACAAAACCTAGTCTTCAACAGAATGTTACTTTTATTTTACAATTGGAAATCTATCACTTTAATCTTGAAAATACTGAAAACAAGTTGTTTTTCAATTGAATGTAGAATCTGATTTGCATCTTAAGTAGTTTTTTTTTTTTTTTAAACATGAATGTTGATGAAAGCAACTAATCTTCATGAAGTTAAAAGTATCCAACATAACAGGTTGGGAACAACTGTGCACTATTTTCAGTTTGTGTAGTTTCAGAGTTGAAGATACTTCAGGGGCACCTCAATCTAATATTTGTTCGGGAGCATTTCTGAAGGAGCCTGATTATCTGCAATTTCTGTTGCAACAGAAAGGCTTTGTAAGGCTTCTCAAAGCATTTGGAACAACTTGTAGACAACATGCGCTCCAATGCAGTTAGATACCAGCGCCTAATGCCAGCTTACGGCTCTAAAACAGAGGTTTCTTAAAATGAAAAGTTTTGTACTGCTCACATAACTTTACAGTCTAGCAAGTGAGGCTCTGCACTTCTAATAGAAAAAGCAGTATCTTTTTTCAAGATGGGAACATAAGAAGTGTCCTACTGGCTCAGGGCGATGGTCCATCAGCCTAATATTCTGTCTCCAACAGTGACAACAGGACTCCCATGTTGTTTTATTTTTAAGGGAAAGCATGTGAATATGACCAATTCTTGCAATCCATTCCCTTCATATTCCCAAGCCCCCACTCACTTGTCCAGAAACTGTTGTAGCAGATATGAGAGTGCATCTCTTCCTAGCTGTTTCAGCATCCATTTATAGACCAGTTGTCCATGACTGATTTTTTTTTTTTAATTTGCTGTCTACCTCCACAGCTTCCTGTGGCAGTAAGTTCCAGAAATTCCTTTATTTGTTTTAAACTAATCTCCCACTTGTTTCAGGAATTGCCCCTGAATTCTAGTAATGCAAGAACAAATTCTAGTAATGCAGGAACAAGTGGTGAAAAGCAGTTCTGCAGTCATGATTCTGAAACTTACATCATACACCTCCCTCAGCCTTCTCTCCAGAACAGATGAGTCCCAAGCCTTCTTAGCCTCTCACGAACAGGCAGTGCTCAAGACCACTGATCATTTTAGTTGCCCTTTAACTTCTTTACAGACCTTCTTTAAACTCTCTACATCCATCTTGAGGTGTAGAGACCAGCCCTGCACCAAGGTTTCGTAGTGGCAATATAAACCCCTTTATTTTGTTTTTAATATACTTCCTGTTGATGCCAACATTGTCTTGTCTGTTTTGGCTACTGCAGCACACTAAGCCAATGATGTCAGAGGACTCTCAGCGACAACTCAAAAGTATCTTTCCTGATTTGTAACTACCAATTCTGTGTTTGCCATCGTGAGGCATGGCTTAGATTTTGCAATTCATGAGTTACCTTATTCACATTGAAGTTCATCTGTCAACTTTTTAAGAGAGACTTCTTGAGATTCTTGCCATCAGTGTTTTATTTGAACATGGAAAAAGAGCTTAAAGTAGGAAGTAAAGCATTATGCCAAGATCTTGTCATTCGTGTAGTCAAGCATATCAAGATAATGGGAAATCTGACTAAGGACTTGGGGGGCAGGGGGGCACCCCCACCCCCCCCCCCCCCCCCAACCCTAGTTCTATTCTATCCTTATCATTCCACCTGAAGGAAACAGAACAGCCCTTTTTCTTGCAGCCATGTTGAGCAGAGTATGGACTTACACCCCAGGGTCTGTCACTTCTGTTCTCTTTTGTACAAAGAACTAACATTGGTTAAAGGCTTTCAGTTTTGGGTCTGGCCCTCCTTCATGTGAAGGGAACTAGACCTCTGTCACCCCAAGTGACATTCAAATGAACCTTGGCTATTTCTTACTGCTTCAGTTTTGCAAGAATCTCAAATCTGATCACATCTGTAAAAAAAAACAGGTCTGGTAAACCCACGTGTTTTGCTTTTAAAAATCCAGGTCAGGTCACATTGTCTAGCTGGCTGCAGCTTCAACCCATTTTCCTACAGCACATTCATGTGGTCTTTTGGATATTTCAAAGGGTTAATAACATTATGTGACCAAAATGTATGTCATCATTACCCCTTCAAAAGCCAGCTGAATCAAGAACAGAATCTTAACGTTTGCGTTTATATACCTTCTTGTGCCTAAAGAATTCAGCATTTTAAAGACAAACTGTATGTCCTACTAGTCAACATATGAAAAGACTTTAATTGTACATACTTGTAACAGGTAACAGCGTACTTTCACAAATTCAGAAGAGCTGAAAAAAGGCTAACAATCAGATCCTTGAACCTCAGAATAAACTTTCTTACCTGATGCTGACTGCCTCATCAAGCCAGGCATGAAGGAGAGACAGTAAAGAGAAATTTAGAAGTTTTAGTACAATTCAAAAGTTCTTCCATGTTAAATCATAGAATAGTTTGAAGGGTGCTAGTCAGTTGCAAGCAAGTTATATTTCTAAGCCCCTTTGTTTTTTAAAGAGAGAACACAGGTCAAATTTTCAAGTGGGACTTCATGAAAGAGAGTTCTACTTAAGCTCTGGGAGACATTTTTATGTTGTAACCCGTGAGGATTTTTAAAGCTAGGAATTCAGTGGTGGAAAGAAGTTAAACTGTTACTTTCTGCTCCCTTTAAAAGGCCTCAGTAACTAATTCTTGAAAGTTACTCAGTTCTGAAGTAGTAAAGAAGAATTTTAACAAAGCTCGCCAATAAATATTCCATCTACTCACAGTAGGATAAGCAAGCAGTACACAAGTGAGATAAAAATATGATAAAAATACGACCACTGACTTGGGTGAATGAAATTGGTTTTGGCAGAAGGCAGTATGTTAAATTTTTATTTAAAGAGTAACGATACTGAATTCTCAGTGCTTTTACTTATAGCAAGAGGAGTCTAAAAATCAGAGTTCCCTCTTTATTTGTCTCCACCTTAGTAACAGTAGGAAGTCTTAGTAAGATTTCCTGCTTAAAAACCAAACATGATTCAAAAGAAAACTAGAATGTTGCTGAAAGTATGATCTAACCACGTTTAGCTGAAGAGAAACAAGTCATAAGCATTTTCAAATATCTGTCCTATGATTCAGAAAAATATTGTCAACTTGGCAACATGAAAAGAGAGATTTAGAAGTCAAAATCTAATTACAAGCCAATTAAAAATATCAGTTATGATCTATTAAATTATAATCACATTTAACATGAATAAAAGCAATTTAACTGGAGTTCTTAAAACTTCCTGAGACTAATGGTTCACAGCATCTAACAGGATCCCTTATCATACTTAACACAGTTGACTGCTACTTACTGCTGACCCTCTCCCATTGTGACGAGATCACATGCACTAGTACACTATCACTTCTTTAAACAAAGCTCGCAGTAACTTCTTTTGGAAAAATGCTTATCTCAGAAAATGAAGCAGTCGCAGCATCTCAGACTGAATTAACAGAAAATACGTTGTCATTTGGGAGACAAACATCAGTCCAGACAAATACTATGTCCAGTAGGTACTACAATGCACAAGCATTTCTGCACATGCACACAAAAAGAATGAACAATGTTAAGGTTGCAGACCTTTTCATGCTACTTTTTCACTTCCATGAACACAAGCCACTCAGATATCTTAAGCTCTCTGAAGCCCATTTTTAAATATATGTTTGTAGTTCCACAGTGAGCCACATTCATACTGAAACCATCGCAACATGAACACTGCACAAATGGAGACATCACGAGCTAAACGAATAGTTGCAGAAACTAATATTAGCAATCTATCATCTAAAACAATTCTTAGCAAGTTTAATGGCTGCACAGCTACAATGCAAATGGGGTTTCTGAAGTTCCCCAACAGAATCAGCTTCCTTCTATGAAAGGGACTGCTAGGCATGCGTTGTGACAGAACTGTATCAGAGCATTTTAATGAAAGCCATTGCTTATTGGTCTTTGAAAAGTCTGAGATTTTAAAAAAGCTTAAGTATGGTTTAATATATCTTGCAATAAAGAAAAAGTTTAATGCAAAACCAAACCAACTTTAAAGACATTCTTCACTTTCCTCAAGCACGAGAGTTTTTACCCAAACATGTGGTCATACACAAAAGACTGAGGATAGTCTTTTGAGACCTTCCTGACAACTTGTATAGCTCTCAAGATTACGTGTAAAATAAGACTATGTGTAAAAACAACACATATTGCATATAATACAACAACATTCTTTGTTTAGAAATAGTGACACGTTCTCTACCAAATTTAAAAATAAATTTGAAAAAGATATGTTAAGTTAGAAATGTGTTATCATTGTAACTGTACTAGGACAAAACTCAAAGTTGTGGCTTTTATTTCAGTGTTAGTGAATTTCCTGTTTCACTTCAGTTAATGTTAAGGGTTTTTTTCTAAAGCCATAGCTATAAATGCAGCCATAATTAGGATTATTATCTTGTAAGTAACAGCCATGAGCTGTTATTTAACAGCCATGCCAGACAAGGGTCATTCTTAGAAATTAGTGATGATTCAAGAAGCCCAAAGCAACCAGACCAAACATGCTGAATCCAGGAACTCCCATTTACCCTGCTTGCTCCTGTTACCTGATCACTGTTTTCCCTCCTGAGGAAGAAGCCCTAATACCATGGACTCACTGTTTGAAAGATAACAGCTGAGAGGGACTGTATGGGCTTCTCTTCCCTGAAATCCATATGAAAAGCTGCAGAGATGGCCACTCCCACATCTCTTACCAAAGCCATTTTAGATTTTCCAGTGTCTTATCTTCCTCTAGAGATTTAAGAACTGACTTAGAATACATTCTGTAGACCTCAAAAGATATGCAAGGAATATGATAAAAATAAAAAAGGGGGGAGGGAGGGGGTAGAGAAAAAAATCACAGTGAACCATCTTTCCTTTTCACTGTGAGGCAGACATGAGAGAGATCTGCAACAATCAGATATCCTTAGCAGAGAAATTCAGGAAATAGGTTACATCTCCATTTATTGCTTTCACACAGTTGTCTTTTTTTTTCCCCCCTTCTTTTTAATTTAAAATACTAAGATTAAAACTCTTGCAGAACAACCCTGAGTCTTCTCGGATTTCCTAAAGATATTCTGCTTCAGCTTAAGATCTAATTTTGAAATTGATACAAGACAATTATATTCTCAAATAGGAAGTGTTACTATGCTGTTCTTTCTACTGCTCCTTTCCCCGAGATTTAATTTTGTGTCAAAATTCAAAAAATCCCAGCAAGTTTGCTAGATTTTGTTGAAATCAAGTTGCTCAACACGTTCTAATGGGTTGTTGAAGAGTCAGGGACATAAGGAGGAAAGTGAAAAAAATCTAAAAATGCATTAAAAAAAACCCTGGAAAACTATATCAGGGAAGTTTTACTACAACACTAACATGGACAAAAATACTTTTTCCCCTTGTAGTTCACCTAAACGACAAATATTGAAAGTTAGCCTGAAGTGTTCGGGGTGCGGGGTTGACATAAATTTGGGGTTTAACAGATTGGAATCACCATTACACAGCTTTATGGTTTGTCTTGGGGGTGGGGGGAAGGCAAAAGCAAAGAGTGATGTAAGGCAATACTCAAGATTCTAATCAGAGTCTAATTTAACAAATTAGACTAGGTTAAGCAAAATCAAGTAAACTGAAATTACTGTTTAAAAAAATCAAGTGCATTAGGTACTGTGACTTAAGAAAGCAGGAAATGTCTTGATCACGCTTACAAATAACATGCAGAGAGAACATTTCAAAATCTGTTTGCAAAATTGCTTCCTTTACTTAGTAGTTTATAAATCACTACTAAGCATTTCATTTATCATGGAGGCTTTTTTTTTTTAAGACACAGTTTTGTCTTTTATATCCTTTAAATGCGGAAATTCATTTTCTCATCTAAAAATTTTCATCCAGCAGAGGTTTCAGTCAGATAAACAAAATGCTGATTTTTAGGGAGTATAGCAATGACCTTTGAAATAAAGTTGTTAGCCAGTCCCTGTAGGATCCCTGCAGGAAGAGCCAAGCTGCACTCCAGCATACTCAAGACTGTCTGGGATCTACCTTAACACATTTGGCCATTTATTTAGGACTGAGTTTAGCATGACTAAAACGGGAAACCTGCACAACCAACAACGAACCCTGATAAGAGTTAATGATTCTAGAATAGTGCAAGTTTAGCGGTTTCTATAATATAGTATTTCTAAAGAATATAAAATATAAAATAGTTTCCTAAAGAAAATTAACTCTGCTTTGTATGGATGAGTTCAGAGCTGTATTTCCTTCCTGCTAGCATTACCTCATCTGCCCCCCAAACAATTTTATAATGCTCATACAAAGATAAAAATTAGTTGACAAAAATTCTTAGAGGACTTGGTGGAGTATTTGGCTCTTCATTTTGAAGTGCAATAAAATGAATCTTGGACAAGAGTTCATTTGATTTGTTAGGGGTTTTAGGACAAGCAGAAAGAAGCAGATAGAGAAAATTAATTTTATATTACTTTCGGTATGGCAGAAGGTTCAAAGAAGGCTGATTTGCAGCATAACTTAATGGTAGGAAGACTGCATCTGTCCATATCCAGTTATCTCCAGGGTCTCATATGTGCCTGAACTTCTTGATCCGCACTATCTCAAAACAGTACAAGTGTTTCTGGAGTTCATAAATTGAATTCAATCTAATATAGTTGCAGTATGATCTATCCACTTGTTACAGCAATTGCAGCAAAACACCTTGAAACTGGCAACAACAGAAGCTCATCAGAAGTCAGACCAAGTATTAAACTCCAGGCTCGATAAGCCTATTGTGGGCCCAAACCAGAACAACAGCGAATGACAATATCATATACCTGAACAGACCTAGGCTGCTTTTTTTGGTTGTACCAATATGGCTGCTATTCTTAAAAGATAAAAACCCAAAGAGTCTCTGGACTGAGATTTTTTTTTTTTTTGTCATCTGTAGTGGGATTAGAAGCAACAGTCATGAAGTACTACAACATTAGATGAATCTGCCCCACTCATCGTTAACTCTTTGGAATCCAAGCTCATGTATGTGATTAACTACTAAATTCTCCTGTTTAAGGAAAGAATTACCTTTGTTTTTGAAACTCGTACTTTTAAAAAGGATGACCCAGAATAACACGCTGGTATACAACCTGAAATATTTATCTCAAAAGAACTTTGCTGACCATATCACTAGACAGAGTTCAAAGCATTGCAGTGTGTCATAAGTGAAAAGCAAAAGAGCAGCAAGAAATTTCCAAGACTGAGTCATTTCAGGCTTCTGGGTTTTTTTAATAGCACTTAAATATTTGGCCTCTGTTTTAAATTGCCAGCTTCTGTAAGTCATATTCAGTCTCACAGCAATATAAAGTGATTTACAAAATCCCTATAGATGTTAGGAAGTTTAAATAAAATCTATGAAATAGTTTTAATGCATTAAAAGAAAGCTCATCTCCAGTTGTCCTGCTATTTATTTCATATTGTTCTGAATATACTCTTACATTTCCCGACTTAAGCTTTTATAAAAAGTGTTTTTTAACATTATCAGTTAAAGAGCACTTGAGCCAAAAGGAAATACGATGTTAAATGTATGTTGTATATCAGCTTTACCATAGACAAGTCTGCTGTATTGTAAACGTGACAAAGATTAAAACTAGCAACAAGTGTTCAGACCAGAAGGTTTCCAGTGAATCAGAACAGGAAACCAATAAAGCGATCAATGGGAGGTCATGACTTTTTGATCACTGCACTATATGGTTAAAGAATCTGGTTTTGATCTAGTGCCGTGTAATCAAATTAAACTTTGAAGTTCTGTATCAAATATGCAATTGAAATAGCAACAGTGCTAAGGAAGTACCCAACTTTTAAACTGTTTTCAAAAGAAATCAGTCTTTGGTAACTATAAGTCAGATTTTATCTATTGAGGGAATTTTTCTAAGATCTGACAAGTTTGTTGTAGTGAGATTGTATGCAATTCCAAAAAAAGTTCTAAGCTGACTTAGCCCTGGGAAGTTTCTATAAATAGCTAGTTGGTAGGTGGAAGGAAAGTTCCCAGAAACTCTTCCTACAAGAAGTTCTAATGAAGGTGTTTATTTGGAGTGAGGACACGGCAACAAAAATATCTTAAAACAGCAGCATGATCACACTAAATGTACTGCAGTTATTACATCCAAGGAACTACCTAAATCTCAATGCTCCTTCTCCCTAGAGCATACATCTATAAATACGAAAGTTACTGAAACCTCAAGCATTAACTAGAATGTACTGGCTGATACAGAGACTGAAAACGTACCCATTATGGGCAACAGTTACAGGAAATTATCATTTTGCACTTTTACTCTGTCCTTTTAAAGCAGGAGTTAAACTCAGCATTTTTAAATGGACTAAGTAACATTTATTTTTGCCTCTGATTGCAGAAATGACTTCCATCTGTGCTGGCTGCCATTCTGAGAGCGATAAAAGAATTTTAGGAGGGGTTTCCACCACATTTCCACTGTTTGCCCCACTTATATTCAGATAAATTTACAGAGACATATTACAAGCTAATACATAGCATTCCTCTCCTGAGCTTGTTACTCACATAGATGGCAGCTGTGTATGGTTGCTAACGCAACATTTTTTGCAAGGAACAACTACTCAGATAAATTCAAACCAGTAGAACCTCAATCCCTCCACTTTTCAATCCCCAAAACTTGATTTATAGACAGAAACATAGCTCTAATTAGTACAGCAGACAGGTCACGTAGCTTCAACACTCAAGAGCAGAGCATTATTGCAATGATAATTAACTAACTTTATCTAGAATCAGTTTACTTGCTTTGACAATCCAGACAAACTAAACAGGGACTTAGTATAGTTAAGTATAGCTAGCTACATTCATCTCTAATGCTGCAATCAAGAACTAGTATATTACTCAGCAAGACAGATCTGGAGTTTTGACGCAGTAGGATACAGTCAGAAAGAAAAAAAAAGGAAAATGTTTGTAAAGAGAACAATCATCAATCTTCGTTTATTTTATCACTGAATCCAACCTGTCAGTAGTGGCAGTGAAACAGTTAAGATTCATACCTAAAACTGTTGCTCTCAAAGCGAACAAAGTCATACCTATTCCGTTTGAGGACAGACTGCACCACTGTCCTGGTCACACTGTTTACATCTAGAGGTTTCCTTCACTCTCATGAGAGATGGAAGATATTTTGTTGATGGTGGTGTTGCTGGGGGGGAAGGGAGAGGAATCAACCTTATCTGATGCAAAGCTGAAGATGAGTTCATGGCCAAAGATTTGTGGAATGGAGTACCATCATTATGGAATCAATCCTACCTTTTTGGGCAAGTGTAACATGTCTGTGCTAATTACACTATGAACACCCATTCAAAATTAATTGAATTAAACAACTGATGTTCATAAAATATACAGGGATTCCATTGTGCCATAATGCTTGTGCCTGTTGATTGCTTAGTTAAGCCAGATGGTGTCTAAAGCTAGTGGTTTTATTAAGGGCAGAGTAACTAAACTGGAGAAAGTTACTAGAGAATTAAGATTACCAATCTGTTCAGTCTTACACTTCTGTAACAATCTTGGTATTATCAAGCCAGTATAACATCTCTGACTCTCAAGGACAAGCTGAACTAAAGGAATAAAGCAATTCACTTTTCTGAAGCATACAGTATATATTTAACTATCCTGTGTAGACAAAGCTGCTACATTAGATTGGGTGTTTGCAAACCACATGACCTCACAAATGCTATCTTATCACATCACAGGTTCCTCAGACTGACCACAACCACTTAAATCAGACTCTGCCAGCACAGAGGCTCTGTAACTTTGACACGTACTAGTAAAGCAACTACATTTTTAGCTGTCCAGCAGCCTTGCAACAACTTTGCCTGTGGGGAGGGAAAAATCTGATGGTCTCTTGTCCAACTGTGCTTGCAAGATACGGTAAAAGAAAAGCACATGATTTATTGTGCTATAAACTTCCACCACAAGTTGAAATGCTTACTTTGTAAATCTGAGGGCTAACATATTTCCTTTCAGGGACAACATTTCTTATCAAGTAAGAAAACATTTATAGAGAGCCACATATTTTGAAAGCATTTGTCTAGTAAAACAAACTATTAGAAGGTGTTAATGTGATTCTAGTCAGTATTGAGAAACAAGTGCTTTCCAAGAATTAATACAGTACTTTTAACAAACATTACAGTTTTAGTGAGAACTATGAAGTGAGAACAATGTAAAAACTGACTGAAATAAATCACACACAGATTAGCTGCTTTTATGAAAGCAAGCAAGTAAAATGACAATTGCCAAGAGACAAATACACATCTGCCTGTACTACATGGAAAGCAAACAGTACACTCCTTCCAGAAGAAAGGGGGAGGGGAAAAGTAAGTTGGCAACAGGCTGAGTGGAAGAGCATTCTATCTAATTATAAATTTTACAGGAAGAGTACTAGGCCTTTTTGGACTTGCTGTTCTCTCCTTAGTTCTGATGAAATGAATGTTACCTATTTCTGTTTCCAAGATATCTAAATGCTGATAAATCTGATCTTCTCTCATTCTCATTTGCTCGTATGATCTGATCCACTGCTAGCCATCACCCTATAAATATATCTTCAGAGGAGAACTTTAAAAAAATTCTAGTAGGTTGAACTTTAACTAGAATTCACTTTCCCCAATTAATCCTCCTATCTCCATCATGCAAAGCTATGTACAACTCATTCATAGCTTTAAAAGTTACTTAAAGATGTGCCCACACTGCAGTCATGACTGCAGCGCAGCATAGACACATCCAAACCAAGTCGCTGGACACCAGCAGTCCAAGTACAGCAAGATGAAGCTCAGTTATTTACCCTGCTTCTGAATGTAGTCTAGTGGTGCTTCAGATAAAAGAACATTTGATTTGGTAAGCATTGAATTTGGCTCACAGGAAGCCTAGTAACAAAACTAACAGAGGAAAGGAATAATGCTTCCTGCTGGTATCCCTCCATCAAGTCCAGAGGCTACTATTGTGAGAGAAACAGGAGCTAGGAATACTGCTATGGGATTGTTTAGTCCGGAGAAAAGGAGGCTGAGGGGAGACCTTACAGCTCTCTACCACTACCCGAAAGGAGGTTGTAGCGAGGTGGGTGTCGGTCTCTTCTCCCAAGTAACAAGTGATAGGACAAGAGGAAACAGCCTCAAGTTGCGCCAGGGGAGGTTTAGATTGGGTATTAGGAAAAATTTCTTCCCCAAAAGGGTTGTCAAGCACTGGACCAGGCTGCCCAGGGAAGTGGTTGAGTCACCATCCCTGGAGGCATTTAAAAGACATGTAGATGTGGTGCTTAGGGACATGGTTTAGTGGTGGACTTGGCAGTGTTATGTTTGCGGCTGGACTCGATGATCTTAAAGGTCTTTTCCAACCTTAACAATTCTATGATTCTATGGCCGATGCAGGAGTCATCATTTAGCTGCTTGTGAAGATATTCCCTCATCTCCTCAGAGGATAATCTGGGCTAAACTGTGCCGGAGGCCAGAACCACTCACTGTACCATACTGATTTAACATTATTAGCTAATAATAAAAAACCAAGGAGGAAATAATTTGGCAGCTTTTAAACACAGCTTACCTACCATACAAGTTTATGGTATTCAGAAACAAAGGAACTGTTAATGTGGTTTAAATTTTCCTCCTGTGTACTATAGTGCATTGAATTTTATTTAGGTGTTGTATTATGTGGCCTGTATAGGTGGAGTTTTTTAATCCTTTACACTGATGGCTGCGGTTTACTTTCCCTTCACCATTTTAGTTTCAGCAGTGAAAGCCTAGAAAGCTAACCCAAGTTGCAAAATGTATCCTTAATTCAACCATATTACCAATTACTCCTTTGGTCATAACTTATGCATTATTTATCCTCAAAGTAATTACTTTGAGTGTCTTGAATTTTATTTACACAAGCAAAATCTTTTAAAAGCGTAGTATTTAATCTCCAACTTTTATATCTCTTTTCATTAAGCCAATCTTAAAATGTTAGCTCACCAGGAACAAGATCAGACCATGCGATAACACCTATATCAGAATCTTACTGACTGCATTAAGTTCTTAAAACATAATATCAGATCCATTCCTAGATAAGCTATATGTATGTGGGAATGGAAGAGTAGTAAGCTAGTGGTCACTACTTCTTTGAATAGCCATCAAGTTTTCAGATACTGGAAATGGGAAATACTTTTAAAAAAATCGCCCCTTTTCTGCATTGTCAATATGCAAGAATTTAAATCGCCAGGCTCTCACTTAAAGTAAATATTATAGCCTCTTAAAAGCCTCAAAAATTCTTTTGGTGCAATAATAATGCTCCAGTCATATGTCATCTTGTTCTTTTCCATCAGCCATGCTGAAATATTGTTAACATGGGCAGTTTGTAGAGGGTTTTCTAACTGTTGGAACAGTGTGCCACACTAACATCAGGATTTTGTTTTTCATTCAAATACCAAAACCACATGCATAAGATTTGCACATTAGCAAACAATCTCATCCTTGCTTCCTCTCAAAATATTTCAAGTAATTATTTGTTAAGAGTATATCTCATTACAGAGGAACAACTATGAGAAAACTAGCTCTGTATTGTGTCTCTGACATTGGTTAATAGCAGAAGCCTGGGAAAGAATGTAACAATAGGCAAATACGTAGTGGTACTTTCCCAGAATGTTCTTCTCAAACTCCAGCAAGTAGCCCATTTTTCAATTATACACGTGACATCTGTGCATCTCCAGGGATTCGCCCCGCCTCCATGAACTTAGGCAGTTATTTTTTCCAATCTGTATTAACATGGATTTCAGTATGTGCAATGATTTTGGATCTAAAGGAATTTAATCTTTTACATTTGCAAAAATCATATCCTCTAGTGTTTTTTTCAACACACCTCCAGTTTCATTGGAAGATCCTAATTCTTGCACTGGAAGAGAAGTAAACAAACACTCCCTACCCATCTTCATCCCACTTACAGTCTGAATATTTTATACCCCCCCATATTCAAAATTCCTTGGATGAAAACAACCCAAACCATTTCAATTCACTAATGTTATCTAGACACCAAAAGTAGGTGAGTAGGAGTTAGCTGATCCTCCTCCTTAGGGTCACAAATTGCACTGGCTGCTGAAGGTGACTAGACAACAGCTAGAACAGTATGAGAAGCAAAAGCAAGGGCACAAAGAAACAAGTTAGTGTATTTCAAAATTTGCTATTTTGCTTCAGTTATCTTCCCTGGTAATGCTGTGTTTATTATGCTTTTAGCATTAGTTCAGTCAAGTCCTAATTCAGTCAGTTTTTTGTATCCCCTGGGAATGGCAAGAGATATAGGAAAGAAACATCCCAGCATCTTTTGAAAGCTCTAACTCAAATTTAAGACAAAAATTGCAGATCAATTCCCAGAAACCACCTTCTCTCCTCCACAAGTCTCCTTGACTCTACAGAGGTCTGAAACCTTTTATCTGGATTTTTTTTTTTTTAACCTAAGAACATAGATCAAGAGCAAAAGGTGCCAAGATTATAAAGAATAGTTTGTATGTCAAAAATGCCAAATAATTTGTCAAAAAAAAAAAAAAAGGAAAAGCATCATCACTAAGCTCTGAGTATTCTTCAACTGATTCTGAGCTAAAAACAACTACTGGATCCCTCAAGTATAGGAAAACGTTGTTAAAAATGGATTTTAAAGAGC
>NW_008824053.1:4359319-4397714 GCF_000699105.1 Pygoscelis adeliae | reverse complement strand
CTTTCTAAGGAAAAAATGCACGCTAAGTGAAGGAAGTACTAAGTTTCTGTATGTTGCTGCTCCCCTTCATAAAGCTGTCCCCCAGTGCAGATGGCCAATACACAGTAGAACCATAGCCTTATGGAACAACGCTCCACAATCCCAAATTGTAGAGGCTACTTGCTTTTGTGGACTTGAATACATACTAGGCAGAATTTAGCTTTTAATATGAAAACTGTCATATAATTAAAACAACCTACATTTGAAATACTGTAGTAATATAAACAAGAAACTGAAATTTAACAGCAAAACAAACTCATTAAAGCATTCCAAGAGACACAAAAAAATCAGCTAGCAGTATGACAAAGACAAACTTTACAAAGTTTCACTTGAAATACAATTTAAACTTAAGCACTTCAGTCCTAAATCACAAAGTCTGTAAGACTGGAAACCACTTGCTTTTGTCTCCAAAGGTGTCTTGTGGTCTGCCAGTGTAGTTTGTGGGTAAGCATGTCAATTCTAATCTTTTGTACCACTCCTGTAATCTAGGTAACACATACAAGCCTTGCAACATCCAACAGGAAGCAGAGACAGCTGCTGTGTAATATATATAAAGTGACTGCATGTACAGAGGGGTAGTGCATGAAATGCAGAACTTCAGCAGTTTATAAATCATTTAATTCCATTCAGTTTGAATTAAAAGTAGAGAGTGGCAAACTACAAAGAACCTCCTCCTTTTTTCCCCCAGTATGTGATTTATGTTGAAACAAGTAACAAGTAGTTCAAGATTTATCTTAGTCAGTTTTTCTTAAACCTTCAACTTTACTTAATGGAAACCTGTAACAGTCCAAACTTTCTACATATTCTTTTCCACATACAGTAACTGCTTTACTTCTGTACTACCTACTGAAGTGGGATACTCTTTTGAAGAGTAAAAATGTTTCACAAAAGTTGCTTTCACTTAACATATCAGTGTCTAATCAAAGGCAACTTCTATGAAGTACTAGCCTGAGAGTACGTAACCCATGGTACAAATCTTGCTGTGCCTGTACACTCATGCCATTTATGCTACATCAGTTAAAGCACGTTAACTGTAAGGTCAAGTGACAGAGTACAGCGCTCACCAGACCTTATTTCTGTTGTGCCAAAGACAGGGCAACCAAGCTTGTGTACTTACTGACAGGAGTAACAAAGTTGCTTCGCAGAAGCTGCAGCCTGTTGGGGCTGCACAATGGAAAAGCATTTTAGGTTAAAATCCTACTCAGCTAGAACAAGTCAAGAATGCTGTAGACATAGCTTTAAGAATGGAAGGAAAATGGAGGAAGAAAGAAAATGCTGGGTGGAAAGATTTCAATTAATGAAAAGAACAAATGGCAATGGGACACGAATTTCTGGAGAGGCAAGCAGAGTGTCTAAGTCTAGCACATATTAAAAGCTCTGAAAGAAGTTTACGTCATGACTTCCTGTTTGAATCTGTGACAATCCTCAATATTTCAGGTTTTCACACTAGTTTCAGCCTTCAGCAGTAAAGCCATAAGGCATAAGCATCTAACAATTTTGTGCCCAATAAAGCAACTCAGCCAATAAGGAAGAAAGGAAGTGTAGCACTAATCCCACACTAAATATACACAACTTTTCACAGGATTAGCCATTGGCTAACTGCAGTCTCTGAGTGTCCTTTCATTATGCACCAGCTGTTTTTTCAAATGTTGATAGGTTATGTAAAAGACGGAAGGATAACTGTCAGTATCTTTCTAGGGAATGAACATAAAAATGGCTGACATATTTACTAAAGTTAAAATTGCAAATTAATACTAATTGATTTACATGTATGTGAACTCTGAGTGAAGTTATGGCCGCACAGAGGAATTTAAGTATGAATTCAACATTTTACGTTGCAATGCAAATCGTGTTAAATATTTTTATTCTAACCCATATTTGGTTACTCAAGTTAGTGCAAAGAAAGAGCTGCATGTGAGTAGATCTAAGATGGTGTGCATACAGCAGAAGTCTACAACACAAGTTTAAGACCTACTGCGAAGTAGTCAATATACAATTCAGCTTACCATACTACAGAAATCCACTGGTTAGGTATAAGAGGAAGCAGGCAGGTATCTTGTTAGAACAAACCAAAAATCCAATACAGTAATTCCATTTATAGTTATTTTACCTTATTTGAAAGGTAAGAAAAAAGGCATCATCTTTTTCTATGTAATTTACCTTGTACATTTAATAGCAATGTGCCTAATTGGTTCAGGATGCCATACTACCAGTTTCCAGTATGTGCAGTTTTACGCAGTAACAGGAACACAACTTATATTTACTACGAACAAGTCTTCTTGTAATATGATTTGAAGACTGACTGTAGCGTTACTATTCCCAGATGAGTAATAAAAGCAGATGAAATTTATCCTTCAGGCTGCAAGCTACACCATATTTAAGATGCATGCAAAGTTTTGAGCTCAGAAAAGGAAGACCAAAATTAATCAATGGACTCAGATTGCAACAAAGGGCAATCGGTCGGACGTTTTTAAAAGTATAAACAAAACTTTTTAAAAATAACATTAATAATCTGAAATTATATGCAGAGTTCTGATATGTATCTGATTTAGGTTACCACACTGGAACAGGTGAGAGAAGTATCTGAAATCTGAGGGTCAAACTTTTCTTTACTACAAAGTCAAGAGGTGTTACAGCAGCAGCCTGTTGCACCTGTGCTGTAGTAAACCCCCCACCACCACCACCTTTTAGTGGAGAGGATTCAGCTTGAGACCCTGGGCAGCAACAGTGACCCTCTTTGCTGTTCTCTGGTGTTCCTCACTGGTGTTCTAGGTTTGCCCTGTCCCTGGCTCCTAGCCTGGCTTGCAAACACTGATGGAACAAGTAGACCTTTCACTGGAACTCTGATTAGGATGGATCGTGCTGCTGCCACATCTTGGTACCATCACCATCTGATGGATCCTATCACAGGATAGAATTAAAGTATCTAGTTCCTCCAGGTTCCACTGATAGAGGAACACATGCATTCAGACTGCTGGCCAAAGACATGAAATAGTGTTTATCAGAAGGCCAGAATATAGACTTAGTTTGCGGTTACTTATATTCAATATAGGATCTGTTTGTTATTTTGTTCCATCCTTCAGATGGAGAACCTGCAATTCTTCTGATGTAAACTTCCGTAAAAATGCAGTACTGCAGAGAAAAAAAAATGTTCAATAAGCAGAATCAACATTGATGGCCATGCCAAGACATTTAATCTTGTTTCAGACACACCCATCCCACCCCTTAAACTATAACTTTTGCATTAATTTATGTCCAGTTTAAAGTTCCACAATTACAATATATTAGATGGTAGCCATGCAGTCACCAAGAACTGTTCCTTTACCAGTGCCTTTTACATGTTAACCAGTTGGGAGGTTGTGGTCAGCATGTCACATACACCATCACCCTATCTTCAGGAAGATGAATTTGCAAATTTGTAACGTTTCTTTTAGCTTTTGCAGAAGTAGAATCAAAAAGCAGCTAGCCAAAAAGCAAAGAGCATGGTCATTAGCGGATCTACACATGAAGACGCTTCAGTGCAGATGTAAAAAAGTTGGTTTATTTAATTGGTATTGACTAAATTACACTAATCCTAACATTTAGCAGTTGAGGGCAAACATTTTTGCCTCTTTCTATTGCCATTTTATTCAGATTTTGCTGTTTCAGGAAACACTGCAAGCAAGTTCTTTACTAAGCAGCTATGTTAATCCAAGACTTAATTATTACTTATTAGCACCAATTTACCTATAAATACTACATACATTTCAGACTTAACCTTACATTATCTCAAAATCAGCCCAGTGGGTTATGCTCAAAATAAAGGATTGTGCATGAAGTATTACTTTCCCTCCAAAGTTTTTATTTAAAAACTAGACAAATAGATATGTAATAGTAAGGGAAAAAAGTCATTAGTAAACAAGGACTTCCAGGCTTTAAGAAACTCTGTGTAAGGAAGCGTTCAGAAATGCTGCCAAGGTAGAACTTGGCTACTACATACAGAGTTTCTTCCTACTGTTTCTGTCTATCCTAGAATGAGATACTTTGTTCCTATAGCATTTACCTAGTTTGGAAATTAAAAATTAAGCCACAACAAAGCACACACCTGGAAGAGGAGTGCTCTTCTACATGGAATTACTCAAACTCTACTATTGTTGAAATTCATATTCTCCCTAGCTGATATTTTCTTTCAATTAAATTAAAACGCTAATAAGGATTTGTCTAGACTTAACTGTTTAGGAATCACTGGTATTACGCAGAATTATCCTTGTTCCGTGAGCTGATGAACCTCAACTTCATTCCAACCTGTTCACATAAACTTATACACATTAAAGACGTACACAATTGTATGCCTTCATGACAATTGAGTTGCTCAGCCAGGCATGTGACAAATGCTTGTATAGAGAAAATTATGCAACAATTTTAAACCTACACTGAGCAGAGGAAAAAGTCAGTACAGTGCCTTATTTATTCATAACGCAAAATATGCAAAACACCTGGCTTTCTGGGAATTCTACAAGCAACACACTTTCTCATATGGAACAAAGCAAGCTAGTTATAGTCCTTTAATGGAAAATGCCAGGTTATTGATTTTTAAATTTGTTTTTAAGTGAGCTTAATGATTGGTAAAGGTGCTGGACTGATGGCCCTAGAAACTACCCTCAATCTATAGCATAGACAGCATTCCAAGATCCTCCACTATGTTATAACTCTCAAGGGATTGGTCCTAAAAGGTTGAATCCACTAAGACTGTTATGAAAACACTACCTACATTTAAATAAAGGATGTGTTTATTTAACAAAAGCAAAAAGGCAACAAACAATTAGGTTGTATTGCTCTACAATACTATGGTTTTAAGCAACACTAGCAGAGCTGTGTATTAGAAAGCGTATGGAAACAGAAGCAGACTACAATGCAAAGATGACTGGGCATTTTGCACACAGTGTAGTATTAGGAAAAGACATTTCTTCACAGTGCAGAATGAACTGAAATGAGCCAGTGAGCACAGTAGTTACATAAGCCATTTTGGTTTCAGGACCTTCTGATCTTTTTAACTAACAGAAAGTTACTACAACTATTAGAG
The DNA here is from genome assembly GCF_000699105.1 of Pygoscelis adeliae. Classification (NCBI taxonomy): domain Eukaryota; kingdom Metazoa; phylum Chordata; class Aves; order Sphenisciformes; family Spheniscidae; genus Pygoscelis; species Pygoscelis adeliae. The sequence continues at coordinate 4,392,613 of NW_008824053.1, read as the reverse complement.
CAAGGAAGTTTGACGACAGAAATTTCATAGGTGGAAGGTTTTGGCAGTTTAAAACTTAAAAATCTGTTAACTGATATTAAGCAAGCATCCTTTTTCTCTTTAAGCAATCTCAGTATACTACCATGTAAAATTCATCCTCACAACAGCAAGAACCAAAAAAAAATCTACACATGGACTCGTCTACTTGCACAATGCAGATTAGCTTCTAACTAAATTAGCCTTAAAAGTTGTAGCAAATAAAGACATAAAGGGGCTTATTTTCATACACACAGCTCCAAATGCAGTAAATGCAACACAGTGAAATATGATCAACTCGTGAAATGAAGGAAAAAACCAAGATGGAACATAAATGCTGATCTCATTTAATGTCAAATCATGTAACTAAGCAAAGGGCAAGACTCATGTATAAGAGTTAGTTTTATTGCATTCATTTAAAATAACGCAAAATCAGCTACTGAAGCTGTAATAACTATTAGATAAGCAAAACCTGCTACAAATGAAAGATAGGACAAAAGGTGCGAGTGACCAGAGACAGTAGTATTTTATCACTTACCTCATGATGCAGCTCAGCTATCTGATCTTTCAATTCTCTGATGTACTGGTTAGAATCAGATTTATTAAGCTGTCCTTGAATTTTTCCTTCTTCTTTCTGTTTTGGTTAAAAAAAGAACCTTATTCAAATTCTTCACGGATATACTATATTAAAAATTTTTTTTAACTGTCTGCATATTTTTGTCATGAACAGAAGCTATTCACAGACACCATCCAGCATTTGTCATCTGGTTGAAGTTACAGCAGGTATCTAGGGGTGTCAGTAGCTCAAACCAAGTTGACCCTCTCAATACCAACCATAGTACAGGCAGGATTCTATGGAGGAGCATGAAGAATTAACAAAAGCTTCACAGGGGGAATTCACAGCCAGTGTACATGAGGTTGCATATGCAATTTAGTAAAGCATCCCTACAGAATAGTATCAGTATATCGAACATATCTTAGCATACATTATTTTCACTAATGTATAGTTTTCACTTAGTAACAAGGAATTCCCCTTTGTCTCCAAGTGACAAGTAAACAAAACATGTTCTTTCCTTGCATTATAGGACACGCACTGGGAAACACTACATATGACAAGCTTTTTTCTTCCCTAAAAAACCAGTTGTAACATATAAAATATTGTGGTATTTATCATAAAGGAGTTCCAGAGAGCATAAGTGAAGAGAGGTATGTCCCCTAACACCAATACTGTGAGAGGTACAGAGAAAAACTGGCAAGTGAAAAAAGCCAGAGATGAAGAGGAACGTGCGATTTCCCTCATTTGTCAACCAAATGCAGCTCCTAAGTTTCAAGATGCTCAAGAAGGCATCATCTGCACTTGAATGCCTGCAACGCTAACTTTCAGCTTGTCTCTAAAGGGAATCCTAACGTTACTGAACCAAACTTGGCAGATCTGAGACAAATAACTAGCCTTGGTAGAGAAGGCGGCCCATGTCTTCAGTTTGCTACTAGTAAGTCAAGAGCAGCGTTGTTTGGTTTTTTTTTTCCCCAGCTGAGTAATTTCTGAAGCAGCCACCAGCTTTAGAGGACAGAAGCACCTTGATTTTATATAAACCTTTACCTTGACTGTAAGTCACATACAACCAATATAGTACAGAAATACAAATAGAATGGGAATATCTGTTTTTTCTACCTGTAGCTCATTTTGCTGAAGTTTTAAATATACTTGAAGTAAGCAAACAGTTAATTTCAACAACAGGCAAGTTCAAAGTCATTTGCAAACAGAATTTAAATACGTTTTAGAATGAAAGGTGTCACTGTTCTTCAAAATACAAGGCAAAAAGCTTTAATGTAGAGGTTCTTTTAAAACATCCCTCTGAAATATCAACACCTGGTACATGTTCTGTCCTGGGGGAGAAGGGAGGAGGGACAATATACCACCTTCCAAACCCTTTTGCTGCATGAAGAGAAGAACCTTGAGCTCTGTCAGTGTTGACAATCTCAAAGCAATTTTTCTAATTTCAGACTTTGTTTTTCTTGCAGCAAGGTATGCATTACAATATTACTTGAAAAACAACTTTGTCATATTCACTATTAATTCACAGAATCTGCAACATGGAGGCACAAGATCCTTTAATGCATAATTCCATATCGAACCCAGTTTCCAAGGCAACCTATGGCTCAAATTCACAAAAAAAAGATTAATATTAACAACATTAAGAATTGTTCCTGTCCTAAATAGGTTTAAAAAAAACCCCACAAACCCATCATCTCTCTTTACAAGGACGACCATTGGTATTGGAGAAACCAAAGCAGAAGCAACACAACCTGCAGACCAGAAATAACACTGTTTACATCTGTATACAGAAAAAGCTTCATTGCTGTCAGAAACTAAGATTCCAGACAATGAGAATGACCTGATCTCTTGTGGTAGCAGGAATATATGGGAGAAATGCTTTCTAAATCCTTTCCCTCTGTTTGAAACCCTGACTTTTCCATTTAAACCTCTTGTTCTATGGACTCCAAATTACTATGTAAATCATACACTATAGTATCAAAAAGCAAGACTAAAGCAAGGTTTTACCATAAATAGAAGATAGGTGCTATAGCCCTTTTAAAATGAAAGTGTAATAAATAGCTGAGCTTACATTCAAACTGAATGCACAAGAGGACATGAAACCGGCATTCCCAAGTTAAGTCAGTATAAACTAACAGCAGAAACAATAACATTTACTAGCTTAAAGTTTGGCACGGCATGAATAGCTAAAAGCTGTTAGTGTATACCATATAAAGTATACCATATTGGGAGTGATACACTTTCATTATATTTAGGTGTTTTTATCGTTACTTCTTATTACATAAATAACACCGTAAAGTTAACGCAGATGTCACAGAATAATCTGACATGTAAATTTGCTCATGGAAGAACTGACTCTAGCTCCAGTCAATCGGAGCTGAATGTAGGGTGTAAGCCTGGCTTGCAAGATCCTCATTATTAGTGAAGGGCAAAAAAGTTTAAGTTTTCCTTTCAGAACTTACAGATTTTGTACAGCTGACAATTCACAAAAATGCATTCAGAACAAAAAAGGAACCCTGCAATGTCATTTTCTACAAACATACTTTTCAAAGAAAAATCATGCTGTAACCTCCTCTTGCAACATTCAAGACACTAGAGGTCAGAAGCTGATCCTTTTAACTGGCTGCAACAGAAATAAGGTATTTCTAGCTAACTAAATAAGCCCATGTTCTATAAGTTACAAAGTCTGTCTACAGTGGGTAAATTGGAAGGATGATGTAGGAGAAATTTTAGGACAAGGTATCAGAGTCTTCTTCATAGCTGCTGTTCATCTCTCTGAGCAACAGCAAAGACATATTCTACTTTTTTTTTTTAATAAGCTAAGTTGATCATGCCATTAATTTAGTTATTTAAAAGACACTCATGCAGGTGCAGTAGGAAACGACTGGAAAACATGCAGGGGTCAGACACTATAGCATTAAAGTATTTTTTAATTCTTACCAAAAATCATTTGATTTAGAGAATAAATAATAAGTAGACAGCTGAAAGTTTACATATTTCAAATGAACCAAAACATTTATTTTATAAAAAGTAGTTTTATCTGTCAGATTATGATCTTTAAGTTACCCAACGTTCTTTAAAACTGTGAGAAGAGATTGTTATTTCCATCAATACATATATTTATTTTCATACAAGTACAAAATATTACTATGATCTGCAAAATTGTTTCACTTTCCAGCCACATTTCATATTTGCATTAAGTTCAGATTACTTTCTAGCAATTTCCAGCTTCTGATGAGCATTTTTTAATCAAAGGCAAATTTTAATGTGAACAACTTAAATTTGGTAGTAATACTCTTTAACACTAGTTTTTCATTAGGGCAGCTTGACAGAAGTCAAAAAGAAAAATTGTTGGCAGGAAAAACTTCAACGTGGCAGTTCCTTTTAACATGACAGAAAGCAGTATTAACAGCTTTCTCTACTATCTGTTGGTATCTGTCAAAGACAAATACTTTCTCCCAAAAATTCTGTCGTTCTAGATTTGCTTCTCAACCTACCCTAGATTATACGACACGTTATCTATAACTTCCTGATCATCATAAAAACCTATTTCTTACTGCTTTTATCAAGTGATCTTAATATCATCCTAGAGTCTCTTTTAAGGAGTGTTGTCAGTGCATGTGCATCTTGAGATAGTGAAAACCTCCACCACTGCAAAACAAAGCCTATATTCTGCCCCCATGCAGGTTAGATTCCCACTTGTACATCATAATTCTAGACGACATTAGATTAGTGCCAAAGCACAGCTATATGCCACTGTGATTGGTGAAAGCCCCAGCGACAGCAAGCACACTCATGCTCCAAACATTTATCAACACACATGGAAAATGCACAAAGGATTTTATGTTCATGTTTCATTTAGTAGCTTAATTAAGAAGGCTTGAGCAGCTTCAGTTTGGATTTTTTGGTTTCAAATATAATACCATATTACATACATACAATTTCTAACTGTTGACACTGATCTAGTCATGAGGCAACTGAGATTAACATCAGAGTTACCATTGGTTCTGAGTTCAGAATCTGAATTAAACTTGGCCAAGAAATAGAGGGTCAGGGAATTAGCTAGGTTGCAAGTGACATGAAAGTGGGACAAACTGAAAAGTGAAGATACAAGAAGTACTGAATGGAACTGAAACAAAGGTAAGGACCTTAGACAATAACACTGATGGATTCTTGCAGATTTCATCTTCAGCCCACTATCTGCAGGATACGGCTGTTGCATTTATTTAGTTAGTTGATGCACTGCAGGACAACTGAAGATAATAATCTTCCAGAAATAACTACTAGCCCTCTATCATTCATTTGCTTCTCTGGAGATGCATGTTTTCCATTCTTCCTGTTCTACTGCTGCCATCCTTCATCTTACATCCAGGTATCATAACCCTCTAAAGAACAGATTAATTCATTTCTCCTCCTAAGGGTCCAACAGTATATGTTGAAAAGGTTTCTAGGCTCAGGCAGGAAGAAATCAGTCTTGTCTGGATTAAGTCCTGTCTGGCCTCAGCCACCTCAGCCTAAGAACCAGCTATGGCAGATGGAAGCTCAACTACTGAGATCAAAGGAGAACTTGAGTTAGGGAATAGAGGGCTACTTGCCCAAAAGACAGAAGCCTGCACTCTCCGTGGTCCAACCCCAGTAGCCAGGGAGGCTGGAGCCCACATTCAGGACATTCTTGATATCCTTTTCTTGTCAATCCTATTATTATTTATTATTATTATTGCTAGCTTCTTGCTTCAAGTGCTGAGCCATGCAGATGTGCTGGAAAATACATGCTTTTAGGATGGATTGATTTGGCAAGTCTTTCACAGCTAAAACAAATTAATGTCAACTCTCTTAAATGGTAAGGGTGTTCAAGGGCAAAGGACATAAAACCCGTCTTCTGTAAAACCACCAAGGAAAAAAGGGAGCTGACTGCCCTGCTCAAGGCCCTTCTATATTCTGAATCTGGCTTTAACTTTCAGTTTTTTAAAATACCTAAAATCTAAGGGTTTCTGTTTCCATTAAATTAGAATGGACTATTTCAGTTAGAAAGGACATACAACGATCATCTAGTCCAACTGCCTGATCACTTCAGGGCTGACCAAGTTAAAGCATGTTAAGGGCATTGTCCAAATGCCTCAAATACTGACAGGCTTGGGGCATCAACCGCCTCTCTAGGAAGCCTGTTCCAGTGTTTGACCACCCTCTCGGCAAAGAAATGCTTCCTAATGTCCAGCCTAAACGTCCCCTGGCGCAGCTTTGAACCATTCCCACGTGTCCTATCACTGGATACCAGGGAGAAGAGATCAGCACCTTCCTCTCCACTTCCCCTCCTCAGGAAGCTGTAAGAAAAGTGATGAGGTCACCCCTCAGCCTCCTTTTCTCCAAACTAGACAGGCCCAAAGTCTTTAACTGCTCCTTATAGGACTTCCCTTCCAGCCCTTTCACCAGCTTTGTTGCCCTCCTCTGGATGCATTCAAGGACCTTCACATCCTTCTTGAACTGTGGGGCCCAGAACTACACACAGTATTCAAGGTGAGGCTGCACCATAAATTACTAGGCAGCCCCACTGACATAAGAAAAATTAAATTGCTTTCATGTAGCCTGAGTTAATTTAATTGAATGCTTCCTATTGTAGCATTTACTTCAGTAGGAACTGGGCATTTCACTCTATTGGTTTTATGCTGTGCTTGAATAGTTTTGTACTACTGTGTTTGAGTAGTTTTGTACTTCTGAAGAAAACAGTTCAACTGTACTGGTTCAAAAGTGAATGTTAAGACTCCACTTACAATTTAAAAGTCATTAAGGTATGAACATCACACCTTTCAAAAGGAAATAGCATAAGCAATTAGTAATCTCTCTCCATGGGTTTTTTTAAACATCTAAGATTATACACATAGGATGTGGGCTGTTGGTTTGTTTTTTTGAGGGGGAGGACTATTACAGAAAATCTGTGGTATTTGGGGAGGTCACGACACAAAGAAGAATAGCTGGTCTCTAGGCAAATAATAGCCATTAAGTTTAAAATGAATATACAGTGAAAAAGGCAGGTAACATCAATAAGCAAAGTGTGAGTATTATCAGAATAGCAAAATAATGAAAGCTAGCCAATTCTGGAATCTAGGGATTTTGTTTAAAAAAACCCGCCGTCATATGTGAATGAATCTCTACATCCATTTCCCTGGGGTAGTGCTCCTGCGTATTGGCACCACTGCAGTGCCTACCTTCTCTTCCCAGAAGGGTTTTTCAAAAAGTAATGCCAGTTGGTATTACTATATAATTAAAGATCCATCATCTTGATTTCGCTGCTTTTGAAGACTAATAACTCCCCCCAGTCGTATCGTCTCTTCCAACAGACCAGCTCCACCTGCACTAACAGGGATAGAAAACCCTGTATCAGGGAAACAAACACCCTACTGGCCAGGTATCACCTCTGCTCAAGGAAAAGGCACTTGTAACAGCGTAAGCAGCCAACACACAATCCAAGCTCCTGCCTCAGAGGTTGTGTATAGAGAGGGAGTAGCACGGGCAGTGAAGCAGGAAATGAGCCCTACAGATCAAAAAAGCAGCTGCTAAACCAGAACTCACTTAGGCCCCTTCAGTTTTGGAAGCTCTCACCTCTCTCATCCTGCTCAAGTACTAGAGTTGCTGTACTTGCATGCATACTAAGAACTACACTGAGAGCTCCTGAGAAGAAAAAAATCCGTTCCCCAAAAATTTGCTGCTTAGAATGAGGAAAAATTCTGCCCACCAAAAAGTATCAGTTGAGATTCATGGTTGTAGTATCGTACTTAAATCCTCCTTTGTCTGGCTTTCTAAGAGAAAAAAAGCTTTTCTGTACCTTCAAAAGAAGCAGCAGCTAGTCTCAAGAAACACACCTGATGCCTATTGAGAACTACTGAGCACTACTGAGCATGCGGAGACCTTCCAAACTCAATCAGCATAGGCCCAGGATGCACAGCTGGCAACACAAGAGTGCAGGGACAGACTGCTTGAAAGAATGCTGATCTTAAATACCTGAAACCATTATTGTATAGTACCCCCCAAAAATCAAGTATAGTAGTAATGATAAAACAAAGTTTAAATATTAAATAAATCAATCAATCACTGGAAACCACCTGGGACACACTGGAGGCCTTAAGCCTGCTTTTGCTGCTCGACCAAGAAAGGTCTAAGTGCAAGATACAGAAGGTCCACGTAATCAAATTTCAGTTGCAGGTGTTTCATCCCAAGAGGAGCACAAGCAAAGTTTTCTAACACACTCTTGATGATCACATCAGAGTAGGAAAAGAAATACACGTCAACAAGTAAGTAGGCCATTTTAAATAATAAGAAAGCATCTAGGGTGGTCTTCACTTCAATAACTGTGAACTTAAAGACAGAAAAACAAAACCAATGGTTTTATAGGCAGCCAAAATCCAGGCACACCAGATGGTTGCTGTTCCTCAGATAACAGTCTATCAGCTTTACTAAAAAGGTCTAGAGAGTAGGACATTTCCCTAGCACACTTAGTTTGATCTCTTCTGACTTAGAATTATTTACTTGGTAATAATCTGTCTCAGCCTCTTTTCAGGAGAGGCTCTTAAATACTTACTCTGTGGCAAAAGACACTGCATTAAAAATGTAAATGAAGTTTATTCAGAAGGGTAAATGTGGTAACTAGTGTCCTTTCAGTGACTTCACAGTGACTCATTCTAGACTTTCAAAAAACACATCACTAACATCACACACCACTATTGATAAGAGTAAAAAAAGTTTCCTGTAATTTGAAAAGATGGAAACAATTTCTTTACTCAACAGTTAGTACTTGGAAAAGTTGTTAAACAGAGGTCATAGAAAGGCTTCATTCTAACGAAATAGTGCTAAAAGTTTAAACTGTGGGGGAGAGAACTAGCACAATCATGGATTTCCTTTACAGTTGTTCTCAAAGCAGCTTTGACATGGTTAGAGATAGGGTAAGTGTGACAAAATTCTCTGAATCTGCCAGGAAACACATCGGGGGAAGTGATGTTAGCCCCTGTCCAGATCAACCTAACGAAGAGAAGAATGAATTCTTACACATAGTTTTTGCTTTAAGATTACTCAGACCTAAAAACAGTTTTCTATATTACAAGTGTGCTCTGTACCTCCCCAACCCAAACCAGCCATGGATAATTTTAAGAGGATGCTACAAGTCACCAGCCTGAATAGAAGTGGGGGGAGAGGAATTAAGCTGCAGAGCAGAGACTGCAGCTGACCCAGCTCTGCTTCCTCAGTCTGTCTACACTTTCACTGGCCCAGTGCTCCTTACCCCAGCCAGCTGATTGTCTCTAGCTTGTAACCGATTTAACCTTTCCTGAATTTCTCTAAAGCCTCTTTCTCTCATTTAGTCTGTCCTTCCTTCAACTATTGCAGGGAAAGCTTTTTTTTTTAAAAAAAAAAAAAAAAAAAACACCAAGGGACCAACAGGACTGCCCGTATGCGATCAGAAGGAACACTTGCTATTAGGCCAGAAGCGTAGTGAAGCTTGGTAGACTTTTCTTGGCAGCTTTAGGAAAGCACGCACAAGCTAAAAGCAATAGGATTTTAAAGGCTTATATTAAGAAGTTAAAAGCATTTGCTTGTTGCAGGTTGAAGCTATCAGACCAGTTCAGCTGAAAACAAGAAAGACTAATTCCCTGAGGAAAAAAACTTGAGGTTTTGCTGATTGACTATAGACATAACAGGAGACAATATCCATTCCTTAGTCCTGGCTCTCTATATCTTACGAAAGGATGGGACAAAAGGGGTCAGAGAGTGCATGTAGCTTGGCCAAAACAAGCCATTTAGTTATAGGATGTGAACCTCTAACCTTTGTGAGAAAGTAGAACATATCATATTGAAGAGAACAGCTTCTCCCCAGCATGGAGGTACAAAAAATAGCAGCCCAGCCATCCAAAATCCATCCTTCATTTGTTCATAATTTGCTCAAATGTCCTGCTCAAAGCCCAGAAGCCTGCTAAATACTTCCGAGTCATCTTTGCTTCCCAAGGGTTTTGTAAGCTGAACTGGCAAGTGAGAGAAAAACGAGGATATAGGAGAAAACAAAGGCTGATAAAGTAAACCTTTGTTTATACATAACTTCAGGATTTTTCTTTGTCACTTCTGGGGCTTATGTATATGCAACATAAGTTAAACTTCAGTTACACTTCAATTTTGTGTTATTTTTGCTAAGGAATGACTCACACATTTCTTTTGTTTAAAAATATCCATCATATATTGGACTATTCTTTGTACTTCAATATGCTGACACAAAAGTTTAAAAGCTTAGCATCAGGAGCTGAATGCCTGACCAAAATAAGATGACATTCAGAATATATAAAAAATAACTTCCTAACATCGTAATAAACTGACACCTTGCTGCAGAATTACATCTACTATTGAATGATAGTTCTATCTCCTTCTCCCTCTGTCATTATTACTAACCAAAACTAAGAGTGACCCAGAAACTGTGATTTAGCATGAATCTAGCATGTGCGTGTGTAACATCAGATCAGTTCTTACGTGGGAGTAGTGATACTCTGTGTTACAAATCTAACACCAGTGTCTTGCACCTACACCTACATGAACATTTAAAAGAAAACTGCACAATTTAGGTTAATCATTGCTATGGACCATGTGGACCTGGCACTGAATCCCTAGAGCTTCTTAGAAAAGCACCATCCCCCTCAAAAAAAGGAAGGTTATGTGGTAAGCTAACTTCCTCCCTTCATCTTTATCAGCTTTGAAACAGTATGACAAGCAGACCTATTTGTGATGCCCCGTGTTAAAAGCACAATTACTTTGAGACTGACACCTATGCTCCAAGTCTGGCTAAATGTATTTATGGTATTAAATATTGCATTTCAAGTCATTAAGACAAGTCCAGATTAAAAGCCCTCTGCTCCCCACATCAGGTCACCCCAATTCCAGTGATAAGCTGAACAGAAGAGAATGGGAAGCAGCTCTTTCTCCAATGAGAAAGAAGTTATCTAGATTTTCAATTTCCTTAAAAAGCAGCTTTTGTTTAAGCTGTATTATCAGTTGCATGTTTTATAGTTTACAAGCTTTGGGAGTTAAGGCTTTCCAACTCCATTATTACTTTTTTTTGGTGCAGGTGTTTCAGAGGCCTTTGAGCATGAGTACCCAAAAAGGAAGTTTTGATCTTAAGTTTCATATTTGCTGGCAAAACACACTGGTCAAAAATATCTATTCGCTTACAGAATTTTACAAAAAAAAAAATCTGTCACAGCCCAATAAAAGCATTTCAAGTCACACCTTGAGTGTCAAAAATAAGTGAATTGACATTAGAGGAACTCATTTCTACTAAATCACTTTTGTTTTAAATGCCTTTATACAGTTATCACTCGAAACCTGTATTTCACAACTTCTTCAAGTTGTATTTCAGGTCAGTATAAGTTCGAGATCAATAGTTCACCAAAAGCCTAACAGGTCAAACTCATTAAATTAGAAACATGAACCACGGCCGCAGAATGACTTCATACTCCAGACTGTATACAAAGAAAGCACAGCCATTCTCATTTGTGCAGAAAATCAATAATCTTACTAAAAGACTACAGATCAAGAAATCATTAACAGGTGATCATCTAAGAACACCAAAAGTATTGGAACTTGAAATGCACTTTAGCAGGAAACAAAAAACTGAGGCCACCTAGAATATGAGAAAAATGGAAAAACATAACTAAAGATTGCATCATGCAAAGTAGTAATTGTGAAAAGGAAGGAAAGATGATGTGGATAAACAACCAAACATGAGACAGTGCAATACCATGACAAAACAGGGACAGCATAATCCTTGGATGTATTAGCCAGAGTTATGAGATGGATTATGTTCCTGCACTTAACTTTACCTGTCTCAGGACAAGGTATTATAAAAATCTGCATGCAATTCTGACACCCACAGCTTAAGCAGAAATATAGAAAGGGAATAGGAAAGCACTATAAAATGATTGAGCACTGATGATTTGATCAGTCAAAGAACAGGAAACCAAGTCAGATGTATTTACATCAAAAAATGAACACAATTGTAATTGGGTGACAGCTATCAGAAAAAAACAACTGATCATTATGGGATTCACCATTTCTCCATTTCATAAAATCAAGACTAGAGTACTTTTTGGGAGACCTGTATCAGTCAAACAGTGGAAGCAGGATGGCATCTGAAGTCTGTGCTAAAGTGAAAACAATGCAAAATGAGTACTGGCTCCTCACCTACAAAATCACGTTGTTTGAAGTAACCTTTAAACTTTTTTCCTTTTTTTTTGTTTTAGTAAAATGCTAACACGTGCGTAGAAGATTGACTTAAACTCACCTATTCTCTTGTTATCTTAGTAGATGATAAATGATTCATATGCAATGCTTACTGTACTTATCTAAGTATTTCTAATGTACTGATCACAGCATTATCTAAGCATTATGTGATTAAAAGAAACGATTACTTTATCTTTTAATAAATTTAGTGCCTGCTGCACTAGAGGAAAAATATTCAAAGTGAAAGTTCTTGATGCAAGCTCCATTAGATTTATTTGCACATTCTATATATGAAGAGATGAAAAAGATGCAAGTAGTTGAGAAATCATAGGGAAAAGAAGGCTTTGACACAATACAGTAAAATCATCACCTTGAAGGAAAGACTTCAGAGGGAAGAAAGACACTAGCGATACCAGGCTGAGGGGCGGGGCAGGGGGAAGGTAAACTAGAGTGTTTGTACCTTGTAACTCAGATAACCAAGTAAACCTTTGCAGATAGATGCAGCAAAGTTCAGACAGGACAACAGTACATGAGTATAGGAAGGACAGACTGCAGCAAGACATCATGATTTCTCAAAGCCAAGAAAATATAAAGAACAGTCATTTATGGTTCTCTCATCAAGGAAGCAGTGAGTTCACAGGACAGTGAAAGCTCCAAAAGGAACTGAAAGCATAAGGAACAACAGAGAGGCCAAAGGATGCACCTTCAGATCCTACAGTGGCATGGTAGCAGTAAATAACGTTTCTGGTTTTGAGATTTACATAAAGGGAGTAAGAGTTTTACAGCAAATCCTCCAATACTGGTCACAGCAGAAGAGTAAGCACAGAAAAGAATGGCTGCTGGAATCAAAATGTGTGCATTTTTTTTGGACAGAGACTGTTTTCAGTCTCATCTATTAATTGGTAAAAATCACTAATTACAAGATGAAAAACAAATACAGAAGTCAGAGTTTAAAAGAGTGTTGCCTGTAATATGGTGCTTGTACAGAAGCAATTATTAACAGCTCAGAAGTATGCCCGTAAGATAGATTTAAGGCCTTTGCTTACAAAGGAGGCACATTTAGCAATATAGCATTGTCCCACTTTGCAAAGCAGTGCCTTGTGTTCACAATAGGTTAATAAGGAAAGAAAGTGGAAGAAGAAAAAAACCACAAAGTACAAAAAGTAATCAGTATCAAGTTACACATTTAAGGCTATCACTTGTTACCTGTATTTCTAATTCAGCAATATGCTGTTGGAGTTCAGCCACAGCTGCAATGCGGTCTGCCTCACGGAGCCGTACTGCCATCACTTCTTCTTTACTCTGAAAGAAGTAATAGATTGAAGCTAACAAATAATATCAGTTTCAGTTGATTAACTACTGTGCACTGCTTTTACGCAAAATTATGTAAGTAAACTTAACACACTGCTGTGTGAAATACCGTACCTGTTGATAAGGCATATTCTAAAGAACCCAAATTTGACTTTAACCCATAGAACTGTGTAATCTTCTAATATAAATTCTAAACTATAATAACCTAAAAAATATCTGTGTAGTTTTGAAAACATGCTGTTATCAATTTCCAGTTCCAGAAAACAGCTGTCTTGTGTTCCATAAATGTTATATTGTAAATCAAGAAAAAGTAACAACAAAAAACAAACTCATGCTTCAACTTTTGACTTTATATATAAAGAGACAGCAAAGCCACACGAGTTACTTATTTCATCATTCTTTTTGTCTAAAAAAATAAATTTAAAAAAACCAAACACAAAAGCACAGATATTCTCAACCTCATTTAAGTCCAGCTATCTTAGTCACAGTATACAACAAAGATTTGCAAGACAGTTTAGAATAAAATTCTAATGCCCATAACCTACAATCAGACTCCCAGTGTAAGTTTAACCTGTAAGTTTCCCTATAAGTCAGAGACAATTTGAGTTTGGACAAGAGAGAAGGAAATTTTCTTATCTCTGTTTTACGAGGCAAGTCCTCAGGACTTCAGAGCACAAAACAATTAATATTGTCAGCAGCTTGGTACAGCCACAGAGAGAAAACAGTGATAGATATTGAGTGAGCAATACTTTCAGCTGGAGTGCAAGTAATTCTGGGGAAGAGACAGACTAGGCTCAGGTACACCTACTTTTACGGCAGACTGGTGTAACTGCGAACTGTAGTTACCGTAAGTCAGTTCCAGTATTTCAGTTATTTTAATGCATGCTTCAAACTGACAGTACTTAACCACCCTTCATTAGACAGTTTGGTTGAGACTGAATTGAACATGCCAAAGCTTATCTATGGTAGCTACTTGAAAACGTGCCATTTGTTTGAAAAAAGATCCCTGTAATGAAGGTACAGCTTCTACAGTATCCAATTAACAGCATTTGTAATCAGTGGAGTCCATTTCAGAGGAATCCATCATGTGCTAGCCAAAGTTTAGCCATTATTGCTAAATTCTGCTGCACGATTGCTTGAAAGAAGCCAAACCCACAAGTCCACAGGATTGCATGTATTTAACTGAAAGCTAAAGGACGGACCGGCTTGGTTTGGCTTTGGTATCTGAGATGAGTCAACAGTGTTGCTCTAGATGGCACTGATGCTTTATCTCCGAAACAGAGCATGTTCTCAATAATTACCACAAAAGCTGATATGGTAGGAAAGACAAGACTGGAGCGGGGGCACAAATCTTATGTTGTAAATTCTTTTGCAAAACTGATTAGAAAGATCAGTGCTGTGTTTCAGGAAACAATTTGAAATTAAGTCCTTGCTGTAGAAGCAGTAGTCAGATAAAGCGGGAAAAACATAACAGTACACACCAGGGACAGAAAACAGTTGCCGTATAGGTGGTATGAGATGCAACTTGCTACAAAAAAATTAATTTCTGCTTATGTATTTTAAGCTATTCTTTAAAGAAAAATACAAGCTCCAGAAATAATGTATCAGCTCTTTCTGCATAGAAAAAACAATTGGGGAGTTGAAAATCCAAATATGTCTTTTTTTGATACACCTCTTCAAGTAGAAATATTGCTACCTAGCCAAGTTGTAGTGACAACAGTAAAAGAGCATGATTTCAGATGACTTGAAACAATAGGAAGAAAAAAAAAAAAAAAATCAAACATCAGTTTCTAATGGAATCAGGAATAACAAACTTGCTAGATTTAAGGAGATGCAAGGTAGAACTTTTAAAAACATTTAGTGCCACAAAAATTTAGCATTTTCTGTATTGCTCCATGATGTTACCTGAAAGATTATTGAAACTTTCTTCATCAGTTTTAAATACAAAGTTGTTGTTTCAGTAACATATTAAATAGCTTTATTTCAGATATTTACACTGCAGTTCTGTCTTTTCAATTCAACCTACCTGCTATTATCTGTATTGCAAGCCAAATCTAAGTTGGTAGCAACACTATTTAGTAAAGTTACAGATACTGAACCTGCTTCTGGAAGGGCTGTAGGTATGACAAGTCCTCTGTTATTGCTGGAGGCTAGCCCTTCACACTTGTAACATATGCCTCACATAGTAGTCATGGGATATGCTGGTGTCTTCTAAACCTAGTTAGTATAAACAAAGCCAGTAACATTGCAAGGTTTTGGCTTGCAAGTGTAACAATGTTTCGCTTTCTACTTTATATCAGCTTTTATTTTTTTCTTTAAATTCACTTTAAAATTAAAATTTTCTTTTCCTCACACAGTGAAATAACCTTAAACAATCGCAAGCAGGTATTTCCTTCATTTATTGGCATACAGAGGTGGGGAGAAAGGAACTTAAAATAGTCTCTTCTATAACAAGAAAAAGTGAAAGCATTTGGCATGAAACTTAGGTTAAGCTAAAAATCATGCTTCCAGTAGTTTGAATGTGGAGAGCAAGGGACAGGAAACAGAACGACAGTCCTTACAAATCAACTGTCAAAGGACAATGGATTTTTATAGCCTCTCATTTTTCATTTAACTGTGTATTATCATAGAGTTTAAAATTGAAAAGTTTTTCATGAGTTTGAAACAGCAATAGGAAGTTCAACACCAAATTACGTCCCATTTAAGGAGCAGGAGAATACTTAAACTTGTGTATATTGTTTAACATGGCTTAATCTTTTTGATGACACAGCATTCTTATTAATCTGTAAAACATTGCTGAATTGTTTGTATAGATTATTAGAAAATGAAGTCAATGAAAGCTCATGACAAATGTCAGAGGTAGAGGGAAAAGGGAATGAGGGGAAACTACATTGAAGAAAGGTTGTTTCCAACAAGTTAAACGTGAGCATCTTTCAATACAGTTAGCAAAAAACCTTGTGTATGTAAACAGTACAGGAGTCTATATGGTATTATACTAAGCCTCATCCCAAGGAGTCAGTCTAGCACACAGTTAAACAGTAGAACTCCAAGTAATGTATATGCATCAAATTGGTAATATTTAATTTTATATCATAAACGTCAACTTGGAAAACATGTTACAATGTAAACTGTAATCTTTTTCCTATCAGTGACTGCAAAACAAGTTTCAGGATCTAATTACTGTATGTCAGTACCACTACTTCACCGGCTATTGACCACTGCTACTTTCAGAGAACCTCTAAAAAAATATGACTGGTGCTCTGTCCATTACTACCACACTTTTCTCTAACCCATGTTAGAACATAACTTTCCAAGCAAATTATCACAGTGAGAACAGTCATGTATATTAACTCATTAGTCAGGTTAAAGACATACTACTCTTTTTATAGTCAACATAAAAACTCCAGAATGTTGACTAGACCCTCTCAATCTCTTAAGGACTAATGAGGACCTTCAGTATCAAAAAACAATCAAACAAAAAAGTTATGGGTTATATGAAAAGACATGTCACCAAGATCGTGACTATTAAAAAAAAAAAGATCAATAAGAATAATCTCAGCATTTAAAAAAAATAGCACTTAGGAAATCAGTGATTATGGTGAACAAAAACCAGTCAATAGAAGCAATTTCTTCTAGATAAGATTCAGCGGTTTGTTTCCTAAAAGCTTGTGATGGAGCCTGATGAGTCAGGAAGTTACATCTTCACCACACTTTAGATTCAGGTTCCATTGGAAACAAATGGAACTGGCAAGACAGCAAGAAAAATGAAAACCTAAAAAAACCTGAAATACCTGGAGTACATGTCAGTTATTTACTGTTCTTAAATTTCTTTAAAATGGAATTGAACAACAACAAAAAAAACCAGCTTCATTTTGCTGAAAGAACTAAGGCAAAACTAGCAATAAATTGCCAATTACAAATTACACACTACGGCTTTGAGTAATGAACACAAGATCAGAGTTTACTACACAATTCATTACCTTAGAGAAAAGAAATTACAAGAAGAAATGAAAATCTGTAAAAACCAGCAAGAGTGGTATTATAGCAAAACTATGCATATTAATAAGGATGTCATTTCATCTGCAGGCTAAGTGACAACGATAAACCACTCAAACTACACTCTTGATTCATATTGTCCACAGAAGCCTTTGATGGAATTGTAGTTAACGCAGTCTTTGGGGTACGTATGGTGTTACAGGCAAAATGCACGTATATTGGATGAAATTGAAAAACAAACACTCAACCAATAACAGTGTTCTGCATGAATGAGAACAGAAACAAGTAGCGCACATAAAAAAGGTTTGGTTACATTAAGGGCAAAACTAAGATGTGATCATGAACAACAAATTATATAACAGCATCTGCTCTCAAGTGGCAAATTCACAGCCACAGTTTAATAAACGGTAGTCTGATTTTTCATCTCAGTACTATTTTTAACATACTAATAAGTATCCTATTTAGAAATTACTGACTGTTCAGCGCTAGCTGATTTTATAAGAGACTATTCATACACCTTTCGGAAATAAGATTTCAGTAAAAAGTTGTTTTCATGTCTCTAGCAAGTAATGTCTTCTATAGTGATTTATCAACTAATATTGCCCTTTTTTGAAGTAAATATCAGTAGCAATTTCAGGAGCATTTTCATCCAAGTTTTGAGAAAAAAGCTTGAAAGACTTATCCTTTATTTCTTGTCCATATTATGTGCGCACAAGTTATGAAGACATAAGTTATGAGAAATCAGTTATGGATTTAGTTACAAAATTAACTAACTAAATCTGAGATTCAGACATTAGATTGGGCTCTCTTGTGCACTGACAGTAATAAAAACGGATCTTTTGCCCAATGTTTTTGGGCTGTCCCCTTAAAGTCTGGTTACTATTAGGCAATGACTACTGTAACACTCCCTTCTGTACACCTCTCCATTGAAACACTACTTTTACTCCCCTTTTTTTGAACCTAAACTAATTCTGCCATAATAGTCAGTGTTGAAGTAATGAACCTCTTCTATCGCTAAAGACAATCAGAGTACACAGTGATCAGAATCTGTTCTGTAAGAGTGTCTTTTTACGTATTATACACAGACACTTTTCTGAGTAGAACCATACTTTAAAGTAAAAGTTTATCTTTGTGGGACCACAAAGAAGCAGTTCTGTCAAAACCTCAAGTGATTTTCTGAGATGGTAAATTCAACATGATATTGTCAAATCAGTAAAAGAAAGTTTTGGGTTTGTGATTTCTGCTTCTCAATTAAGACACAATTCTATCCAACAATAGAAGACTAGAGAGTACATATACATTAGCACACAAATAGTCTATTCATGATGTTGTTTACCTTGCATTCAATCTCTGCTTGTCTACGTTTTGCTTCATTCAACTGAGCAAGAAGTCCTTTGTTCTGTGCAGAGAGATACTGTACCTTCCCCTGTAAGTTGGTAACCTCTTGCTCCGTCCTTCGTAAATGGTTACTATTGATCTGATTCTGAAATTTATGACAAAAAAGGAAAGAAAATGCATGTTAAGGAAAGATCTTTCAGATTAGTTTAACTCCCTGAAGTCTGACAAGAAAGACTTATAGATCATTTACTGTAAAAAACTTCCGATGACAAAGCATTCAGAATTTTCTAAGCGTAATCAGAAAAGTTTGCATGACATTTGGTTTATGACCAGGATATTCAAATTGTTCTTAAACAACAGATGACTCATTGTAAGAACATTATTGCAAAGGTCCCGTACATCTGTTTTTCCCAATCTCTTGCTTAGGTGAGTCAAAGATTTTGTGAACTTGTATCCCAACTGCAGCAAAAAGCTGATGCGTCCAAGAAACATCAGGTATGACAGAAATACTATGTGCACATTTCTCTGTCCAGTGAATTCCTGAAAGTAACATGGCACCTTAATTGAGATCAGTGCAGTAGTACGTCACACCATTTTTATATGAAGCTGTGCATAGACCAGTACACAACACAAGAACCAGTGCATTTCTGTCAAATGATAGCTAAACCGCATAAACATATACAAAGACTCAATGCCTAACACTGAAGTGAGAAGTACCTAAAGGTCCTGTGATTTTAATACGTGTAATCCAGACAGCAGGATACCTGTGCCCCCTACTGACTGAAATAAATACACAGATGGGGAAAAAACAACAAAAGCACACATTAACTGCAATAAAACAGTATTAACACTTCAATGAACATTTTAAAAGTTAAGACAAGAGGAAACTTTTATTCAGTTGGTATAGAAAAAGCGGTGCCTCTGTCAGAAATAAGCCACCATGCACCTTGCAGTTAGCTCATCTCTCTTCAGTAGCACATTCTTACACGCTCTCCTGATTTCTGAGATTGCTGAAGCTTGTCCAGTAAAGCAGTTTTTTGTTTGTTTAGCCTTTTGGATGCACAGGTCTCCTTCAAGTAACAGTTACATTTAGCAGGTATTTCATGGGAAGATTTCTCAAAAGCCTGTTACAAATCCTTCTCAATCAACAGCACATTGTGCTTGTTGACTCAGTTGAGAGTTTGCTAATACGAACTCACCAACTTTAGTGCACTTTCATTTCAGATTTGTTTGCTTAATAACAACTTATTCCCTAGTTAAACAAAAAAGATGTTGGCAGACAAGTTATTTTTGTCTTTTCTGCACAAATCTCAGCAATGGTGAATCATGCTTTTCTTTTCTGGCACATGAAATTAAAGGTTCTGCTAAAAAAACACTGACAACATACAGCTGTTTTGCTGAGAATCCACAGTTTAGTAACCAGATTCATGACCCTCAGTGGATCATCTAGTACAGGCAATTTCACCAGAAGAAAGAAACCACTACCATTTAAAGAATTAGAATTACTATTATCAGAATCATCAATTAGGTTTGTGAAATTTAGAACACCTTAAAAGTACTTTTGTTGTTATACCAATTACAATTTAATGAATTAAGATTCACACACATTCAGAGAGTCTACCAATTAGTCCAAATGAGAAATGCAGAAAGCTTAGTCCTGGAAAAGACTAAAGAAGAGGCGTTAAAGTAAGTTAGACCGTATGCACTAGATTCTCCCTCCTAGTCTAACAGCATTAAAAAAGCACATTTTGGAACTAAAGTCATACCTGTAGATGGTAAAAGATCATCACTGGATATCTACCATTTGACATCAATTTGCCAGCATTCAGGCTCAATTCACACATGCTAGTGTTCAATAACATACCTGTGTTTCCATCTCCATCATTCTTTGTTTGGTCTCTTTCAGTTCAGCCTGAGTTTCTGCTTCTCTCAATCGGACTGTCATCAGCTCATCCTGTAGCTCATTCACTGTGTTTTTTCTGGGAGGATCTTTCCATCTTCCAGTGGTACGAGCTAGATGACGCTAGAAAAATAGCATGCCATTGCTGATAATGCCTGATCTTTCCTGGTGTTCCCTTATTTCATTTAAGGTCTCGGAGTTATATGGGGACAAGTTGCTACAGTGCTCCTGTTTGTCCTAAAACCTAGAAACCCATCCAAACTTCCTAGTTTTAAAAATAGACAATTAAAAAGCTGTATACAGTCGTTCCCAACTACATAAGTCAGTGAACTGCAAGCATATCCTGAGACTTTTGCCTATTTCTAGCCCTTACTAACATTTAGTGAAGTAGGAGTACTGATCAGGTACTTCCTTTCTACCAGAATGGTTAGCTGGTAGCACAGGCTCTCTGCCATCTATAACAACTGGGGCCCATTTCTAACATGCATTTGAAGTGAAGTTTCTCGTGGCAGCTCCATTTAAAGATTTTCCCACCTCAGTGGCTTGATCCACAATCACTAGTTTCTGCTTGATCTCTACATCTCAAAATTTCATAGTCTTTTGCTTTATCATCATTCACTGAAAATAAAAATTGTTAAAAGTGTATTGCTACCCATACCTGCCAGTGTTCCTCCAAATCTTTGACTTGCTGCCGTAGCTCTTTGAGACCCATCAGAGCTTCTGCTTCTCTTAATTTTACTGCAATCAGTTCTTCTTGTAGTCTAGCAACATTTTCTTCATCAGGGAGAGAGCTGTTCCTCTGCAACAAGGACCATCCTCTTAAATATGTATTTGAATGAAACTGTGCTTAGTGAGACCCACTCCAAGAATATAGACATGGAATGATAAATCTTATTACTAACCAAACTTTCTTAATTACACATTCCTTGCAAAAAAAAATTCCCTCAAAAATCTAAGTTCCTGGATATAGCGAGTGTGAATAAATATCTTCCGACTGCCAACTACAGAAAGAGTTGAAAGGTAGTTTTAGGTATTCTGACTTCCAGATTTCCCCGGATGGTATCCCGAACAAAACATTATTTACACTATTTTTCACACATCAAAAATATGGAGGGAAATCTGAAAGATTTTGAGCTTGTTGATAAAAGTAAAGCAAATGAGGAACTGAAATTGTACCTGTAGAGTTAGAACTTTTATTTAGACTTACAGGAAAAATAATAAATGGAAATCTATTTTTTGGGAAGTAGGTCGTCTGCCTTTGAAAAGGAGAAAAGATACGTTGACAAAGGAACCATCCATTAATATTTATAAACAACAACCAGTCAAGAAAAGGTCTTGTAGATGAAAGTACATAGATGTTTACAAAAACACATGAGGAAGAAGTAGAAAGACTAGAGAAAGCGAAACAGAGAACAGGAAAACACATGGCAGGAGTGACCTGAGGAAAGCAGAACAGTGACGGAAGTATAATAATGGAAGTCTGGGAAAGAAACAGAGGGGAAGAAAAAGGACATAGTCTGCCTAGCTACAATATTCCTACATCAAATCATTGGACACCAAATATTCAAAGTTGAACTGTGCTTCATCACCTTCTACTGTATTTCTCAGTAGTAATTTTCAGCAAAATCAACTATTTTTGTAGAGATGTAATACTGTGACAGTTGCCAGGTTTTCTTGAGAGTAAAGTACATTATTAACATTAACAGAACACAGCACAACAGCCATTTATTAGCATCTCTGTTTCAAATCATGGGCTCCAAGTATTGGCAAATATAGGAAGTAATAGGGTGTGTTTCTGAATGTTTACATCACTGTCAGTATAGCCATGCAAGTCCTGGGTTACTGAGCATAGTTTTCCCAGATTACATGACACGTCACTAACAGCCGTAAAGAGCTGTATTTGTAGGCATTTGAGGGAGTTAACTTCAGACACTTTCTCGTGTGCCTAAATTCACTATGGACAGACTGCAATACTACTTTACATCTGGGTTTGTCTGGTACACTGGAATTTTCCCCAGTGCTCCAGTTTTTCTTCACATTTAAGTTTTCAATGCATGCCATCTTCATGCTGATGAAGGTTAAGTGAAGAAGTAGTCTCTTTTTGAACTTTGAAAAGTACCTTAGATCCTGTATTCTTACCAATGTTCAGTACAGTAAAAACTACCACACTACTAGCCTGTCAGACTCCCTTCAAGCCCCTCAGATAATTAAAAAAATAAAATCTTGACTCCAGTGGGTTAATCTAATTAGCTAGTAAGTTCTGGCCACATTCCTGAGTATACAGCTCTTTAAAGTTTCCACGAGGAAACAATTTCCAAAGCCAATACAACAGGATCTGAAGAGCGTGCTTCATTTTAGGTCAATTAGTGCATTTTTTCTTTCCTTTTTTTCGTACTTTATTATGCAGTTAGGTTTTTCTTCAAAGAAGGTAAATGTTTGACAGTTCCTTTGAGTACAGCTCAAACTCTGGCATCAGTAAGTTACAAGCTGGGATAGCACCCAAAAAGCAGTAGAGACTTTGATACTAAACAGTGGAGGTATTCTTTCCCTGCCCGTAATGGGACAAAGTCAGAGACACTCAAGAACTCAAGACCTGGGAATGGGAATGTTGAACTCTTCTCTCCTCCCCTCCCAAACTATTTAGTTTCACATCACCTCAGTGCTCACCCTAAGCCTACTACTCTTGTTGCAGGATGTAATTTCAAAACAATTGATGTTTACTGTAGACTCCACCAGAAGCCAAGTTTTCCACTGCAGTGGGCTTCAAGAACAGGAGAAGAGTGATCTGTTCTTCACAAACCTTTCCCAGTGCAAACAGATCTTAGTTTTTTTGCTATATTAACTTCAGGTTTGAAAAGCATCTTGCAGTCATGAAAGCATAGAAGAGAAGATTCTAGAGCACAAGTTATGCACAGAATTACAGGGACCTGTATTCTGTTTCTAGTGCTATTTTATACAGAAGGTCCTGGTTTGATTTACCTTTTCCATCTCTAGAACTTTATCTTGCATCTCCTTCAGGGCACAATGGGATTCTGCTTCACTCAGCCTGGCTTGGACCAGCTCTTTTTCCAGCTGTAGCACAAAGTCTTCACTGTATCGTGAACTGCATTTATGCTACAAAGTTTGCAGAAATATGTTTAGTATGAAGCACAGATGGTTTGAAAGGGGTTTTATATGCCAGATTTGGAGTGAAAAGTACATTCAAGTGCTTAACATTAGGAATACTAGCTTAAGGTGAACAGAAGTGCTTACCTTATACAAGTCTACTAACATGTCCATCCAGACTGCTAACAATAAGAACCCTAATGCTATGCCTCTCTGCACCTCCACACAGCCAAATGTGTAAGACCAAACTGAGATCCCTATTAGTACTGATGAGCAACAACTCACACTTTTCTCTCATTGTTACCCAAACTGAAAAATTCTCAAAAGATCTGCGATATGCAGAAAAAGATGCTTAGGAAAGACTAGCTAATTACAAGGTTAATACGAGTATCTCTCTTGATCCCTACTCACTTAAACTCTGATTCAACAGAAGCCTTCCACAGTCTTGAATTTAAAATAAAGCCATGTATGCTTCAATGCACAATCACTTTGGTTTGCCCCTTTCTTCCACTCCAACCCTTGGCTCTCGTTTGCTTACACTATTCCGTATTCCTTCTGAGATTCCCTTCTAGCACAAGCCCTGTGGATTTATGAAAAAAAATCCAGGCACAAGTAGCAGTATAGCCCCTTCTAGACAGACAGCATAGGCCCAAGCTACAAAGAAATTTGGTTCTTTCCATACAGGACTTACTCCAAGACTATCCCCAGCCAGCTTTGCACACCCAAACACATTCCCTCAGTAATAAAACAGCAGTTCAGAACTTGAAAGTCACCCTTTCCAAACTTCAGGGGGAAGGGAAAAAACCCACAGTCCTGCTCAAGTAAGTTAATTCACCATTAACTTATTTCTTGACTGTTGATTAGCCAGAATTAAAAGTGAGATCTAACGTTTCATTTGCTAAAGCACAATTTCATGAAACTACATCTTTCAACAGATACATCCAACTGAAGTCATACTAAGCATTTGTATTCAAACTTAACTTTTTCCTCCAGTCAATAGTTACAAAATACATTTTCTTTCTTTCTTGGGTCACTTTAAAATGACTTGAAATTCACCACAGATTGTCAGACTTGCTTGACAGGCGAGGCCATCCTAAACCAGCATTTAAATTTCTAGTTCAGGAAAAAAAAAAGCACGTTGAAATCCCCAAAGTATAGTTGCCTAGTTACTGTGTATGCATAGCTACCCCGAAAATTAAGTTTAAAGGGAAATCATTTAATACATATTTGGTGCCATTAACTACATTGTGAAGAATACTATACTTGGATTCATAGATGAGGTTTTATTCAATTAGCAATGCAACTTTAAAATCCGTAGAGTATTTATCATACTAAAGATACAACTATTTCTTACTTTATGTTTGCATCAAACAATTTAGTTTTCTGCATCTGAACATCTGCATTATTTTCAACACACACAGCGTCTTTGCCTCAGCAAGCAGTGGAGGTAGCCCTGACTAGAGTGTAAGGAGAGCATGGGCAGACAATGCTGACACATTTCTACGATTGCTTCACATGACAGGAGCACATGAGTAGCATACATATGTAACAACATGCAGACGCAGAGAACAGGCAACAGCTCTTTCTTATTCCCTGGCTGTTGGTACAAGTTCATCGGATGATACACACAGCAACTTGAATGGACTCTACGTTTCTTGTTCCAGATTCTGCTTATGATACATACGGAACAAGAACGAATGCAGTGTGCTTTCCTCAGGTAAGAAGTCCTCTTGTACTTCACAGGAAATTGAAGGAAAACAGCAGATTTTAAGAGCTGAATACATCCTGATTTTGCAACAATATGTAAAGTGTGCTCTAATAGTTTTGGACTACAACAATCTAACTGATGTTTGTCAAATAGTAAGTAATGGCGAATGCAAGAAGAGCTACTTATCCAGTTTCAGGCACAAGTCATGCCTTCTTTAAATCTGTCTTTAAATTTCACCTGCCTAAGGAATATGTTAGGAGTACTTATCTATTTAGCCACCACAAACTTTAAATCAAGTCTTGACAGACTGGCAAAAAAATACATCCAAGATCAAAACAGATTGAAAAACAATATTCACAAGTTCAAAGTTGTGATTTTTTGCTCCTTAAAAAAAACAACACACAATTTTAATAATTTAGTATATAAAAGTAACAAGTTTATAGTCAAACCAATGTTTGAAAACTACTTTAAGACTGATTTCTTTAGCAAAAAACCTGCTTTTACAGATTTGCCTTAAGCCCTAGAATTTGTGACATAAACCACAATGCGAATCCAGATTTCCAGGCACCAGCCAAATGTTTTAACCACAGTACCACTGTTTTTCCTGGCCGTGTGGAAAAGATGTCTGTAATATAAAGCACTAAAAATGTAGTTCTGCAGCCATTTACTTCTGAAAGAAACAAGTCCTTGCTTGGCTTCACACAACTGGAGTTGTTTTCCCCCAACTTTTCTTAAAATCTCAGAAGCAGTAAAATCTCAGAGACTGACACAACCATTCCTAATATTATTTTGGCCGGTGGCAGATTATTACATGTAATTACAGAATGCTTTTCCAGTACTCTGCACTGAAGGGCAACTAACAGATTGTTCAGCAGCTGCCCAGCTAACTTGGTTTACACATTTAAGCACTAACTGTGCTACTTCACTAAACACAGTATTTATTTTCTGCTTTTTGGTTGCAAATCAGAACATAATATAAAAAAGTATTTGTAAAATAAAGCAAAGCCTTCCCTAAGGTTGCAACCCTAATTTACAAGCATATATTCCCTATATCAATTATTATGCTCTTAATTATTATCAGTCATTTTAGCATGAAAAGAAACTATGCGTTATGGAGTTACTGTAACAATAACCAAATACGTGGCTATAAATTACCTTGCAAAATGCATATGCTTCCATCTGAATGTTTAGTTAATGAAAATTCACATAATACACTTGATGATCCTTCTTAAGATATGAAGCTATTTTAGCTTGAACTGCCTCTCATTTCTCAGATTCAATTTTCAAGCATTCAGGCTGATGAACTGGGTAACCATTGAAAATTAGAGTATCACTGGGAAAGACTGAGATTTGTGTTCTGGAGGTGTATTTAACTGGCAGAAATCATTACACTATTCATTTTTATACATCCA
Source organism: Pygoscelis adeliae (assembly GCF_000699105.1). Classification (NCBI taxonomy): domain Eukaryota; kingdom Metazoa; phylum Chordata; class Aves; order Sphenisciformes; family Spheniscidae; genus Pygoscelis; species Pygoscelis adeliae. Next base: position 4,366,025 of record NW_008824053.1, on the reverse strand, counting down.
ACAGAAGCTACCTTTTTCATTCAGAAACAATAGGAGAAAAAGAACAGAGAAAAAACCCTTCAGCACATAATTATCAGGAGTAGGTTAGAACAGGCTGATTACCCTCACCCCTAACTCCTCAAATACTGTCGCTCTTAGCATGCCTCAAAAGAAAACCTTCTGTACTCTGCTGAAGTCAGGCACAACTTCCTCTATGCAATTCTTGATTTACTAGCAGCATGAGGAAGAAACCACCTTCCTCTTAATCTTTTGGTTACCCACCACATTTAGAAGCCTTTGGCAAGTTTCTGTATTTAAAGATTAGACATGCCAAAGACAGATTAGTACCATGCTCTTCAAAACCATTCAGGAAAACGTTTAGGTAGCTGAAACACTGAACTCCAAGAGCACTTCAGAATATTGTTAGCTTTACAATTATTTCCTCATAGTTATCAATATAAAAAATTGTACAGGTTATACACTATTTTTAAAAACCTTATACTGACAGAGTTGCTCTCTACTAAGATGTAAGAGTTCGCATCCAAAGTAAAATTAAGTGTGAAATCTCCATCTCAAACCTTATTATTTTCCGCTTCCTTTTCCCCTTCCAAATGACCTTAAATATATTCAGAAATATGTAGAATACATTTGATGACACTTAATATGTGATTTATTATATGATCATTAGCACTATTTTCAGGTCGTCTGGGAGAAGTACTATAGCAGAACTTCCCTTCCTTTCACTAAGAAACAATGGTAAGAACCACCTCTCCAAGTAGACTCAACGCTTTGTAATAAAGTCATTCCAGTTCAACTAAAAACTCCCTATAAATACTTCAGCACAGGAAAAATTAAAGTTGCATGTAATTTGGGCTTCTGGTGTTGGACTTCAGTCAAAAGAATACTCCTCTACCCATCTCTATTCAGCCTTACAAAGCAGTGCTGCAGTGGAGAATTTCTTCATACACGCACGCGTCCTGTAGTTCAATACTTACCTTTAAGCCATCCAACTTGCGCTATCAAATCTCATAGAACAGATAGAATAAACCCTAGATAATATTTAAATACAAATGCATAACCTTTTTACAAAGGATATGTTAGCCTTCTTCGAAATACTATGGTTTAGGTATTTTTACTACGAACAAAACAAAAGAACCCTACTCTTATTTCTCCTGCCTCATGATTTACAAGTAAAGGTGAGTTGCGTTTTGGTTTCTTTTTTTGAAATCCCATAGTGTTGTTCAGAAGAGGCAGCCGCAAGTATCCTTAGGCAGTTCTTTTCATGCATTCCTACTCAAATTCATACCCAAACTTTACAGTTTCTATCATGCTGAAACAGACAACTCAAGATTGGAAAAGATGTAGATTATAAAGTATGTAGGATAGATGCTGTACCTTAAATAAGTACAGATAAACTATGCAGCCATTTATAAAAGTTCACCGCGCAATCATTTTTGCTAATCATAAACAAAACTGAAATAATTGGAGAAAAAAAAACCATTAAAGCAAACATTCATAAGACAATACTGAATAGGAGTATTGCCAAGAGCAAAGCTACTGGCACTAGAAAGTGGCAAAAAGATTTATCGGTGTTCTCTACTTAAAGTGAAATGCCAAAATTCAAAAGGAATTAATGGATTTCCACTAGGTGGTGCCCTGAGTGCACGTTTACATTTGTTGCTCCTATTTCCATGCTTGGAAACAAAAGTTAAAAGCCTGTTCAATTACAAATCTTACTAATGCAGCAGAATCTAGGGAACTACTAATTGAAACCATCTTAACACTTTCACCACATTGTCTAAGTTAATGCAGACGGTTCTCAGAAGCACAGTACTATTCCTTGCACTTCAAAATTAGTCAGCTACTAGGCACAGATCCCTCTATAACCACATGGATTTACAGCCTCAGTTCCAGGCACAGTCAGACTATTTCCTATAGCCATGTTCGCATTTAAGTGGAGGAAAACAAGGCTGCAAGCATGCAGGGTAGGAAGCGTGGCTCTAAAATTAACTGCCCATTCTCACATTTTACTTACTCTCCACTCCTGCAGTACCTGTCCAATCTTCTGCCCTCACAGCTCCAATCCAGCTAATTTTGCAATCCAGTTATCTATAGTTTTGCTCAGGACCAGTTCCCATGCCTAGCCAACCTGCCAGGCTTCCCCATCATTGCTACTCAATAAGGTCCCCAGCGTAATTAAAAGCATTAGCTTTAAGAGTCATATTACCCATCAATTAACTAATAGATAAATATAGCATTTTAGTCTCTTGTAATAACTTTTAACTCAGTACAAGTAACATGGATGCCTCCAAAAACACATTCCAAAAGCATGTGTACTATTGTAATCAGAGAGTAAACAGCTGGCTACCCAAGTCTATATTCACTTGAAAGATTACAACATATCTAAAATTTTGGAAGGCATCGCTAGAACATCCCCATTTTCCTAATCATAATTTCTTCATGTTTTTTCCCCCTAAAGAAATTGCTAAATTTAAATAAAAAGCAGCATTACACATTACAGAGTAACAGCTCATTAATAACGCCTTGCAACTATTCCAAGATGTACCTTTTCTACACTGAAATGCATTAAACAGACATAATAAACTATTTCTATAATGTTGCATTTAAGTTACGATTTCTTTTCAGTCCAACAGTAAATCTCATCTCCACTTTCCAAGACGAGATACAAGTATTTCCAGAGCTTTGGTGGAAGACATGTAAAACAAACTACTATATTGCCTGTAAGGGATCTGGTAAGCAGCTGCAGTATGCTGTAGTTCTAAAAAGTTGTATTTCATACACCTGAAATGCCCAGGGCATCAGACAAGTACTTGGATACCACTTACTTAAAACAATATGAGCATATTTGCATCAACATTGCTAGTGCAGAGTTTATTCAGCAAGTGAAGGCTGCTGAAACTGCTTCCCACCCTCTCTCAAGAGAAGATACTGAGCACTTTGTAGGTGGCTTAGAGAAAGTATCTTCAGTCTCACAGTAACAGCCTGAAGTCTTACACATTATACTACCTAAAACACATAGTACATACACACACAGTACTACATACAGCTACTAAAAGCTATTTTCCTGCTCTATCTGCACATAAACCCACACCTTTCAATAAAGTCCTGTAGTTCCAAACTCAGGGACAATACCCTTCTATTTTTGCAAGCAGCAAATTTAAGCATGCTAGGAAAAAAAAAAATACAGGTACACAGAAGAAACATTACCATGGAAGAGATTGACTTAAATGAGAAGCTAGGTAAAGGCATTACGAATCAACTCTCAAATTTGAGTATTCAGAGTGACACAATTTGCAGTGGCTAGATTCTTAGTATTAGGAGCTACCAAAGGTTTTGTCGTGGTTTTTTGTTAGTATTTCTTTGGTGGTGTTGGGTTTTTTGGGTCGGGTTTTTTGGTTGTTGGGTTTTTGGCTTGGTGTGTTTTGTTGTGTTTGGTTTTTTTAAACTAATAACTTACATCTATCCAGGGTTATGAATCTCATCTATCAGTAAGAACAGACCAAAATATCACTTAGTCCAATTTGTGTAATTTTAAGAATGCAAATCACAATGAACAAGCATTTACAAGGACAGCACAGAGACCATGTCACGATGAGGAAAAATGAACACAAGTGAGTGAAAAAGATGAGATGATGTGCTGCCAGGCTCCTTACCCATTGCTGCTGCTGTTGGAGCTCTCTGATGGTATTCTCAGCTTGCTCCAGTTTAGTAATGGCCTCATCACTCTGCTGTTTGATGGTGGCCAGCTCCCGTTTTATGAGGTAGTTTTCCTCAGCCTCCTGGGCCCTTGTCACTTGTCCCTTAGGACATAATTTTTTTTTTTAAAGCAATTGAGGACAAATCCAAGAAAGACTGCCTTTGTGATGCTTAGCTGCTTATTTCAGATTGGTTTTGCAAACAGCATGGAGTACAATTAGTAGAAATTTTAGGACAAGGTAGTACTAATCAGCTGCTTTAGGACTTTATTACGAAGTTCAGCATCCGTTCAGCAAGCACAATTGCGTACTTGCATTCAATAAAATTCCTTTCATGCAACATTACTCCGTTGTACATGCACAAATTTAAGTTCGCAATATTCAGTTTCAGTGTTAATACAGTGTCATAGAATCCTTTTGTCATAGGAATTTGTACCAAAAAGTTACATTAGGTTAGGAAAAATATTATAACATGCAGATATTGGGTTTATATATTTTTAGTAAACAAAATTAACCAGATTTCTAGCAAGAGATTAGCTCTATATTTATTCCAAATCAGCAAGGCAGGCATAGAGTACAGCATGCAAATGTGCATGCATTAAAGCAGTTTGGGGTTTTTCGAGAGTAGGAAGAAAGTCATACAGTAAAAGACTAAAAGACTATACCTGTATCAATCTATCTGCCAAGGAAGCACTTTCCTACAAAGGAAAAATTCAGATAGGAATAAGGAAAAGAAAAACCAAAAAAACAAAGGGGTGATAATAGTGACAAAAAAGACAAGAGCCGAGAGAAAGAAAATGCCCAAATTCTACCCATTTTCTCTACAAACTCTTTTTGCAAAATTAACAACTCTTCATATAAGTTAAGGCAACTCAGCCTGAACATCCCAGGAAGCAGCCTTTTCTGCAATAGATTTAACACAGTCATCTTTGATACAAGAAGGTCTTGCAGCCAGATTTCCGTAACACTTAAAATTCACCTACAGGAGACTGGCTATTTTTATCTGAATGGCTTGCTTCCCTAATAAACAAAAGTTACTGATACATTATGTGATATGATCTAGTAGATAGATAGATGCAAGACATGGTCTATGGTCCATCCACAACATCAAAGGAAGGCATAATTTGAGCACAGAGGAAATTCCACTAAGCACCGAGGCATTCATGCAGAACTAAAGCTTCCAAAAAGATGAAGCAGGAAAGTTAAATGGTGCAAACTGACAGACACAAGTAGAAAATTTCAACTATGACAGCTAATATTTTGTTTTACTGAACTCTTGCAGTAACTCAATTGAGCAGTTCAGATGCTCTTTCCTTGCCAGAGTTTTGCAAGAAAGAAATTTTCATTTATGCACACTGACAAGCGCTGCATTCCCCCCCACCCAAGTTGCACATTTAATTCATTTCTACTCTATCACCCTTGAAAGCACTCGATTTTTGCAGATTCTACAACAGAGAACACATCTATTTGCAGACCATCTTTGTCCTTGCAACTTTCATTAAAATTAAAGTTCGAACTGGTTGACAAGAGCTATTACTTAGAAGTTAAGGCAAGATGTTTGTCATTAAGGTACACTAAGGAAATCACAACTAAATCATATAGGTTAGGATGAGGAAAAAATATTTGAAAATAAAACCAAGTTTCCAACAGAAGAACTGAATGTATTTCTTCACACTTTATGATATGTTTTTCAGATGCCGTGATCATAATGATTTTCAGAAATTCTTATTAATAGATGATATTTTCCCATTTTGAAGTGTTCTTGTTAATAGATAATATCTTCCCATTTTGAAATGTTCTAATTCCAGTCAGAATGGGATACTCAAAGTGAATTCTGAAATTTTAAGTACAGAATTTGCAAAAGCACTACCGTCTGGCAGTTCATCATGGACTTCCTAATAAAAAAAAATCTGATTTCAAACCTCTGCAAGTTAAATATAAACCAGGAATATTTACTATTATAAATCTGCCAAGAGCATTGAAGTGATTCACTACAGCTTCAAACATCTTAAAAAGAGTCTGCTCTTTTCAGTTAATTTTATCAGCACTTCAATATTAGAAACAAAGATGTTTATAAAATTGTATTTTTGGTCACAACTCTCACAATATGTCCTCATTATGTGCATTTTTCCAAACTAAATTCAGAAATCAATTAATTAGCATTTGACATCAATTGACTGTTTTTCCAAGAAACTGTAATGGATTTAACATCTGAAGTGGGACGTCTTTCAATTATGTCACTCTCAATTGAATCTTTACCATTTTCTTCCCTATGAAACATGAACAACTGTGTGCAACTCACAGGAGCATTCAATTTCATTTGCTCAAAGATAGTTGCTATTCATGGTTAAGATGGACAAGAATGTTCTCATTCTAGAGCAGCCCAGCTCAGATGCAATCTCTCCAGAACATAGGAGAGGCCATTGGAGAACAATGCCTGCATGTTGGCACTGGATTGACAGCAGTTACCATGCATACTTTTGAAGTTATATCCAGTTACAGAGAAGCCTCACAAAACTCTATTCCAGACTAAATCTGCAAGAAAGTCTTAAAAGATCTTCTCCCCCACCCCATGTACCCAAAATTGCTACAAAAATTCAAAACTATATAAAACAAATTAATGGCAGCAGACTTCCTGTACTGAACGTGAACGCTGCAACAACACCCCTCTACTGCTGTATTTGCTAGCGATGAAATAATCTGCTTTCATCTCCATCTCTCTCTGGTCATTGGTAGGTCTGTCATTTTGCTCCTACATAAAAACACCCAGCAACTTCAGATTTTCAAAATTGAGGATTCTCTCACAATAACCTCTTTTCCACCCAAGCAGTCCACTATTTCACGTAGTCTTCTGGACTTTGAACAGATGCTTCTAATTCAGAAAGAAAACAGTACAACAAAAGTTGGGTATGTCAAAGTGTTTGATTTCATATTCACTAAGAGCCAGACATAACAACCTTAAACATTTACAAGCACTGACCCTAATTGCTTTGTTATTGCCATGCTATTTG
>NW_008824053.1:4336233-4359281 GCF_000699105.1 Pygoscelis adeliae | reverse complement strand
ACAGTAAGCTATAATTCCGAGATTCCCATTTCATATAATAAAATTGCCATCACTTTAAGTATAAATTAATACAGATTAAATCTAATCACCAACATACTTACTTTTTCTAATGTCTCAATGCGCTGTTTTAGGAGTCTATTTTCAGTTCGTAACCTCTGGAAGGTAAACAGTTCAGAATTGTACTTCTTAAGTTATGAATTGGAAGTCTGATAAAAGTCAAGCAAGCTAACAACATTTTTATCTCATCACATCTATAGCAATCAATATAAATACAAAAAGAGTTAGCGACCTTTTTAACATCCTTTTATATGATGTACTAACTCAAAAGATGAGTTTAAACAGCTTGATACAGGGAAGATGAGAAGAAGTCTTGTGTTATACGAGAGCATCTGTGCTGCGTTAGAAGAAAGCAGTATGTCTGCAGGTGAACCACAGGGCTTACCCACACAAGACTTGACAGCCTCCTCTGCATGAACAGAGCCGGACACAGCCTTCACGGTTAAGGGACATGAAAGTGCATTCCCTGCACTAGGACAAGCTACAAGGTTTCCCTCCTTTTCCTCCCAATAATTTTATGTTGAATTATATAATAATATTTATTTCATCTGTAAGGTTATACGGAGAATTATTTACCTCAAATGCCCCAGAAGTGAGAAATAATTGTACTGAATTGCATATTTTACTAGTGCATTTCCTACACATTTTAGCAGTCAGCATTCAGATAGAAGATCTGTATCCCTAAGAATAGAGCCACAGATATCAGTTCAGTAATGCTTCATTCTGCCAGGCTAAGAGGCAGACTCAATGAGCTAGTTTTTCCATCTCCCTAAAATAGCAGAGCTTCTTAGCAGAAGAGAGTAAGTCAGAAATGGTTTATATAAGGTCCCAAAGCAGGGCCTAGAAACAGACAGCTTTGGATTGGTGGGTTTGTTTGATTGGTTGAGGGTTTTTTATTAATTTTTTTTTTTGTCTGTTTTTGTTGGTGGGGTTTTTTTGGGGGGTGGAGGGAAGCAGGGAAGGATTTGAAATAAATTAAAATACTAGAATCTAAAGTTACAGTTGTCTTTCAAATGATTTTTATTCTGTCCTATTCTGCGGACAGCTGTCATTTGAGTCCTGCAAATCTTCTGATTTGATCTGTATCCCTAAGAATAGAGCCACAGATATCAGCTCAGTAATGTTTCATTCTGCCAGGCTAAGAGGCAGACTCAATGAGCTAGTTTTTCCATCTCCCTAAAATAGCAGAGCTTCTTAGCAGAAGAGAGTAAGTCAGAAATGGTTTATATAAGGTCCCAAAGCAGGGCCTAGAAACAGACAGCTTTGGATTGGTGGGTTTGTTTGATTGGTTGAGGGTTTTTTATTAGGGTTTTTTTGGGGGGTTTTTTTGGGGGGTGGAGGGAAGCAGGGAAGGATTTGAAATAAATTAAAATACTAGAATCTAAAGTTACAGTTGTCTTTCAAATGATTTTTATTCTGTCCTATTCTGCGGACAGCTGTCATTTGAGTCCTGCAAATCTTCTGATTTGAGATGCCATTACAGCAGGTCCTAACACTGCTAACTGCCTCGCTGCCTGTTACAACAACAAAACTGCCTGAAAAAGCTTGGAACACCCTGGACGTTAAAGAACACTTGGAACACTGGACGTTAAAGCTCCCAGGTGCACGTCACTGAATTTTTCTGAAGAACCGATGCCTTAGAAACTGATATTGAAAGGCAAAAGGACTGGCAGCGGACAGGAAGAAGGCTGGAACTCGCTCCCTCTATTAAGCTTTGTATATTACACTTGGCCATCATTTCTCCCACTGCCTTTTCTCATGGAACTGGCTAAAAACATGACACAAGGAAGCAAATCCAGATCAAACACCATGCTGTGAAAAAAAATGTGAAAAAGGAAAAAAGCAGCAAAAGCCTATTTATGTCACAGAAGTAAAAAGATGCAGTGATTAAGTACATACAGGAAGTAGGTCAGTTAGTAAAAGGGAAACATGAACTGCGCTGGCAGGGTGGTCTTTTTCCACATTATTTCCACAAAAGCTCCAAAAGAAAAAGTGACGGCAGACAGAAGACACTCAGTCTTGGGTCCAATGCATAAGCAAAATCAAGATCTCAAAAATCAATGATAAGCCACTCAAGTGCATTCTGATAAACTCTATCTTAACATTTGTTTTACAAGCCTCCTGTGTGGGACACCCAGATCTTAAACCAGCATATTCGGAACCTCCGATAAATGAGGCCATCTGTAATCAAGCTTTAGTCAGCAGAAAATAACGAAAACTAAGTACAGCAGGTCTCCAAAGGTTTTTCTTTAAATGTCCACCAGAAGTCTCAATAATTTCACTATAAGTGTCCTTTATGACCAGATGTCCCAAATACAAATGCTGAAAGAAAAGAATTTGGGGACCTCAATTACATGTCCTGCTACATATACAGATCAAATATGTAACCCCACATCTAGGAATTAAACTGATCCATAAACAAATTTGTTGAGGCTCTCTTACTTTAATTTCAACTTGTTCTTCCATTTCTTTTGTCTTTATTGTAGTGTATTCCTTTTCTAACCTAAAAATTAGAAATAGTAAATTATGATTAGAAAAATTGCGGATAACTTACTGGTTGGTGTAATACCTAACAAACAACAGTAGAACAGAGATACGGATTATTGATATTTCTTCTGTTTAAGTGGCCACTTGAAATGCACTCCTGTAAATATTTAGACTGGACATTAAAACTAAATTCAAACACAAAGACTTCTGTAGATACGAACAGACTCTGAACCAGCACTCTGAAGTGCAGGTGCTTGCTTGTATACATTTACAGTGGCAACGATTTGGAGCTGCTCTGTAATAACCACTCAATGTAATTATACAATAATCAATGCAATAGATTCAGCCAAAAGAAAAAAGAGCTTGGAAATCCTGGAAGACAGAAAGATGCAGAGAGATTTGAGACAAATATCTTGAACATAGAAAACAATTTTGGTCCCTCTCCAGCACACCACAAAATTGTCCCAACTGAAAAAAGGTGGCAACAAGAAAAAACAAGCTGAGAGAAACAACGCCTCTACAGAAGGTAACCAAGGAAGTTTAGACTCAGAACGGTAGGATTTTAAATGACATACACTTATATTGGCTTTCAGAGAAAATGTTTTTCCTGAAAACTTTGTTACTACTTCTGTTTTAGAGAAGACTGCTCACTCTACAGCATTGATCATAGGCTGCTGACAGAAGGATTGGCAAATTCAACTTGAAAGACCCTAGCACAATCTGCAGTGCAAGAACAGTGAATGTGCGACATATTACAGCCAACTGGAGAATCACCAAACTTAACCCTGGAAAAGCATAACATGTGCAGCGTGGCTTATCAAAACATAATTTACCAAAGGCAGAAAAGAGAAGACATGCAACTAACCTTAAAAAAAAAAAAAAGTATTATGCTCAGGATTTCAAACCCCAAATGAAAGTTATTTTACAATTATCAACGGTGTTACAAAGTTTCATCAATTTATATTTTAAACAGCACTAATATGACTATACATGCGCTGTTTAGCACTGTGAATACTCTTCCAGTTCCTGAGAACTGAAGTCTTAAGAATTTAGGCCAGATCATAACGTTTAACCTCCTCTCCCTACTTCACCCTCAAAAAACCCAAACAATCCCCCCCACAACCCCCGCTTTTTCTATTCAGATCCTGTTTACAGAAGTGCTGTAATTCCCCATAACTTGCAGCTTTCTTCAAAAGCTTTTTAGGTTATTTTTATAGATGAGAGATAGCTTTATTTTATTTAAGAAAAATGGCAAATACTGCTTTAGAAGAATTTTCTTGCAGACAGAACTTCAGTTTTAACTGTTTATAGTATAGAACACCAAAAAATTTAAAGATGGAAAATTCAAAATTAAATACTGAATAACTAGTTTTAAAGATAAACAAACAGTAGCTCTTAGCAACAGTATCATCTATTTTCTTATTTTCTTAGCAACAGTATAATCTATTTTCTCAAAATGTTATACCTACTTTTTCATCTTTTTTGCATTGTATTTGACTTGGTAAGATGCTTGGATTAATTTGTCTGGACCACTGTCAAACTGATGTGGAATGACCTTTTGAAAGTGCTAAAAGCAATCAGAGCACAAGATTACATATAATTAATAGCTGCAAGGAAATACACACACACACACACGTTACACATTTCAGACACCTCTTACAATTATTATAACCTTAATTTACCTGTAACATTCCTTCCATGTCAAGTTGCAGTAATTCTGCTTGGTTCATCTGAAGTACTGCTAAACCTACTCGAAATACTATCTCTAAACCCTGAAAACAGAAGTTAAGAAACATCCAACAATTATTCATGGCATTGTCAACAGTACAGAACGATTCTACTATTTACTAATGTGGGAAACCTCACCCAGCTTCTCAAACAAACAAAAGGGCTACTGAAAAATATCTCAACAAATTGGTTCTGGGTTTCTTATTTTGTCCCAAGGACAAGTAGTCCAGCTATTTGTCCTGATGCCAGACCACCCCCCCTCAGAGAGGCTAGTGCTGAGGCAAAAACTCTCTTGAGTGACAGGTGTTCTCTCAGCTTTATCAAAAGTTTTAGATATATCTAGTACAAAACCCCCCAGGTACTTCTCAAAAAAGCCATTTCAATTTCAGACATGGTACAATGCAGTTAAACTGTTTAAACAGATACAAGGGAATGCCTCACTCCTATATACTATCTTGGACATTCTTGAGTGTAAGCTGCAAGGATCCACCTTTGACTTACTATTTTCTAAAAGATGATTGCAGAGAAAGAGCATAATGGACCATGAGCTTTGGTTTGTTACCAGTCACAACCATGCAAAGCTCTAATCCTAAACACGACTTAGGTGTCTTCATGAGAATACACGGAATAATTCCGTAAACTTCTTTAGCTACCGTTCATCATCTGGACAATAGAAGATGCCAGCACTCCCTCTTCTTGGCCTGCATATCCCCACGGAGCTTTAACTTTGGCCTGAAAGAAGATTACTTTCCACTCCAATCTTATTATAATACTGAGAAACTGATGTCCCTGTTGTATGCAGTGCTATTGCATCGCACACAGCACTGACAGCTTTGGTAACTCTTCAACAGGCTTAAGAGTACAAAGTTGCATACAGTATCTACATACGAAGATTTAGTTGCTCTTCCTTGACAAACTACATATACAGACATCTTCCCCTACAAAATAATCTGATAAGCATAAGGACTAAAAAGCAGGAGTATTTGAGATTTGCCCATCATAATGGGATTTATACCACTACCTAAATAACTGCTTTGAACGGCTACTCTTGAAATGGAACATGAGTATTGAGAGGTTACCTCAGACATAAAGATATCAAATATTCTTGTTGCAATTGGTAGTGGAAAAGTTGTAAGGAATATAGTTAAAAACCATGACGACGCATACATGGAAGTGTGGAAACTCTGAGACTGAAAGTGCACATAAAGCTCTGGAAGATGCTCCTGGAAAAGAAGAGGAAGAAAAAAATATATACGTTAGGCTTCTGCTAGTAGTTTTAGTGTGTCCATGTTTTTGACAAATTTTGAATAATAAGAAGAAAATAATTGATATTTAGTACAGACAGCAGCTTCGTAACAATTACTCATCATTATCAAGAACCATGCAACAGAAGTCCCAGCATAGAATGCCCTACAACACTTCTACCCTGCAAAGCACAGATTACAAAAACACTTCCTGATCCTAATAGGAAGTCACAAGCTTGTAAATCCCTAAGTCACATCTAGAGTGGGCTACAAAAGAGAGCTGGAAAGATCTAGGGCATGGCCAGAGACCTATGTCTTTCCTGCTACCTAACATCCCACCCCGATCATCATGGTAGGAACTGGATCACAAAACACAAACCTGTTGGTCTCTATCAGCCTGACCAGGAAGAAAGTTTTCTGCATCCCAAATCTGAACAAAATTTTAACTCTACATATGAGGCTATCTCCCAGTTTCCAATTTTTAATAGCTATAAATTGACTACGAAGACATTGACTTTCAGAATCTCCAATCCAAACAGAATTAGACATTCATATGCTTCAACTGTAGCATTACAAATCCTCATGCTTCAGTGTTTAAAGCCAGTCACTGTCTGCCAAAGGTTGAAAAAGTAGGCCACACAGCCACGCGCACTTACTTCTGAAGTTCTGAAACTAGCTACTGTCAAGAGAACAGCCTATTAGCCAACAGACATGCCTGCTCTTGAACTGTAATTCCCAAGTTCCTTATTAATCGTTACCGAAGAGAAAGTTTGATAGATTTTGTATGTACCTGTATCATGCATTCAAACTGGTACATACAAAGGCCCAGTTCAGCCATGCTTGGTTTAAAGAGTTCTCGTAGTCTGTAATCTTGCATTAATTTAACAAACACACAAAATGCCTCTTCTTCTGGCATCTATAATTAAAAATAAAAAAGCACAGTAAAAACTCTGGGCAAACGTAAGGATATATCAGAGTAAGCGCCTGGGAGGGTTTAGGGATGGGGTTTTTTGTGTGTGCTTTCTTTGTTTGGGTTGTTTGTTGGTTTTTGTTTTAAGGGATTTATAACCAATTACTATGATGAACTTTTGTACATATTGAATTCTATCAAGTGATTTCTAAACTGAAATGGAGGTCTGCACATTTCTTATAATATACCCTACTTTGTCATAAAACAAAAGGCAGTAATACAAAGGCAGCTTTAAGATTATCAAATTAACTGTGAAGTTCCATTTGAACTCTGAGGAGATTCAGTATAATAGAATTGAAATGAGAAGTTCATTAATAGTTGAAACAACATTCACCAAAACGGCTTGCAAGTCTGCAATCCTACCTTAGCTCTGAGAAATAAACGTATTTGCCCGCTCAAAGACAGTATCTTCTTGGCAAATAGAACCACAGAGAATAAATCTCATTTGATTTGCAGAGTAAACAGCTGCCCTTGACAATTCCATTGTAATAAAAGTGACTACGGAAAACTATTATAAAAATTCCCAATAAACCACCATGATATATTATGCATTCTAGCGGGGATTTTAAAGAGTCACATATTTTTAATATCATGTTTACCTGCATAAGCAGTAATCCAACTATAAAAGCGCTTCCTTGACAGTATCCAACCTCACGATCCACCAAAGAATAAGCCTACGAAATAAAAGTTTTTAAGACTCTCAACAATTAAAACCTTATTATTAATAAAAAGTATTCATAGTTCAAGCTGTTATTTTGTGAATAACTTACTCTTCCTCTCCCAAATCCAGCCAGGACAGACATTCTACTCAGAAGTTTTAGTCAAATATTCTAGTTGCTACCTGCTGCTACAAAGGGGTATGAACTCTGCTCTCTGACAGCCTACAAAGATAAAACTAAGGCATAGCTAGAAAAAAAAAAAACATGCAGTTTTCAGCTACAGGAATTTGCCAAAAGATAACAGACAGCTGGCATACAAACTGCACAAGGCTACTACTTTTATAGGAGACAGACCTGGCAAAGCAACAACAGTTCTCTTCAGAAAAATTCGGTGCTGCAGTTTTATTTACAGGTAGAGGAGATGCGGTCATCTCCATGCATGCTGCATCTTCATTTTAGAGTTATGGGAGTTACTATGATTTGGAAACCTGCCAACTTTTCTGTTGAAACTATGTTTGATGGAAGAGAGTCTTTCAAAACTTAAGTACAATGAAGACAAAATAATGCAAAACTAATTTTATGGTGGCATTCTCATTTTGTGCTTGGGCACTGTAACGACTGCACATCAGATTCTACCTGCCATTTGCTGCTACCACTTGCAGGTTCAGGAACACCTGAAGACTGAATGCTAGTTCTGATTTACAATGTTCTTGTCTCGGTCAACACTGTTTACTGTACTTCATGGCATGCTTTATTCCATCATACTATCAGCAGTTAGCATGTGACTGTTTTAATGCAAACTTAGTAAGTTTTTTAAATCTCTCAAAGTAAAAGCATTAACTGTAGGAATACCGTATTTGGAAGCTATCTTTGAAACCGGAATGTAATTTGTTAAACCATTCCAGTGTCAAGTAGAGTAAGTTTGAAAAACTTAACACCTGAAACCGATGCAAATTCACAATATACAAGGCAAATTAGTTTCCAAACTTTTGTGCACATTCTTGCCAATGTATTTAAGGGCTGAAATACTGACTTACCTTCATTACATTGAACAAAACCTCCTGCCCAAGGCTGTCTTTTTCTTTAAAAAAATCATGTTCAGGGTATGTTCTAGCAATGTCCCTTCTTATTAATTTCTCACAAGGAGATGTCATTTTCAAAAGCTCCGAATACTGATCCTTAATTGGCATGCTTTGAGCACTGCATAAGAGTTGCCAAACAATTGCTCTGAAATGATGAGGTATCCCTTTTCGAACAAGCTCCTAAAGCACACACACACAAAAAAATAATTTATATTTCCCGAAAATATAAAAATAAGCCTAAAGAACAAAACACTTCAACAAAGTAAGTTCCTCACAACTTCAGAAAATATTTACATCATGTCACAAAGCAATCATACAGTTTATAATGTGTAAACCTCAACTTCAGCGTGATAGATTATTACCTAACAAAAGGAGACTCTGAATCATTTTCAGTGGCTAAATTAGCTAAGTAGTCCCCTATTCATAGTACTTGAGAAACAAATTTTAAATTAGTTTAATTAATTAAATTGAAATTAAATTACTTGAAAAAGTAATTTTAAACAAGAACTCCCATTAGCCAGAATTTCATAGTTATTTTTATATTTCACAAAAGATGACTGAAGATAACACCCTTAATTATATTTGTAGTGACTGAGGCATAAGAAATCTCCAATTAAAAATTATTTCCAAGACGGGTAAATGATAACAAGCGGGACCAAGTGTAGCACAGCCAACTGCAACAACAAAAAAACCCAAACAACTGCACAGTACTACTATCAGAAGCCGTATGACAAATTTGACAAGTTGCGTCTAATTTCTCTGGTGTGCCAATGTTTCCAAGTTCTCTTTTAAGAAAGTATTTAAATGTAGTTTCAGACACTGGACCAAGAAAACATTAAGCTTACACCTACTGAATTAACCAAATTTACTTTATCTTCCCTGAAAAACAAAAAAAAAAAATCAGAGCTAGCTATTCTACAATTCAAACCTTCCCAGATCAGTAGATATAAAAACCTGATATTTGTCTTTTCAGAAAGCACAAGCAGAAAGTAGTCTTGTTGCTTGATCTGAAAACTGAGAAAAAAGTATGATTCAAGAAGTTTACAGACTGTCTTGGTGGTACGTTCTGCAACTAGGATCAGTCTGACATAGAAGATTGTGTCTTCAGGACAAGAGGGTTCCTTTAAGAATTTTTTGTACCTTAAGAACTGTTACAAGTATTCTGTCTCCTAAGAGATAGCTTCTTTCACTAGTATTTATTCTGAAGCCAGAGTAGTCTCCTATTCTGCAAAGCTTCCTCTTTTTCCTGTTTGTTCCAAATATTTCTCCTATTTCTCCAAACATTCACTAATGCAACAGTGATAACTTTTAAAGAGACTCTTGCTCTCAAGTTTTGTTTTTAAGCTTGAACTCTACTGCAGAGTTTTGCATCACTGACCTCAATTTTCTAATATCCCCAAGATCTCCAGCCTTCTTCAGAACCATCCTAGTAACGCCACTCCAACTGTTTGTCCCATCTACGACACAGCTACAGCACCCTGTGTTATTTCCTGAAAGATTTTCCAACTCCAGGACAACAACCCTGACACATCAGCTTTCCACATCTGTCTCTAGCTATCATTTGTCAACAACGCACTATCAGATCGCAGATCAGTCATCCAAAGCCTCAAGAGCTACTAATAATGAAGCATTAGCAAGTGGTTTCTTGCTTGAAGTTACCATGCACCTGCTTGACAGGGTTAATCCCTCCAACATTCCTAAAGGAACAGCAGGAGAATGTACCTACTAAGCAGCACTAAAATGATGCTATTCTACACAGCATTACGCACACTGAAAAGCAGGACTTAAGTCATCCTTCAGAATCCCTCCATAAACAGGAAGCGAGTTCTGAAGTAGATAAAGAGACATAAGGATGGAACACATCACCTATGCAGGAAAGTGTATACACCGATGCCTAAAACATAAAAAACTTACCAGATATCTAGTAACTTAAGACCGACTTTTACAGCCCAGACGAAAAGATACCTACGCTGCTAAAGTCATACCTACTGGCACAATCAGGAAATAGGTATGGATGTTCTGGTATTCCATCGTAAATGCAGAATGACACAGTTTAGGCTGACTTTCAACAAACAAAATAAAAACAAAAAAAAAATTGAGAATTATTTAACCAGCAAAATAAAACTCACTAGCAATAGAACTAAATGTTTACTGAAAGTTAGTCAAATACTCCCTAAATTATACTTGGCCAGCTGTAAAAACCAGTGATACTTGTGACACTTTAAAATGTTCAAACGCAGGCAGTTCAAATGAATTCTATCCAACCAGGTCTACTTATTACCATCTCACTTCTCCCTTCTCTTGCCAGGTTCATGCGGCCTTCTTTTCATGGCCTTTTGGGAACACCTTTCCAGACACTATTTTCCCTATGCAAGCAGGAAGTCCTGACTTCATTTTCTTCCCTTGTTTCCTCTCTCAAGTCATGTTCTCTCTTCACAACTGCTTCACATAAAAGATACTTCACTTTAGCCCATTGTTCTGCCTTCCCACAACCTATTCATACACACACATTTCAAACTGCTCAAAAGACCTTGAAATTTGTATTCTGCACATAAAACTACTGCCTGGAGCCAATAAAGAACCAAAGCAGAACAGACTTGCCTACGAACAAAAAATCCCACGCTGCTGTACTTGCTGCCTCTGAAACACGGACATGTTCAAATGCCCTAGATGCTTTTTAGTTTGAATTTAAAGTGTAATTGAATTCCACTTCTGTACATGCCCACAGCTAACCCAGACTGGACACACGCTGGTCAAGGTTTGTCCCATCCACTCAGAATTTAGAAACTATGTGTTCTTCTGCTTAAGGTCGTCCCCGGGGTCAACACACTTGGCATGCCCAAAAATCTACACTCAGAGCCTCATACAGTAGAATTATCAGCTCTTCTAATAAGAATGCTTTAAAAAGACAGCTGCTCCGTGGGAAAACAATCATCGCACCCAGCTATCAGATGCCCTTAAAAGCGGGTTTTCAATAATTCCATTTTGGAAACGTGAAGCAAGTCTTCCCTGCATTCATGGGAATCAGAGGTAGACTGAAAGCTTCAGTATTCAAGATACTGAAAACTAGGTGCATTTACTGTAAGAGACATTTGCTGGGCAAAACTGTTACCAGAGTCTGGTAACAGTGACACAGGAAGCACTAAGGCTTAGGGATGGAAGTAGATTCAACTGGAAGCTTCTATTACACAGTTACCTAAAAAAATAAGACCAACAGGAAGATAAAACAGTATCGCTTGTATCACATTACAAATATATCCTAAAAAAATAGTGTCTAGCTGCTACCTTAACTTGCTTTTCTTTCTTCTTCCGTACATCTTCCCATTCATTCACAATCCTCCCCCACAGGATCCATGAGTCTTCTTCAAGATGGCTGAGATTGCTAGAAGCTGATGAACTAGATACAAGAGAAGATCCACTATTTCTTCTTGACCCATTTACTGATCGCAAGGATTTGCTATCTGTTTCCAAGAGTCTGCAAAGAAAGCACACAAAAAACAAGTTTAAGCTCTTCTAATCACAGAACCACACTATTAATTGTTTGTTTAGAAGTCAATTCTTCCAACCTCTTTACAAAGAATGCACCCAAAGGTTCAGTGGAACAGTTTTTCCAACATCCATTTGTACTAAATTTGAAAAGAAGAACTGGTCAATGTTGCTGTTTCTTCTTGAGATCAAGTAATTCTGCAGACAGAAGAACAGCTCACATTGCAGCCTTTTAACAAACAGATAAAAACATCACATTGTGCATCAACAACACCAAGAGAAGTGAGATTTTAATACAGGAGTTTTGTGATCTCATTAATTACATCTTAATACATAAAGATACCAAATTAGAGAAAGTACAGAAGCACTGCAAGTCCAACGCTCTTTTACACGTTCATTAACTGGAGATTAATAGCCCTACAGGGAAGATGCGCGAGTTTTGTTTTGAGGCGTAAGGACCAGCAAGAGGGCTTCGATTTTACTAGCGACAAAAACCCCACAGCTGTTGCGTGTCAGACTGACAAAGAGAACATAAGAAAGTTAAATATCCTCCATGATAGTGTCAGATGTCAAAGTACTGCAAAAGAGACAGTCATTTTAAAGAAAAGACAAAATATTAGCCTCCTAAGAGTCTACCTGATTACGCTTTTTTTTTTTTAATTGACAGTGTAAATACAGACAGA
Organism: Pygoscelis adeliae; assembly: GCF_000699105.1. Taxonomy (NCBI): domain Eukaryota; kingdom Metazoa; phylum Chordata; class Aves; order Sphenisciformes; family Spheniscidae; genus Pygoscelis; species Pygoscelis adeliae. The sequence continues at coordinate 4,346,885 of NW_008824053.1, read as the reverse complement.
ATAATTAAAACCTGGAGCAATTTTAAAACACCTGACATTTGCTGACAACCGTTCACAAATCAACGTGCTGTTTTATAAATGCACGGGAAAAACCTCAGACCTAAAGAATGTGGAACAGGCAACAATAGTGGCTAGTATAGCTAATGAATGTGTAACTAAAGCCTGGAGTTCAGATGCGAGAGCTTCTGGGGTTATCAGGGAGCAAGGTATACATAAAGATGTGCCAAGTGCCGGGCAAGTTGCTGAAGAGACTTCCCTGTTAGCTGGTTGCTACGGCCATCAAGTTTGCAAGGAGCTGGGGATTCTGGGCGTGCAAAAAGGCGTGCTTTCTTTATCCTCAACTAATATTGAGCCCCATAAGCAGGGGGAAATTTTTTAGACCACGTTAGGTAAGAGCAAGAATTCAGACTAACCAGAAGAAGTGTTTTGCTGTATCAGGAGTTTCATTTGTGCTTTAACTTCCAAGAATTCCGACATCTGTAAATCAGAGCGATCTGGCCGAGTAATTTCTCAATGCACCTGCACAAAAGCTAACACACCACCACCACCCCCCCCGCCAACATTTCAGCAGGTCAGGTTAGGTTTTAGATATTTAATAAATTATAACCTGAGTTATATTGCACCTGAGATTGTACACAAATGTCAGCACACCTACAGTTTTTAAGCTCTCTGCTACAATAGAGATATTTATACTAGCTTTCCCTGTTCCCAGCTTTCACCTACTGGTGTTTAGGGAAGTTAGGGGAAAAAAGTAATTTAATTCATGAAGACGACAAGTACAGTCTCTGCAGTAGTATTTTGTTTGGAAAAGGGTTAAATAGTAGTGCCTTTGAAAAAAACAAACAAACAAGCAAGCTTTTTCAAGACCAATTTTAATTTAGTCCATATTAAGGGAATGCATAAAATCTTGTTTTGAGGAAAAAATAAGAAAATCCATTTTTAATGTTTAGAAACCTGGCCTATGCTGATCCATAATGAAAATTTACAGTTTGGAACTCCTCCTCTCAATCAGAGACAGTGCCAAAAGATCAAATTCAAAGTAATCACAGAGGAAAAACAAGCACAGAACAAACATTACGATTATAAAAACAAGGTTCTAACTAGCCACTTTTAGTTTTCACAGCTTTCCATAGAAGTTATGCTAAGTTTCTGTAATTTGACCTTACCTGGATAAACTCATTGTCCTTAGATTTGAAAATGGGCAATTCTTTTAAAAGCAAGTAGCGAGTTCTGTGGCATTTAGTCACTGTTTTCTTTCACCTAAAACTTTATAAATGATTTACTAATGCCAAACAGCTCCACCAGGACTCTGGACCGAGCTGCCTCATTATTCTGAGGGGACTTTCAGTGTTACTGGATTACAGAATGCCGTAAGACATAGCTTGATACAATTTGAGTTCTTTCCATTTCTAGCTCTAATTCATATTCTCCTTATTGACATAAAAGCCAACAATGAAAAGGAAACCTGTACAAATATCCATCACCAGCAATTCTTCCAGCAAGCAGAACCAAGAATAGTTCCCTGTGTTCAGGGTACAATTCCTTGTCAACAAAGTGCTACTGTGCTAAAATGCAGATTCAAACTGTTCTGAAACTACGGTGCACCCAGCATAATAAGAGCATCAAATTTCTGTATTAAAGTGTGGTATCTCACATGAAAAGGTACCCTTGATAGGATAGCCTCTGATTAGAATTCACACAGAAGACTACTGTGGGATTGAAAAACAGGTCTGGCTAAAATTAAATAAAACCAGATGAGATTTGCTAGCTTATTTACTAAATGAAGAAAGCTGACTTGGAAAAGAAAGGCTAGCAAGCCCACACTCACATTCTTCTTTCAACAAGCAAACTAGTCTAACGGCTGGGCTTAATGACACGACTCTAGATGTAAAGACAGTACGCCCCAACACAGATAAGCGGTCCAAAGAACAGGTATTACTGCTTTCCAAATAAAAGTTAGTCACTTAGTCGTGAACAAAGCTGAATGCCTCAGATTAAATGCAAATTAGCTTTCTTAAAAGCACTCTTTTTTTTCTTCTTTTGATAGATTTTCATTTGCTACTGGCACAGCAAAAATTACATATAGATCATCTTCGAAGGAGAGACAATCCCATAAACCACAAGGAAAAGAGGATGAGGTGGTTCTAGAAGCTGCCTTCCATTCTCAGTCAAGAACTGGACAGATATAACAAACTCCCTGTAAGATGTATTGCTATTAGGCTGCAGAATGCGAACATGAGAGAAGACATGTCGGGTGACACAATGGCACTAGCCCCTCCCCCTCCCAGTTACTCTTTTCCTCTACCGAAAGTTTCTACCCTCGTAACTGAATGAGCAGAATAAAAAAACCCGAGTACCTCAGCTGCCTCAGTGCGCAGTCCAGCATGCTAGCAGAAGCTGGAACAGAAGCTAGTTTGAGCTAAACCATCAAACTCTGCGCTTTGCTACAGCACAAGGGATAGCAATCTTCAGCAGGCACCAAAGCCCTGCAGCTATCTGCTACGTCTAAAACCTATTTGGAGCTCAAGTTCTCCTTTACAGTCAACCTCTCATGAACTACTGAAACTTACTTGTCAAATATAATCAAATCTTGCAAGAGGCCAGATGATTTAGAAGTCCTGCCTCAAGCATGCGAAGTATGGGTTCTGGAAATTCAGCATTAAGAAATCATACAGTCCAATTTTATGTCTTCGTGAGATCGCCAGTTTGCAATCACTGCGCACGTCAAGAGCGACGGATCCAACTGAAAGTTTAATCTTGAACTGTAGATGATGCAGATAAATAGACAATCATGGAAAGGCTGCCAAGAAAACGGTTGCTTACCATACAAAAAGAAGCCAGGATGAACAGAGAAGACTGATTAGGAATTTACTTTTCATGAAATTAAGACAGTATGCATCTGCCACCATTAGCATAACAGCAGGATGCATCTGCTATTTCTTGCAAATAAAGACGGCTGAACACTGTTCCATCTCTAAACAGAGCAGGTTATATAGTGGAAAGCAAGAACTGGGTAAAAGTTGAAAAAAATAGAGAAAATGGAGTTCAGAAGTCTTTAACATTTCAAAAAGCTAATGGAAATTACAGTTTTGATCTAAGAAGGTGAGAAGGTTATATGAAAGTTTCATCCCTGAGATACTCTATTTTAAATACGGTTGGACTCGATGATCTTAAAGGTCTCTTCCAACCTGAACGATTCTATGATTCTGTGAAATTGGATACTGAAAATCACATGGCTCCAGTGTAAATTCTTAGCATTAGAGGCAGCTATAAACACTCCTGTAAAACCAGGAGAGAAAAAACACCTTTTAGAGTTCCACAAAAAAAAGAACTGTTAAAAACATAGCACAGGAACACAAGTTCTTAAACCTTGGGGCCTTGAAATTGAAATGTTGTGCCGTGAAGTTTTACCTAACCCCCCCTGTAACAGCCTCTATGCTGAAACGGCAATAAACCAATTTTAGTCTCATTACCGTACTTCGAAGACCAAAAAGTTTTCCATTCACCTGTTCTGTTCCTCAAGTTTAGCGAGTAATTCTAAGTCGTCTGGACTCAGCTGTGTTGGTGAGGATGGTGATAACACGGGTGTAGACAGAGTGGTAGAGGAGGATGTAGTGTGTAATGAGGCAGATGGACTTGCCACCTGACTGGCCATTTGACTGACGGTGTGCGATACAGTGTTCTTCACCCATGAGAGAGTAGAGCTCAGCTTTCCTGCAACCTTGCCTGTCGCCACCTGTGATGACAAAAAGAAGAGGATGCAATAGTTGTCTTTTTTTTTTTAATACTTTTCTCAGTAAACCTGCTGTCACTGAAGAGAGGAAAAAAAAATATATATATATACAGTATGCATGAAGTGACAATGAGATTATTTATTTCTTCAGAACACCCAAGGCTGTCAGAAGCAACACAAGCATCAACAGCAATACAGTATCATAGAAGTAACATGCAAGTGTGCTGCTAATCCACAAAGAATGACTCAGGGGAATTCCTGACGTATACTCACAGAGCTAATTTCTGCAGTACAGAAACACCACAGGGTCCAAGGTCAGCTCAGACTTCCCATTACAAAAATAAGTAGAAATAAAAGCTTATTTTAAAACATCTTGATAAACTAATAATGGCACAGAAACTGTAGAAAAACAGATGTAGAAACAGTCAACTACTTGACTGATGGACACTGGAACAGTACAAGTACATCACTGTAAACACCCCAGACCACCCACTGCTCACCTTCATTAATCCCTACAGTGGCAGGACAGAGGAGCAGGGGCACCGCATTTCTAATCTACACCAAAGCAAAAGATCCTCTAGCATCTGCCAGCGTGCAGAAAACAGGCACAAAGATTTACGCCCGTGAATCCACAGCAGCTCCTGAACATCTTACATTAAATGCCTCATGCCGCCAGCTCTTCTCCTCCCTCGCTTTCTCTTCAGGTCACCCCTACTCCAAGTGTCCTTGACCCTGATCTGGGGGGTGGGGTGCCTGGACCCCACTGGATCTGCCAGTGCCTGGACAATCCTGGGGTTTGAGAGGGGTCCTGGAGGAAAAGCGAGAGGTGCTGCTAGAGCAGAAGGGAGCTCTGAGGGGACAGTCAGGGAAACTGCAGGTCCAGGAACGAGGAGGTTAACTGGGGCTGATCGTAATCTGCTGCTACTTCTTGACCAGTGTTACAGGGTAGTGCAGCCTAATGGATTCATGGATCACTAAAGAAAGAGCAGCAGCCCCTGGAGTTATTTTCTAATGAACCCCTCACTAGACCTTCCTTCAGCAACTGCAAATGTAAGAGGCTTTGACCTACAGTGATTCACAACAGAGTTCAATTCCTCCCCTAGCCCAACTCAGAGAAAATCTAGCTGCCCCTTAAAGGAAGAGCTAGCTGCCTAGCAAAAGCTTAAAGCTTTTCAAAACTGAGGTTGAAGAGGAACTTCCTTTGAAGTGGTGCTGCTGGCAACTATTTATTTTGACCTTTGCTGACATCCTCAAAACACCGAATTGCTCAATGGTTGTCACAAACAATCCTGCAGTGCAGCCTATACAATAACTGCTAAGATACTAAAGCTACAGGGAAAAAACCACCTTCCCAAGATCCTCTAATAGAATCTCATTAAAGCAGAATTTCAACTGGACAAAGCAACTCCATCTCAGCACACCGTGCATTTGTCTGAAGCACAGTATATAGACTGAGTGACTGGTTGCTAAAGCAGAAGCTTTTATTTAGATACAATGCTACAATGAAGTTTTTTGTGAATCAAATCCAGCAGTATTTTATTTTCACGTCACATCAAAAGGAAGATGCACTGAACGCCTTCAGAAAACAAGAGGAACACTACAGGCCAAACACAAAACAGGGGTACTCAACCCCCCTGCTTCCTCTCCACCAGCAACATGACACTTAAGAGCTCTCCTAGATGACTGCAACGAGGTTTCCAATTTCCATAAGCTTAACATTCATTCTGGAAACGGTAACAGATTTTGCTAGAAATCTTCAGATGCAGGGATACAAACCGCAGGTGGGAATGGTAAGGTCCCAACGTAAGCAGCAGAAAGGTTCCAGTTGGTTCTTATGTCACTGTTGGACAGGAAAGCTCAGGTATATCAATATGTTTAAAAAAAACCCAAACAACAATACATGATCTTCTAAAGATAATCTTTGAAAAAAATCACTTCCAATACTAGCATTTGACACCATCTTTTATACAAGAAAGGAATAAAAATCGCCAGAGGTTTCAAAATCTTAATACATGCATTAATATTTCACTCAGTCAATATCCTTTATTCTCTATTGCTATGAAAGAATAAGTTATTGCTGCTTCACTTTGAAGAAAATAGCATTATGATAAAGGTAACTCATACATCTCACTTAAGACTGATTATTTTCTCAAAGGCTTTAAACTGCTTAAAACATGACAAGTAATGCAACTATTCCAAAGAGAAATGTTGGCAGAAACGGGGCCAATCTTAAGAACACAGCAAACGTGACTGCCATACGCAGCGGGTTTTAAGAGTCACCCATTCTAAGTATCTTGCATATAAATATTAGAAAAGCAGTGATTGAGTAATACCCTCTGTGACAGAAACAGGAAAAGTATACAATCAATTTTTATCTCTTTACAAATTAAAGCGACTAGGAAGACTTCAGGTGAAAAAGTAACTCCAAGCTGAGTCTGGCTTACACATTATGAGGCTCACACTCCATGTTAAGATGGCTGAAGCGGGGGGTGGGGGGTTGGAGGATGGAAAAGAAGAATCTTACTAACATTCGTTCACCAACACATCACCAGGCATTAGAAAATTAATGCAAAGGCTTGTAGAAACCAGTTATGCGAAGAATACTACGAAAAAGTATGGTCAAGAAAACCACGCAAGGCAGCAGTTAATTCAGAACAATGGGTCTAACAACACTCCTGTTTCTAAAAGCAGCTCAGAGTTTCATCAGAATGTATTCAGAGTATTAGTGCCACAAAAAATTCCTAGTCTGAAAGCATTAACATATATAACAAGCAAAATGCACGGTTGCAAAAACCAAATGTTTGAAGATCAAATGGCTCACAGCGAAGTTTGTATCAAAAACACATGAAGAATTCATCTGGGGAAAACAGCTACGGCAGTCACCCAGGGCCAAGCTAAATTAAGGAAAAAAACCCCGATATAATAGCTAACTAGTCAAGCCTACACCCCTTTTGCCAGGCTTTTCCAGAGTTTCCTAAAAATCTAAAGCCAGCTCTCAAATTGTCAGCGTCAGTGTAGACTCCTGGACCTAGACATGAAGACATTTAGTATCAGTTTGTTATCGCTTTCCCTAAATAGGATAGAGTAACAGGATTTTCATATTTCATCATTTCACCTATGTTAATTTCAAAATTTATATTCAGTGATGGGAGATTTCATAGAGTTATTCTTTGACAAGTGACTTAAGGCCTTCCAGAAAACAGGTCACTGGAATTTGAAAATGAGAAAACCTTTCTGAGGTTTCCACTGTACTGTGGAACAGCACACCAGTATTCCTATCAACACGCACACCGTGCTCCTACGCTTGCCCTTCCCACTCTTTAGCCTTCTCTTAATACAGAATGAAAACCCCTCCTACGTGTCATAACCTTTTCAGCTCTGTGTACACCATCCCATCTAACAGGGAAGTTGTACTATTATCATAGACCACTGCTACTTCCCACCTTTCTGCCCACGATCCCTGCAACAAGAAATCCGTGTCCCACTACTAAGACAATACATACGCATAGTACAGAAGTGAATCCTGCTGACTCCCAAGGGCTATGTACCTCCTTCCTCTGACAGCACAAAGGAAAGAGCTAAAGGTGTCACGCTAGAGCCCCCTTCAGAGAAACTGGGGCTCCCCAATTAAAAAAAAATCACAGAGCTATCAAGTTGCTGAAATTAGTCCTTCTGCCTTTAATTATACCAATGAGAATAAATTCCGTATGAACGATGGCAGACACTTTCACTGGGTATCACCAACTCCAGGAAACACAGGAAAATCCGGATGAGCATTTGGATTAACACCTCCCTGCTTTAGAGATGTGATTTTGCTTACCATGGCGTTCTGGAAAGACTCGAGAAAGCCAGTATCATTAAACCTTTCCTCTTTCCTTTGTATTTTTGGACACAGTCTCCTCAAGGTTTTCCTAAACAAATGTTTCTTTTAAAAACTGGTTGTTATTATTTAACCAGTGATATTTCTGCAGGCCTGCAGCAGCGTCTCCCTTTTGGCTACAACAAACGATGCTCTGGAGTTAGGAAGTGTCCTTCCCTTTGCTACTCTTCATTACTGTGGAAAAGAGATCAGAGTCATGCGCTCAGCTGTTTGTAGCAGTAACAAGGACAGCCAGATACACCACAGTGCCCGCCCCAAAAACTTAGCTGGGTCTCAGCGATAAATCTAACTACAAACGAGACAGGACTTTTGCCTTTGCCATCATCCTCTCACGAAGCGCATACACCTATGCTACTTCCACCCCGTTCCGCCCTCCCTCACCGCTGAAGCGCCCACGCTCGTCAGGCTGCTCTGCCTGGCGCCCTCCTGCGCTACACTGCGTATCGCGGGCAGCTCGAGAACAGACTCTGCTCCCTCAGTCCCCATGCTTACCAGATCCACGCAGGCTCTCCATCCCCTCAGCTAACCAGCTCAGGCTGGAAGCCCCCAGTTCACAGTGTTCTTTGCCCAGCCCACCTCAGCCAGTTTTTCAACTTTGCAAAGAGAATGGCTTTCCTTTTTATTCCCAGCATTTTTCAGAGGCTGAAATTCAAGTTGCATCTGAAGAGTATAAAAGGTAACCAACGTTGCCTGGGAAGCATGCCAAATCATCGAGAGCACCATCAGGATGATCAAGCCATTATTATTAATGTGTGATCAAAAGCAGAGTCAACCCATTTTAAAAGTGTGCCTCTTCCCCAGAGGGGTCTCACTCAGGACCTTGCCAATTAATCAGACTTTGAACACAAGTGCTGCTCCCAGGGACACCAACACCTTCCACCGAAGATGGCCAGGTCTGGAGACGAGCAGGCAGGGGTACGCCTTCTTTACCCTTTGCAGGAGGACACAGGGAGCTGAGCAGGCGTCATCCAGCTCCAGGCCAGGTATATTCATTCAGGCTCCGAGCCATATTAACAGCTACACTGCTCCCGCTTTTCCAACAGACCCAGAGCACAGGAAGAGTTCGTTTGCATCTGCCTGCCTAAGACCACGTAGATACCTCCTAAATACATGTGTGAATTCGGAGTTTGAAAACACTGATGTTTAAAAAGTTGAGGGGGACAAGACTTAACTACTAAAGACTTTCTACTCTGCTGCAGTTCCCAGCGAGCAAAACAGAACCGCCAGCCATTCTCACCCATCTGGTCAGTCATCAGGCAAGGCACAGACCTCTCTGCTACGTACTTTAAGCTACTGCAAAGATAAAAAATGTTTCTATCGATATTATACACAGATACATATGATGTGCAGTTTATATATGCCAATTGAAATACATAAAATTTGGTATCTCAACTTTATGCTTAGTATCTTTAATTAGCTGCAGATTACAGCGCTTTATTACCAACAGGAAGTACAATACTGTGTTTCGATTTTTGAGTTACTCAAAGGAATACTGCAGTGGAGCAGTATATGAAATATTTTAAGTAAGGCTAGCTGAAGGCAGACCGCAGCATCCCACGTTACATACACTTACATAAATCCCTTTCCCCGAGAATCCCAAGGTATTGTGTGCAGCACCTTACAGTAAGCCCAAAAACGTTACCACCACATACTTTTGCATTTGCCAGACAGACAATATTTTTCTAAAAAAGTCTGTTTAGATTTTTTTTTAAAAAAAGGTATTTCACTGTACACATTGAATTAGCTTAATACCCATATTCTGCATTTCCCTGAGGAAAATGTGTTAAACTTACAGGTATCTTGGTTACCCAAAATACTGTCTCAACTATTCTTATCATATGACAAAGTAAAAATAACGGCAAGCCTTACACAAACACTACTGTATGTATTATATGCTCTCTACTCTTTCTTCTCCTCCTGAAAAGGGAAGGAAATGGGAACTTCCAGAATACAGGGAGTAATCCTCATGCTATTCTACATATAAAAAGGAGCCTCACATAATTGGGGCTGCAATTGTATCTATGGTTTTCAAGCCAGTTACATAGCATTCCATGGACCCAGCCTCCTGCTTGCTTCAAAAAGGTTAACAGCATTCCGATATCTGAAGAATAAATTAAATGGACTCAGTCAATGACATATGCAGGAGAGGTAGCTGGTGAATCAGCCTGTTATCATGCTTCCTGACATAATTTAGGGCTCAAACATGGTTTCACTACAAGCTTCATCTGTATCTTTTATACTACAAATTCATATAACTGATTTCTGCTGAAGTCTGAGGAAAAAGTCCTGATTTACTCTCACATTCCTGATTCTTCTTGTAATATCACCTAACAATACTCAGGAATATCACAGCTAGCATTCACCAGCTTCCGTTGCACTTGATATTCACTAGCTCTCCAAGTCTTTCTGATATAAAGAATAAAGCAGTCTAACATTTTATATTGTGTAAATCTTAAGCTATCAGAAAGCTTTCTGTAGTATTGTTTAGTAAATACACATTCTTTAAAAGTCGTCTTCAGACTCTAACACATTGGGGTTTTGATGGTCCCAAAACATCTGAAAGAAGAAACTTGAAGCTGCAAGTTCACATACGCAAAATAACGATCTAGTATGTAAGGTGTTTTAAGGAGGTACTTCATTAGAAATGTCGTAGTGATCCACTAAAGGTTGAAACCATTGCTCAAAGTCATATGAATAGCATTTCAATCACTGACCAAACTGCACTGAATTCTATTTATTTCCAAGAACAATTCCAGGTTTTTAATCACCTCTGAAGTCCAGTGTGGTTTATAATCTGTCAAGCATTGTCCCAGTATGCTAGCTGAGAAGACAAACCATGGTGCTTTTGCAGTGTGCTGGTTCTGGCTGGGATAGAGTTAATGTTCTTCACAGCAGCTGCTATGGGGCTGCGGTTGGGATTTGTGCTGGAAACAGTGTTGATAACACAGGGATGTTTTCGTTCCTGCTGCGCAGTGCTGACACACAGTCAAGGCCTTTTCCGCCTCTCACCCCACTCCACCAGCGACGACGTTGCGGGCG
>NW_008824053.1:4328425-4334294 GCF_000699105.1 Pygoscelis adeliae | reverse complement strand
TTCTGCTCCTCACCCCACCCCACCAGCGAGCAGGCTGGGGGGGCACAAGGAGTTGGGAGGGGACACGGCCGGGACAGCTGACCCCAACTGACCAAAGGGATATCCCACACCATATGACGTCACGCTCAACTTATAAAACTGGGGAAAGGAGGAAGGGGGGGACGTTCAGAGAGATGGCGTTTTTCTTCCCAGGTCACCGTTACGCATGATGGAGCCCTGCTTTCCTGGAGATGGCTGAACACCTGCCTGCCGATGGGAAGGAGTGAAGGAACGCCTTGTTTTGCTTGTGCGCAGCTTTTGCTTTGCCTATTAAACTGTCTTTATCTCAACCCACGAGTTTCCTCACTTTTACTCTTCTGGTTCTCTCCCCCATCCCCCCGTCAGGGGTGGAGCGAACGGCTGTGTGGTGCTTAGTAGCCGGCTGGGGTTAAACCACGACATGCAGACACTATTTCCTGTCCATCTAAAGCTGGTCCTTTATCAAACAAGTTTCAAACCTGACATAGGAATGTAACAACCTTCAGGAAACCATAGAGACCCTCTTTCAAGGGGAAAAGAATTAGATACAGTGCTTTCGTACAAAAGATGGCTGAGAGCTCCTCAGAGCTGCAAGAGAAAATACTGAAGGACTACAGTAAAAACCTTTAACAGGGAACTTCCTTTGTTTCTTTGTTCTCTTAGACCTCGGTTTGGAAAACATCTTTGTATTTGAGGTTCAGCATGCCAAGTTACGCGCACGTATACTTGAAGGACCATCCCCCTTGGCTAACAAAACAGTGGGAAGAATCAGATTAATCAGCTAAAATAAAGAATGACTCCTGCGAAGTCAGTTCGTTTACACACTAGATTGGAAGATTCCCCCCCCCCCCCCCCAGTAAAATGCCACTCAATCGTTTCACTGGAGTTCAAGTAAGTATCATCAGGCATTTACAAAAAAGTAACACACACTGAAGGACACATATGTTTATCATTAAAGCTCCTTTCTACAAATTTTATTTTCCTACTCATTCCCTGAAGCCTAACTTCCTTCATGTTGCTTTTAGCCAACTTCCTCCTGGAAAGAAGCCAGGACTAGCATCTAACTACATTAGGGCAAAAATAAACAAAAGCATATAAATGCAGTTAAATTTATTAAAAGCCTTAGGTCCATATTTTGGGAGTGAGAAACTACTAAGTCATATTTTTAAATGTTTACTGAACCTTAATTAAAAAAAAATCAATGTTTTTTAACACAACTCTTCATTAAAAAAGCATACAAAATTTGCAAGGGGTTAAAGTGGTAAGTTTAAAAGGATCCAGTATCTGACAACGTGAAAACATACCTTTCCACACAACATTTGCTTTTATGTACCGGCAGCCCAAGTATTTTCTAGGTGTAATCCTCCTCGTTTATAGAGATTAGATAAACTTATGTCACAATCTACAGGCTAGAATCAAAATGCTCATCTCCCATTTGCCAAGTTGTGCACGGTTCCCTTTCCAGAGAGATGTATGAAACGAGACTTGATGGAAAAACCAAAGAACATAAGCATGGCCTTATGGAATACAGTAACACTTGAAACTTTATCAATTACTCACTAGAATTTTAAACAAATCAGGTGGCAGAGGTTGGTGAGACCCTACCTTCAGGATATTACTCTTCTTTCCTTTAAATGATCAGCTAAAAGGTCAACTTTTTATCAATTACACTCAAGTTCAAGAAAGTAAACCAGTTTGTAAATGACTGACCGGTAACCAGCTTTACTTGTGAGCTACAAATTCATCACAACCTGCAGCTGCTGACAGAGAAGAAGAAATAAAAGGTAGAAGTTTTAGAAGCGAGAGGTGTACCAATTTAGTGATTTCCACATAGGAAAGTTGTCTAAGCTATTCAGCAAACATAGCAGATATAAAGACAGGTGCATACATCAACAGTCAATTCTTTTAACACAATCCATGCCAACATCTGTGGTCTTGCAGTATTATTTAATTTTGCCCGCCAATTTACTTAGTATATCCACGACTTGTCTTCACAAGCACTTACAGTGTAACTTGAAGCAAGCATATTTTTGTGGCTATAGAAGGGTCTCCCTCCATGCTACTGAAGTCTGTAACAGTGCTCCTGCAGCCTTCTCTGAGCGCAGCACTTAGACAAAACTAATTTTCCTCGGTTATTGACCAAACAAAAGGGAGACGGCTCTTCAGAGAAATGACACATCTACTCATCGTCAAATGAAATCAGTTATTTTCTGATTAGTTGACCGCTGACTTACGCTTTCATTTGGAAATAAGGGCCTATTTACCTCTTTCAAAAAGGCCTACTAGTGGAAAAATGCAAGGAAGATCAACGGAACACGGATGATTTTTAGTGCCAGCCTGACACCAAGAAGATCCCAAGCCCATTCTATCATGGTCTGTAAGTGTCTTATTATGGAATTTTAATTTGCCTTTGTCATTTTGTCTTTAGAAAGACTGATCACGATTCTTTTTCCAAAGGGCTGAGAAATACTTACTAAAGCTTCAGCCAGACCCACAAAGTTCCAGCACTAATGCATTCCAAGGGGAAAAATAAAATTACTTTGCTTAATGAATCTTGGTTTTTAGCTCTGCTGTTTCAGGCAGCATGGAAGCTGGAATTCCTTTTTACTATGCCTGAAAGTAGATCACTGTTTGAACTATATATAACCAAGAATAATACCCGAAAAATGAGAGATGTAAAACTAACTTCTTCTATACAATGTCACTCTACATAGCGATGTCCAAAATGTTAAATTTTGGCTAGCTACTAGCTTTTGACACCCATTTTACGTGACATTTGATAGTTTTACCCTTCTATAACAAAAATAACAGTAAGCTTTTCTAACATCCTCTCAGTTACACGTGCACAGTCAACTTGTGGCAACAACAATCCACTACTACAAGACTGGCCCCATCTGCCAGTCTGATGAAACCAAAGAAAAAAATACACAGTTAATACAGCATAAGATACTGGTGAGTCAGAATTCTGTATCATCACAATATAATTACACTTTTTTAATTAAAAAAAGCATCAAGGACACATTACGATGTCATCAAACTGGTATTTAATGCTACGCTAAGAATGACTAAGACTTAGTCGTGGCAATAGGGCATAAGAAAACTCAGGAGTTTGAGAAGTTCAATAGCTTACCATGTAACAGAACGCATTACAACAACCTATTACCAAAACATTAAGTTTGGCTTTTTTTTTAAAAGGGTTAAACTGTGGAGATAAAAATACATCAGAAGTTACTTGCAAAACAATACAGATCAGATAAGATGACAGATTTTGGTAACAAAACCCATCAGAGACAGGTAAAATTTGTTCAGACAAAAGAAAATAAAGATATTTGGTGGTGGCTTTTGGCTGCTTCCCAAGTTGGAAGCGGATACAAAAAGGTTAAGTGTCCACAGTCATTCCATCACAATGCCTTACTTTTTGTCCAGAATAAAGCCCAACCCTAGTATTGTACTTCAACCCCAAATATACAATAACCGCCTCACTGGGACTCAGAAGGATTACTTTTACAGACAATTAGCAGACAAAGTTGACAGTTACGCAGCCTGAAACAACACGAAGACCGCAGCATGATCCCTGTCAGCGTGACTGAAAGGAGATCCCCTTCTTCCTTGCCCAAACGCTATAGCAGGCTCCACGCTCCCCAGGCCCTCCCCGAAACACCACTTCGCGGCTAACTGAAGAGTTTCCAGAGTTCACGGGAAGCTAAACAACACCGAGTAACTAAGGAAAAGCTATGATTCACTAGATCGCTTCTGCTACTACCTTGTGCGAATATAGTTTCTGTGTACACACATACAACAAAACCACATCACAACTGCATATGAAATGAGCAAAGCAAGACAAGAGCCCCTGCACTATTACTAACCCTCTCCCCACTTATTCCAGTCACCACTTGCTGGAGAAGGAAAAGACGCACCTCAGCTACAGACACTTCAGCAGACAAGGCTACAAGGAAAGCAAGACGGTATTCCCAACTTAAAGGAATCAAAAAATAACGAAGAGATGGTGTTGGTTGTTACAAATACGGAAAACACGAGGCTTTAAATCAGCCTGCTACCTACAAACTTAAGTGACATATATTCAAGAGCTTCAGAGAATATACCTAACAACTCAAAATTACATACTCCTATAATATTCACTATCTGCCCATTTTGTTTGTTTTTTAAATGATAACTATTTTAACTGGGTCTTGGGAAAAAAGTGAATTAAGAGTACATAATCAAGGCAAGTATAGGTTGAGAAAACAACATTCATAAAGTCAGGATTTGCTTTCTTTATTGTTCCTCTTCTCAGACTACCAGGAAAGATTTTTCCTTTAAACTATGCATTTGACACTTAAAATGATACCTAAAACCTTAAATTCTACTATGTCTCTTCCTTAAGCATTAGAAATTTATTTATTTTTTCTACAAGTTCAGAAAACAAACCAGGCAGAGTAAGAAAATATAAACATGATATTAAGTATGCATACCCCAACTTAGCTGTTTCCCCCCTTCTAAATCATGATATTAGAACCTTGAATTAGCAAGGTAAACAATTTTGTTCTCCAAAATTCACGTGACAAAGGACTTCTCTTCCAATTTTTATTATTTCTCCATTTATTATCAACCCTACCCAGAGAACAAACTGACAGTAACTGTTTAGGCACGTCACTTCCCCCACCCCTTCTCGTAAACGTCGAAAGGCTTTTCTCCCATCTCTTCCCCTCCATTTCAACCAGTCCACCCTCCAACCACCTCCTGCGTACTCGTTCGAAAGCAACCAAACAAGTCCACAGAAGACAAACATACGGAGAGCAACGAAGAAAAAAAACAAAACCGAAAAAATCCAAGCCACCAAGCCGTAGCTCAGGAAGTCCCTAAGCGGGACTTAGAACTACGGGGTTAGAAGCCTGCGGGAGGAACCAGGGCTATTCTGTTGAAGCTTTCGTCTCCAAACATCTGCTCCTCTCAGAGGTACTGCTGGGCTGGGTGGACACTCAGTGACAATCTACAGCTGCTCTCATCCCAGTTTATCAAATTCAGGCAATGCTGATTCATAATACTGAGCGCTTGCCTCCTGATCACGCCCCTCTTTTTCACTGGCCGTCTCTACTTCCTCTCCTAATCCTTACTTGAAAAAGAATTCACATTATCTATTTCAAAATAAGCCTTAAATCTTCGTAAGCGTAAATATAGAGCTGTACAATCATGATCAAAGCAGAAACCGAACACTGAAAGAAGGGAAGAGAAATAAACAGGCACATTTATGCAAAACACTTTTTAATACTATCTACCAGGAAGACAAACAAGGTCCAGTTACCTTCTCCTTTAGGCACGTGAAGTAAAGCGAATTAAAAAAAACAGGAAAAGAGTTTTGAGGTTTTTGACAAATACCTTTGGAGATACGTTAAACGTACTGAATATTGTCAGCTCTTCTCCGTACAAATCTGTCTCCTTTCTACATCATTTGTACGGGACCTTTAAAAGAAAAAATTGCCCCAGGCCGATGCGAAACACTGTTTTGATACAGCCAGTGTTAATGCCAGCTCATGCTGGAAACGCAAAACGGCATGCCGACTTCACGTTTGCTATAGAATTGCTCTGATTAGCAATGCTGAAAATTAGCACGAACTATATGGAACGACAGAAAAACGACACTAGGAATTAAAGCCGGCACACATAACAGCCAGAACAGAATTAATACCGACTTTTTACCCTTATTATATAATCACGTTCCCGCAGACGCAGCGGGAGGTGCCAGTAAATGAGACCTCCGAAGCAGCATTTGAAAATTATCCCTCCCTGAGGAACGAGAGATCCATAGGGTCCCGGTTTAACGTTACTTCTATGAAGCCGAGGGAAGAAACCG
>NW_008824053.1:4325149-4327339 GCF_000699105.1 Pygoscelis adeliae | reverse complement strand
CTCCGCGTCACGGCCCCTCTGCTGACCCTGCGTGCCCCCCCCCGGCGCTCCCAGCCCCGCCCTCGCCCTCCGCAGCAGCGGCAGAGCAAAGAAGCCGCCGCATGGCCTCGGCGCGAGGCAAAGGCGCGCCGCACCTGCTCCGTTCAGCGTAGGCAGCGCGTCAGCCTAGGGCTTTCCGTCACGCCGTCTGTATGTTGGAAGTTGCACGTAACAACGCGTTCTCCGGGAGCACCCGCCAGCCGCGGGCCAGATGGGCCCTTCCCTACAAAGCGTTTGCTGGCCGCGTTTCGGCCAGGCACCCACGAGGTTACGCACACACAGGCTGAGAGGCTGCCCGCCCGGGGCAGCCCCCCATCTCAGAACGGGGAACTCCTAGGACAAAAGCCATACGGAAGTTTTCATTTGTAAGGATTCTAATAAAAGCTTCACAAAAAAAAAAGAATATCCAGCACTACCAGGACAGACAGACTACTCCACGCACTGCTTTATAGCCACATACGCAAAGAACAGACACTTAAAAAACCAGGTGAGCAGCGATAGCAGGAACAGGCTATAGGTGGGCCTCCAGCACAACCTGGTTTTGCTTCAATAAGGCTATTGACCGTTGCAAATAACAGCAGAAACAGTGAAGTTGCTACAAGTGACCCCGTAGGTCAGCCCAGTCACAGCAGCAGCCGTACTGCCTCGGGTCCTCTGCAGACAAACGGGGAGAGGGTCCCTGCTTTACCGGAGCAGTTTCACCAGTCCAAGAGACTCCTTCCACGTACGAGATGCTGCTCCAAAAGACCCGCGTGATACCTCCCTCTCCAGAACGTACCCAAGTGAAAACACCCCATGCAACAGAACGGAAACTGAGAAATAGCATCAGAGGAAAAAAAAAAAAAAGCAAATATATTTTTTCCTGACAGTAAACGCTATCAGTAAAAAGTATTTTATTAAAGCATTGAAAAATCTTAGCTTTTACCTCAACAACTTCAGTGCCTCTATGAAGAGCAGCCACCCTTTCGAGAAACATCGCCACTGAAAGCGGAATGGGAGAGTTGCCCTGAATTTGTAAGTGATTCAGGGGTGGGGCTAACAAGCTCGGCTGGAGCCTCCCTGCTTTGCAGGGTGGCAACGAGCAAGAAAGCGTGCGGAGGTGTGATGGGATAACGGGCTGGTTTTTGCCATGGTGAGCTATTTTGGGAGCAAAAAGCCTTCTTACAGAGAAGAACAAGAAGTTGATTTTATTTTTTCCCCGTTTAACAGCAAGACCGATGGAGTCTTGCTTATGATACCATTGACCGCCAGGCATTTCTCATCGAAGTAAGTAATTGCGCAGCAGTTGCCAGCAGACCCTTACTGGGGAGCACGCACTTATACGCCAGAGAGCCGCGAAGAGAATGCGCTCCCCTAGAGTTACTTCGTGTAAAAGGTGAAAAGCATGTAGAATTCTTAACTCCCGAACGTTCAGACTCGGATAGTGAAATAATTTCCGCGGCTAGCAGGTACCTACCCGGTAGGAACCACGCTGGCACTTGCCCGACGGAGGAAACAGTTATTGTTTCTTTCATTCTCTCGTGGTTATTTATATTAAATAAATAACTTTTTAAAATACGCGTAACAGTTAGCGCGGTGGTTTGTTCTTTGTCGGTGAAGTGGACGAGGATAACCAGACAGACGCGTCGGGAGCAAAGGTGCTGGCTTCGCGCCCGTTCCTCTGACAGCGTCGAGAAGTCTGACGCCACCCGACCCCTTTCTCCCGGTAAAGGCGCGTGTGTGCGTGCGCGCGTATACACGTGGGTATATGGTCTTGCTTCATGTCACCAAATATCAATCATCCCAAGCATCTGTCATTTATTTTAGGAACAGCGTTCGATTGGGTTTCGGTTGGCTTAGTGTTTTAACGATTTCAATCAACTCGTGAGAGTTTTCCCTAGAAAATGAAGGGAATTAAAACCCCGTAACGCTTCCGTAACTGGGGATTTTTAAGACCAAATCTACTGATTTTTCTAACATGCCCCTTGCTAGTAACTGCTTAGGCCGCCAACGAAGGGAGACTCGGAAGCGGTGACGCGCTAGGCGTAGGCATGAGGTCACAGCAACGGGTTTTTTTTCTCTAGAGTCGCCTTTCCCCGCTCCCTCCGGAGAAACGCTCCGCCGCCTGCGGACCTGCAGGCAGGAGGAAGGAGGCCGCCCCCGGTGCGTCCA
>NW_008824053.1:4312593-4324258 GCF_000699105.1 Pygoscelis adeliae | reverse complement strand
TGGGGGGGAAGCCGGTTCCGTGGCGGAAGGCGCAAGAGGCAGATCAGGCGGGGGGGAGGAGCGGCTGGAAGTGAGCAGGGTTAGTGCTTCGGGCCGTGCAGACAGGCGTCCGGTTGACAACTACGATTCCTGGTTTTCTCCTGAAACTCTACGAAATTATGGGGAGAAGCGTGCGTTAATTCCCGTGGGAAGGACAGAAATTCTGGGGGTTGGATGGGTTTGGTTTTTTCCATTTTACTTTTACAATGCGTTTTTAACCTAGGTGTGTAAGTAAGCATGTTATCCTATTCCTGATTTCGCTGCGGTCTTATTCATAGCAGGTTTAATTTAGTTAAGAGCGGTCTTGGCTTACGTGGTTATATGTTAATAACATCTAGTTATATTTCTTATTCAAGGGGTTTGTGAAAGTTGTCAAGAATAAGGCGTACTTCAAGAGATACCAAGTGAAATTCAGGAGAAGGAGAGGTACTGTCGAATTCCCTGTAACATATAATTGTCATTGATGAATATTCCAACTTTTTTCACACGTGTTTTCCACACTATAACTGTTGTTTTTCAGAGGGAAAAACTGATTATTATGCCCGTAAACGTTTGGTAATTCAAGATAAAAATAAGTACAACACGCCTAAGTACAGGATGATTGTGCGTGTTACCAACAGAGACATCATTTGCCAGGTAAGGTCTGTGGTGCTTGCTACTTACCTGCCAGCCTTCCCAGAGTGAAGTAAACTGAAAGGGGGATGGTTGAAGCAGCTGGGTTTTGTTAGGCTTGACCTGAGGAGGTTTTATATTGTAAAATAGTTTCTTAGAGGAGAACAATCTTTAACGTTGACGCAACTTCAGTAATAAACCGTATTAGTGATACAAAATAAGTTTTACTAGCGTCAGCATTCTTCAGCAAGGTTATTCGTAATATAAGATTGTACTGTTTTAACGATGCTGAGGTAAATAGAAGATTTTAGGGAGAGGGAAGATTTCTCTATTTGTTTTCCTGCTGTCTTTAAAGTGCTTGAAAAGAGGGTCTTTTTGCTTGACTGAAGACAACAAAGTTGACTATGTGACCTGTCAGCCTGCACTGACTGTTGCACTGTGTCTAAAGGTGCCTTCTCTTTTGAGGTGTTGTTTTTTTTTTCCCATGATGTTATATGGATCCTCTGAAGAAGGGGGGCTTTATGATGGCTTTCCTCTGAGACTGAAGGAGACTGGTAAATAAGAATAGTGGGCATTTTTTCATGCTTATTAAGTATGCAGTTGTGTGTTGCGTCATACGCAGTTCCTCACTGTGATTCACTTTCTTGTTTCATTTTCAGAATGTTTTGACTAATTTTGAAGTTAAAAACTTAGGCATGTTTGTTCTATACATGTTATTAAGCTCAAAAAAAAAAGCTAGAAAAGTTTAACTGTCGTTTCTTTCTTCATAGAATAATTATCTGTTGAGAACAGTGGAGAGTGCTGTTTTCACAGTCAGTTCAGATGAAACCATATGACCTTGATGAGGTTACTTTATCCTTCAAACTCAAAACAAAAATCAGTGGTGGCAGGTGCTTACATCTGACTGATAGTGCCTCTCCAGTATGTAGGAATCCTGCAAAAAGGGGATGACTTCTGGATGTAGAAGGGAGGTGTGAGAGTCAAAAGGAGAAGGTTCGGTATGTGAAAGGAACGGTAGAAACATATCTGCTAGTACTGCTGTCTCACAGGAGACCCCTGAGATTATGAAAATCTCAGACCCGTTAATAAAATCATTCCATAAGGTTAGTAACAATGTTATCACAAACTCTGTATCAGATGCTTTTGCGTTTTTCTGAGGTGCGTTACATGCTGTGTTATATGAGAATTACATGCAGAAAGTGGGACGGAATCCATCCGCAGCTATAATGATTCTTTGAAAGATTGCTTTTGTAGGCAGCTTCCTGGCCTTCTGATGTACGTGGAGAGGTAAATAAAAGGTGTCGCTGGCATACGCTTTCTCTGGCCTAATACGGATTTGAATTCTTTGCATCTGTACTTGAGGAGTTAATTATGCCTTTAAAAAAAAAAAAAAAGAAAAACATAACCCACTGAGCTTGAATGCAAAGGTTGGCAGTTTGCTGGACATTTCTATACAGAATTCCTGTTGGCTTAAGTAGATTTCAAATAAACAACAAATCGAGCCCAGAATTATTGTGAGAACACTAACAGTTGTTTTGTTGTCAGATTGCCTATGCCAGAATTGAAGGTGACATGATTGTCTGTGCTGCTTACGCTCATGAGCTGCCAAAATACGGCGTGAAGGTTGGCCTGACCAATTACGCAGCAGCATACTGTACAGGTCTGCTGTTGGCACGCAGGGTAGGTACCTGTCAGATTGTCTGGAAGTTGCTGCTCTGTTTTTCTTACGAAAGGAAAGCCCGCTTTCGGTAGTGTGTTAGTATAGATACCTGACTCTGTGGGCTTCTCTAAGTATTAACTTCTGCTCTTTACCGTATAGATTTGATGGCCTCTTGTGACTGTCAAATCACAGTGAGATGTATGACAGCATGCAGTTTCAACTCCAGCAGCCCACTTTTAAGTCTCGGCACTTAAGTTTGGTGGAGGGAGGGAGTCAGGATAAAAATGTAAGAAGTGTACCTTTAAGAGTCCGAAAACACGTAAACGGCATCCATCCATACATCCATTTTCCATACAAGCTCATGAATAAGTCTTAAGTTCACTGGTGCACCTGTTGGAACAAAAGGTTGAAACTTAACAGGCATGCTTACCGTGGTGGTTGTTAAAAGCTTTGTTACTGGTATGGGGTGCGTAATTTTTTGTAAAGACACTCGTGTTAAGGTGGTGGTGATTCTTCATTTTGTCAATAAATGGAAAGAATTTCAGAAGTCCTTTTTTTGTTTTTGTTTTTTTTTCCCTTTCCCACAGCTTCTGAATAAATTTGGCCTTGATAAGATCTATGAAGGCCAAGTTGAAGTGACGGGTGATGAATACAATGTGGAAAGCGTGGATGGAAAGCCTGGTGCTTTCACGTGCTACCTGGATGCAGGTCTTGCCAGAACTACCACTGGAAACAAAGTCTTTGGTGCTCTGAAGGGTGCCGTGGATGGTGGTCTGTCCATCCCTCATAGGTAATCTAGTCTGTGTGGAAGAATTCCTTTAGAATTAACCTGAGATGCTTCTGTATGTGACAGTCTAAGTAGACCGTCGCTTTATGTTGAAATAATTTTGTTACAACCTGGTAATGATTATGTAGCCTAGGTTCTGGGGTGGGGTTTTTTTTTGGTTGGTTCATTGGTTGTTTTTTAATCCACAAGTGCAATTCGGATAGTGCTGCTGGGAATCTTGCAACTATCAAGAGATGCTATTACATTTTTAGAAACTAAAGAGTCATCTTGTTGCTTTTACTTAAAATCATCAAGTGATTGAATGCACTTAAGTAAATATCCTTTATTATGCTGTTGGTTTAAGTCTTTAGCAAATTGTGGGTATGTATTAATTTCACTGTGAAAAGCTGTACGTACCAGGTACAAAACCATTGACATTTGCTACAGTTGTCAGTACAACAGTAGGTCTGAGCAGTCCACCTGCACTTGAAATTCCCACGTGGAAGTTTTGACAATTCCTGTCGTAGGCTATGAATGACTGAATCAAGATTTTGGGCAGTGTTACCGAACACTGATATTACAGTTGACTGCTTCTTTCTGCTAGCAGCAGCCGGAGGGGGGGCGAATCTGAGATCTGTTGTGTATTTTCCTGCCCTTTCCCATGCTGTCCTATTCATTCTTGACTAATTGTCCAGTTTTTCTGACTTGGCTGCTATATGATGATGTTCCCAATGACTGAACACTCTGTAGTTGGTCCATGGTGTGTATATGATGTACTGCACTGTTTCAAGACGGGACTGATGGCAGCCGAGATGAACTTAAAACTTCCATTTCCTAATTTTCTGTATCTCTTAATTTTTAATCAGAGGGTCCTATCCCTCAGTTATCTGTAGGAGAATCTGATGTATCAGTCGTTTCTTTGTGGAACCTAGCATCTGAATTAGAGGATTTGGCAGTATGTCTTAATCTGACTGTAACTGCTGTTTCACAGTACCAAACGTTTCCCTGGTTATGACTCGGAAAGCAAAGAATTCAATGCAGAGGTTCACCGCAAGCATATCATGGGCCAGAATGTTGCAGATTATATGCGTTACCTGATGGAGGAGGATGAAGATGCTTACAAAAAACAGTTCTCCCAGTACATAAAGAACAACGTAACACCTGATGGGGTAAGATTTATCTGGCTGGCTCTTGTGCATTAATAGAGATGCTGATAAGTCTTGCATAGGGCCTTCTCTAGTAACGCAAATAAGCTTGATATGTAAAATAATGTGATTCATGTTGTATGTTATCCATGCAAAGAAAATACTTCTTTCCTTCATTAAGGGCTCTGTAGTATGTTGTAGAGCTTTTGAAAGTGAGATCTTTTTTCCTGCTGTGAAGCTTTAACATTCTGCCTATAAATCTAAGCTTACAGGACTGCATTCTAAGCTAGAATTAGCTTCCCCCCCCCCGATATGGAAATCAACTTAAAGTTTCTATGCATGCTACTCACTCATTCCTAGTCCTGCGCCACAGCCTGTCATTTCTGCAGCTGTGGTGGCTGCAACTGTGAGGATGCGCTTTAGGTCAAATCTGTTTTATGATTTGTGTGACCCTATAGGTAGTTCTAGGTCCCAGGTGAATATAGAATAGCTGTAGTTGTAGAAGCTAGCATTTCATGAAACTACAGAGCGTGTAATACATCTTATTTTAGTACTACTTTAAGTTTTAGAGTATTTTGTACAAAACACTAGAATATGTGTAAGATGACCAAGGTGCTGCTTTCAAGTGTTAAACTCCTTTCAGATGGCTTGTTTTGCTGCCTGTAATGTCCTTGCTTGGTTTCCCCAATTAGTGGTCCTGAAGCTTGAAACAAACATTCTCATGTCTCATTTTTAGGCTATGGAAAACTTAACTTCATTCTTTATCCCTTTATTGCTATGGGGTTTTGTGGTTTGGGTGTTTTTTTGAAACTTAACTAATTGCTAACTTCTTGTAACTTAGTTTTTACTAAAAAATAAGTAATGTGTTATAAATGCCAACTTCATCAATTTTACTAAACAAACTATTTATAGCTTGTATTGCAGTGAAGTGGGTCCAGGGCTTACGTCAATAGCTAGACAGTTACTCTTCATACATCTAGAAAACTTTTCACAGTGGGGGTCTAGTGGTCTTAATTAACCACCAGCAAAGGTATTCTTAAAATTGGTGCCATTATGGAGCCATAGTTGTCTCTGGGACAGAGCAGCAGACAGATGGGGATCCTCTGGTACCTTCTGCTATTGATCTATGTAACTGGACAGATCACTCACATTTTCCCATCTTATACATTAGAAGAATAGTTGCTCAAGTACAATGACCTGCTATGTGAGCTGTCAGAAATTGCTGTTTGGGTGTAGCCTCTGCTAATGTATTTCTGTTACGGCATCCTTGGGGATGATGCAGAGACCGTCATGGTTCTTGCAAGACTTGTTAATCTGTAGCTGCTTTCATAACTTCTACTTTTTCCCTCTTACTAAGCAACTTTGTAATGTGTACTAGAGTAGGGTCTGAAACGTGGTAAGATTACTCATCTGGTGACAGAGTTTGTGTGGAGTAATTTTGTTTTAATAAGTAAACATGAAGTATTTTATTCTAGGCAGACGTAGAATAACTTTCTAGACTGCCTTTTAATTTAAATGTAGGGAAGCTATGTCACTGAAAGTAGGCTTCAGAGGAAAAAGTATTTCAACTGCAAGATGCTAGGCTGTATTTGAGACTTGTAAGTACTTGTAAGTAGGCCTTGGTTCCCTAACTAAAATAAGGATAAAATTACTTTCTCCATCTTGTGTCTTAAGTTGTGGATTTGGATATTTAAATTGTATGACAGCGATAGTAGGAATTTCAGTATGCTGTGGCAGTGATCTGTATGAAGAAAGTGTTTTAAAGGCAACCACACAAAATTACAAGCTGTGGTGTGATGAAACCTGTTTCTAGTGCATGCTCAGGTAAGGGTGTCTTGGATTTTTAATATGATCCTACAACTGGACCACTATGGAGAATTTAACAATTTTTTTTTTTTAAGATGGAAGAAATGTATAAAAAAGCCCATGCTGCTATACGGGATAATCCAGTCCATGAGAAGAAACCCAAGAGAGAAGTTAAGAAAAAGAGGTAAAACTCTTGTCCTCTTTAACATGAATGTGACTTCTCTGTTGAAGATATTTTAGTTATGTTAAAACAAGTAAGGTGATTCATATTGCAGTTGTGTCAAAACTCACATGTGTTTTAGATCAGATTAAGATACAAGCATTTCTCTATAACTTCACAGTAGGAATCTAAAATTTAAGAGCCCTCAACTATATTGAAAAAAAAAAAGTAAAAGTGGAACATGCTTGTGGCCTGAATAGCTGGAACTCTTTAAGTGTGTATCTTCAGGTCTTAAGTGTTTTCAGTGGGAAAGCTGCTTCTCTTCAGGAGAGGGCAGGCTGACAAATTTGTCAGTACTAAACTATTTAGATTTTTCAGGGGTCTGGGAGAAAAGAAATAAAGGCACAGCTATTGCATCAGGCTTGATACTGTCTATGTTCTAGTTACAAAAGAGTACTGAGCTTACCTCTTGAGGAATTAAACTGCTGCAGTCTAACCATGCCTTCTTGTGGTGCCCTAACTACAGCCTTAAATCATTATGAGGAAATAAAGCGTGTTACAGAAGTGGGAATATGTTCTAGCATAGCGCTCTTAATCACAGTTCTGGTGCGCTGCAGCTTTCTTGACCACCTTTTTGCTTATTTCTGCCTTGGATATATCATACACTGTGCTTACATTGCAGATGGAACTGTCCCAAGATGTCCCTCGCCCAGAAGAAAGATCGTGTTGCTCAGAAGAAGGCTAGCTTTCTCAGGGCCCAGGAGCGCACAGCTGATAGTTAAGACAACTTCCACAATTTTCTATGAAGCTTTGGAAAAAGTGGCAATAAATTTATTGATTAAGCAACTGTGTAAGACTGGCTTATTAATATATCTTATAAAGATGCAGAATACTTTTTATGATCCAGATATTCTGTAGCCTTAAGCTTCTTTTCCCCCTTCAAAGTACTGTATGAATTGAACTCCTTCACGGAGGAGAAGAGAGGTGACAGACTTCAAAACCAAGGCTGCTGCCTTAGAATTATTCCTGTAAGAAGGGGAACTCAATTTGATTACTTCTTGGTGTGACTAGTATCAAATACTAGATATAAGAACTTGTTGCTCCTAACTACAAAAAGACTTTAAATTTTTAAAAAGGGCTTTACATGTCCTTCACCATTTTTCTTTCAGCATACTTAGCGTTATGGGGGAATATGTATGTAGCTTAAGGAAAAAGCAGTAGTCACGGTAGGTTCTAAAGCCTCTGCTGAAAGGCAGCCTTAGGCTTTCAGGAACACAAATGGCAACATGTTCCATACTGTGAGTTAACTGTAGCTGATGCAGGAATACACGTCTAACTGATGTACTTAAGTTTTCTCCAGTAACTAAGTAAGCACTTGCACTCACACAGCTCCAAGCTCTGGCTGCTACTGAAACAGGTACTGTCTATAATGCTTGGCATTATTTAGTGATAAGAGAATTCACTTTTAAGTTGCATATACATGCTTAGTTACAGAGGCCTTGACTTGCCCCTATCCCTTACATCTCAGTTTAATAGGCACTTTCCTATTAGACTTACAGAAGTTGCTTGCAGTTAAAACACAAGGCAAGAAGGCTACGCAGAGGAATATTTTGCTTTAAGATACTGATAGATGGTAAGTACTGCTATTGAATGAGAAAAGGAGGCCTGTGATTTATTGTAAACAAGTGCAGTGGTTCTTTTTTCCAATGAAAGTTCCAACTTGATGCAACAGCAATAAAAAAGAAGGTTCTGTACATGTTTTCCAGTTGTTTAAAATACCCAACATCATTTTGGATTCAGTAATCTTCTCTGCCCAAAACCTAGAGCAAGTACAGTCAGATTTTTCTACCAAGAACATGACCACTTTACATTTGAGTGCATTGCTGGCTACAAATACTTACTAGCTCTTGGAGGACATTATCAAGTTAGAGACAATAATTAGCATTAGCATAGTAATTCTTAAACTAAAAAGCTGATGTTTACAAAACAGTACACTCTTAACCCAAGCTGCATACTGTTACATATCGTATGGAGAAATGACTTTATGTTGTTCCTGTACTTCAGTTTAATCATTCAAGGAATGCACTTAACACAGGATACCTAAAGCAATTAGCAGCCTTTCAAATATTTAAATAAAAGCTTGTCCTTCTTACCTGTGCTGAAACCGAATTAAGGGGCCAGGATTTGGAAGTGTATGGATGACTGCCATTAAAATCATTAAGGATTGAACTACTTCCTACTTAAAGCATTTATAAATTAAACATTAACAGATAAGTATTGAGCATGGTATTATTAAGGTGTTTTATGGACATCCAATTCTGCATAATTGTGAACGTGGATGTAAATCTGCGAAACAGGTGTGCAGCTGAAAGGTGGTACAGTGGCCATGCCATGTGGAGTGCCAGGATCAGATGCTGTTTATTTACTCATGACTTGAGACTTAACAATGACGCACAGATGCTACTAGAAAACAGTAACATGCTGCAGCTCACTTATGTATGTTCCACCTCATTCCTAGCTGTTATTATCTTACAGGCTCCCATTTAAGCAATATTCCATGATCCTGAACCATCCAGCTTCTGTCCTACAGTTCAGGTCTAGTTCTGGCTTACATAAATCCTCTTGAACTACTGCAGGAAGTAAGTACAAGTCTGTAGCTAAATTTGGAGGGACAGTAAGGAGTCAAGGCTTTATCCACAACTATTACTTGTTTCACATGTCATACAGCAGATTCCTATACTATGCAAGCTTCCTTTAACTGTTAGGATGTTTCTGCTATCAGTATTTTTAAAAATTAGTTGACTTCAGTTCTCATAAAATAGCTTAGTCCACAAACTCCTTACTTCTCAATATTTGCTACAGCTTAATTTGGGTTAAAGGTTTCAACTGAAGTACAGTAATTACAGTTTTTGAAACAGATGTTGATATTGCTGCTAGACTGTATACATGATTTTAAGAAATAACACATTCTAAAATTCTTGGCTCCCAACATGGTTCACTGTATAAGGACTTAATTAAAAAGTGTTGAACTACTTAAACATTCAAGATGTAAGCATGAGGTAACAAGGTGTAAACAGAATCTGATTTAAGTCTCGTATTACAACCTGTCAGTTCTAGAATTCTAATTTTCCACAGTTTAAAAATTACTAATGTGCAAATTCTGCCATGCCAAGGTATTAGTAAACTTCAATTTCACAGTTCAGTTTATTCACAACAGCAGCTTGGACTCAGACACATTATTTGCAGTAGTGGTGGTTCTTCATAAAACTACTTGGGACAAAAATCTTTTGCAGGTATTTCACAAGTAAGCAATGATTTTCACAGAATTGTAAGATGTTCCATCAGTTGATGTGGTGGCACAGTGAATACTTTCATCCTGTTCAAGAGCTGACAAAGTGCACGGAACAGTCAAGCATGCGGGGTTTTTGTTTCCATAACAGAGTGCTGGAATGTCAGAAGTGCTTCTGGCCTCTGCCCGATCATTCAGTGCCATGTTCGTTCTTTGAGAAGCCCGGTCATAAGGTACTGACTGAAGGGCAAGAGTTAAAGAGCCGTTCATGAAATCTGAGTAAAGAAACGTCTTTAAAAAATGCTGCAGATGATTGTTTTTATCAAATGTGGTAGGCCACCTTTAGTGGCAGGCATCAATATTATCTTCTGCTGGTGGAGAAGCTAAGAATCATTTGTATGGGAAATTTTCTTCCACAGTAAAGTTTTTAAGTTATTGAGTATTAAAGAATGCTCCATTTCCATCTGATTTGCTGTGACTTTAAGGGCAATACACAAGTACAGCTGTTTTTCTAGTTCTTCATGGATATCAGAAGGAGCACCACGAAGCAGATAGTCTTTAAGTAGCTGACAGGCTTTTGCCAAGTTTGGCTGAATTACTTCCGTGGTACATCTCATTTTGCTTTGGTCACATAGAGTTCTACAGTCTGTGCCATAAATACAGTCCAAATCCGTTTCACACTGACGATCTTTAATTATTTCCTTCAAATTCATTTCTGGCACAATTTTTCTCATGTCCATCATTTTCAAATCATATTTATCATTATATCCCAAGTTTTTGGCACTTGTATCACACATAAGAAAGTTTCCATAAGGTCCATGGAAAATATCTTCCACAAATTCTAAAAGCCCTATAGCTATTTTTGCCTTTCTTGGCCATGATGGAGTAAACCATTGGTCCATGTTTCTTCTGAAGCCAGAGGGAATGAAAAGTTCTATAATCCATGGAAGGCTGATTCCATAGAGAGGGGTATATTCAACTCTTTCGGTCACATAGAGATCCCCACAAAACCCCATCAACTTGGGAGTATGTTCTTTATCGTGCAAGATCACCATTAACAGAAACTCATCTAGCTGCAGAAGTGCCCATGCAGATTTCGCCTCTGGCAAAGAAACTCTACCATCTTTGTTTCCATCAGCAAAAGATAGGATGAGATTAACCAGTTCTGAAAGATTTCCTTGTTCACCCAATTTTGCCTAAAAGCAACAAATGAAAAAGATTAAGTATGATTTCATTAACTACCACCAATCCACCTGTCATTCTACCTCCTGTTATTCTCCTTCTATGGATGGTATGGTAGGGTATGTTACCTTCTACTTTTCATTGGTTATAGATGTTACAGTACTTGCTACCAGATGCCTGAAGAGCTTCCTTTTTGTTCTGTTTTCAAAGGCACCAAGTATATGATCTTCTGAGAGTACAAGTATTCTTTGCATTTCAAAATGCAAACATTAAAATTCAAAAACATTGTTCTTGGTCAGATCAGTCTTTAGAAAAATCGTTATCAAGTAGCTTGTTAAATACTCTCTTAGAAAAAGTATGTAGAATTCAAATGTTTAGATCAGGTTTAGTTTTCAGCTGATTAAACCTTACACGTGTAGAGAAATTACAGTATCAACTACATTTTGGCTAACTATAAAAAGTACCAAGACATACTGGGTACAAATCCCGTATGATAAGTATATTGGAATATTTAATTTTGTTATTTGATATAACCACCTCCATTGTATCAATACAGAGAAAGAAGCCATTGCTGGAATCTGAACTGTTGCATTTTCAATTACCACCAACGCACACAGAAAGTCAGATAAACTTTTCCCAAATTCTCCTAAGAACTACTCTAAAACACCTGCTGCTCACCCATTCTTAGACACAAAACTACTGTAATGCATGACAACTGTCATCAGTTTTACATAATGATGTGGATGTGTGTGCATGTGTACACATATGCTCACTCGACTAGAACAGCATTATTTCCATCACTCAAGACATAAGAGCTATGACAATAGCAAGAGAATTTTAAGAAAGAAAACCCAAAATCAGTATCGACACAGCATCAAAGTGATGACTCCATATTATGAAAATTCTGGGGTAGCATTAAAACAACAGAAATAAGTATCGCGTTAATATAACACAGAAAGAACTGGGAGAAGTATGGCTGGTCATTCTGGTTAGAGAGATTCCTGCT
>NW_008824053.1:4300971-4312537 GCF_000699105.1 Pygoscelis adeliae | reverse complement strand
CATAGTAACTCTTCCCAAGCATGAACAGTTTTCAAATTGTGCTTCAGTCTTTGTACCTGGTTACAATAACCCTAAAAGCAGAAAAAAACCCCAAACCAACCAACCAACCTTTTTACCATATTTTCTATACAAATACCAGTGAAAGCTGTAGACGTGCAAGATGCATACCAGCTTCCATCTGTTAAAAAGTAAGGAAAAAACCTGATAATTAGTTCCTTCAAACTTTAAGATAAGCCCCTCTGGGAAAACCTATTTTTGTGCTGATTATTTTTCTAACGTGCACTTGAACAAGGCTCAGACAATAGGGCATTCTCTCCAGCTGCAGAAAAATAAGCCTTTCTGTCAAAATAGAATAAATAAGCATATACTTACTTTAAAAAGACCATATACCATTTCTTTGAATTTCTCAACAGTGGTTCCTCTTGTTGGTTTATCAAATAGGACTATTTCCTTCCTTGGTTCTGGGTCAGTATCAAAATCAAGTTGAGCAGCTTCTTCCATCTGGCATTTTATAACACCTTGCAGATTTCCCCAGATTCCTAAATACATCTATACAGGAAAAGAAGGAAAAGGGTAAAAAAACACTGTAGAAGTCCATCATCTAAAGACCACCTGCTTCAAGAGTCAAGTAGCAACACAGATTAGAAAACCGAGTCCTGCGTACAGACAATGCACAGAGCACATTCAAACAATGACAACTTCAAATACAATACACTACTGCAGGTACTTAGGAGACACTACACTGTCAAAATACAAAGGCAGCTGGATGAACAGTATATTGGCATTACTACCATCTTTGCGTAGGTTGTTAAGAGGCTGCTGCTTCTATTTGGGAAGCAGGAAAGCAGAGAAGTAGCATGCTGTACAAAAGCATAGGTATTCTGTCAAAATGTGGAAGGATCCAGTATATTATATATATGTTTATAAAGTGTATGTATTATAAAATAATAATATACCCTCTACATATAGGAATAATATATAATATTATATGCAGGTATATTATATATAGGTGTGTACTGTGTATATTATTAATAATATATGGTATACCTATACATCCTCTCTATATAGCTATATTATATACATCGATATAAACATCCTCTGCATGTCACAGCAAATAGAGTTTGAAATAATCTGTATCAAACAGATACAGCTTGCTGACACTAAGGTCTACTTGATGTTCTAGAGAATGACATTTCAGTGGGAAATAATAAAACTAGGTTGGATGAGTAAAGCCTTACCTGGTTATTGGGCTTTGTTGACAAACATTTTCCAAAATACAATGTTTCTTTAGCACAAAGACTGCTACATGCTGACCCATCAATAACTCCGGTCTTGTATTTATCACACTGAAACAAACAGGGAGAAAAATATTTAACAAATTGCCCGAGAAAGGAGGCAACAACTGCATCTCTCCCAACACCTGACTCTTAAAAGAAAAATCTAAGAAAACAATTTTAATAACCCTATACCAAAACAATGGTTTTATCTGTAATTGAAGATGTAATCTTACTTCAACCTGATGGAATATCAGAATTTGATTAACTTACATGTGGCACTGACTGAATTGGCTGTGGAATTAGTCAGGACAAACACTTAAGAAAGCTATGCTGAATATACTTACTATTATTTTCCTACAGTCATGTCCTCTGCATAGTTCTGTGTAGGTGGAGTACTGAACATACATAACCCAGCTGCCGATAAATACTACTAACCAAGAGATGAAGAGATACTTCATCCGCATATAGGAGAAACGTACCTAGAAGACACAAAGAGAAAATATTCTTTGGAATTCATTCAGCAGTAGTCAAAATGATAGAAACAAACACAATTTACTATTTCACCTTTAAGAATGTGACTTCTGCAGTGATAAAATAAGCAAGACTGCATTACATGGAACATTCGCTTCCTTCAGTGAGCAAAACTGGCAGGGAAGAAGGTCAGTCTGACTTATGTAGGTAGAAGGAAAATTAAGATATAAATAAATAAAATAAAACAAAACATGACAGACCCTCATAGGACAAGCCAGGCTGCAAGAACCAATTTGATCAAAATCATAAACTCTCAGAGCTCAACTGCTTGCATCTTTCTCAAAGACCAGTTACTTACGTTCCACTCCTGGTAAACCAAATCCAACAGATCAGGAATCTGGTCAAAAGATAATCTGTGCTAATGTATAAAGATGCAAGATAGATATAGAATGACCAGGGTGGGTATCAGGGACAGGTTCCATGTGCTGAAGTCTCCCACTCCTTTCTTGAAATGACACCATTTAATTATGCAAGTAAAATTCCTCTGTACTAGCCTCACCTTCAGTGGTCTTTCCCATAACCGTATGCAAGACTTTCCTGTTGTTTCTGTGGCCTCACATTTACACTTTTTCACTAGGGATAGAGGAAAAAAGTATTTATAAATTAAGAATTGAGGGAGAGCTAAGTGCCTTCTAAGGGAGGAGGCACGTTTTGATCTTTTTCTTGTTCCTCCTCCGAGTCTGGTGTGCTAATGGTTTGATTTTCATACTCACATCAGGATTAGAAAAGAATTAGAAAGTCAGAATCAGCTTTAGCAACAGGATATAAGGAAAGTGCATGAGAGCAGCTGTATTGGGTCAGTATGAGATCCATTTCTACTAGTATCCTGATCTTCAGCAGCAACAACTATAAATAGATGCCATCAAAGAGTGAGAACATATAATACATATCCCAAATGTGCTCCCATTTTCCTCCAGAAGAACTTGCTAAGCCAGACGCGATTTTCTGTATTTAGTAAAGCTCAAACCATCTATCTTTCATGAACTTACCCAGACTCCTTAAAATCCACATGAGCTTTTAGCATCCACAAAACCCTTCAGCAATTAATTCCACAGGCCTACTATCCACTGTACCGGGGCCAGGGACCGGACTTTATTTTGCTTAAATCTGGTTCATATTAGCTTTGTTTGAGATCCCCTAGTTAATGTATTGGAAGAGATGAGTTATCAATTTCTGTCTATTCTCTCCACATCTGTCATGATTCTGTAAGCCTCCCTGCCATGTCATCTTTTTTCCACATTGACAGGTCCTAACTTAGCTGTTCCTCACAGAGAAACCATTCCATATGTTTGGAAAAAGTTCCAAGAAAGGTAGTAATGATGAGCAGTTTTGCTGTCACATACATACATAAATACATACCAAGTTAACCCATCTCACACATACTAACTTCAGATGGCTCCATCTGCATGGGAGAAAAAGCACTGAAATAATTCCAAAGGACTACAATTTGATAGTAATTATCTTAAATCACAGTAAATTGAATACATGGCTTCAGCTTTTAAGTATTTTATGTTTTAGAAAAAAATGTTACTAGAGAAAATAATCTTCTAAAAATATAGGAAGATCTTCAAAGATGCATTTCCCTTTCTAAATATGCAATTTATTTATTTTTAAGGGAAGATCAAAGAAGCAGTTCTAAACCAACCTACCATTCAACTGTTTAACACCTATCACAAGAACTGCCTTTTTCAGACCTTAACAAAAGAAGTATAATCCCTAGGTATAGGTGTTCTACTCTCAACCTAGAATGGTTCTGACTCTTCCACCATAACTCATCCCGTGATTCAGGGTATACTTTCACACAGACACTCACTCCATCCAAAGACTAAAGAGGAAGCGTATCTTGACCCCATACAGTTCTGTAAGGAACATCAAGTCCACAGAAAAACTGCTAGGAAAGATGATGGTATATGGCTCAGCCCTTAATTTTATATCCTATTTTCATTCCATTTTATAGCGTAACGATTTTAAAAAATAAACGGGGGAAGGTGCACGCAAGGTATTTTAACACTTTCAAACATAGCAGAGCAGTCCCAAATTCAATATGACTCATTCTATGAGAAAGACTGAGAACCTTTTAGCTATATTTTGAGATAAGTGGGTAGACACCCGTTATGCCCAAACGACCCTAAGACACAATGCTGCCAAAGTCGAAGGCCTTAGTCCAAGGAAATCTTAATCCTCACCCCCCACCCCAACAAAACCACCAAAAAGCCCAAATTGAATAACGCAAGAAGTTAACCCAACAAGTTACACAGAAAAGCAGGAGCATGCCGGTATGGCCTTTAAACAGTTCTAGCACAAATATTTCTCATGATGCTTTATGTCCCTTCAAACCATGTAGTACCATGAAATTCCACATCAAAATAGTGTTTGTGGTTCCAAGATGCTAATAAATACATATCCACAATCTCTTCAAGAATGTAAATTTAGATACAAAATGGGTGAACACTTCTGAGGACAAGCAGAAGCAGATCAACCCACCCAAGGCCTTACAGGTAATGACTCATACCTAAATCTAGATCTCGAAAGTCACAGTCCACTGCTCTAACCACAATTTCATACTTCTGCCCTTCTACAGTAGAACAAAAATATTTTGTGATCTACTGAAGCTAGTTCAAATCTGCACATTCTTTACCTTGCTCAGCACAAGAATTCAAAGCTTCAGTAAAAAATTAGGAATATCATTAAAGTTTATTTGGGAACAACCTTAAACTTCAGACATCTTACTGAAGTAAATGAGAATTGTAACATGCTTGTATAAAAGTTTAACACAAGAGGCCTGACTTCAAAGTGGATGTTTTCTTTCCATAGGATCATATACACACACTTGTCCACTTTATCATCTCAAAACTTCTTTCCTTGCTTCAAGACTAGTTGAGTAAATATTGTAGTTACAGCCCAGCATCTGGATATTTAAGAAAGTTATTTCTATTTTCTTTAATATACTAACCTATAATTTTCTGTATTTCAGCTGAAATATCACAAGATGATCTGGTCATACAGCCACAGGAACTTCACTGGTAAGCAAACAGTTATAGTCAAAAACTCATTAGTGTCATATTCTAAATTTTTCTGCTTTTGAAAAACGGAACTGAAACAAAACAATCACATCTTTGGACTTGCTTAGACTGCAATTTCACTATACAAATTGTTCAGTACAGTACAAATTGCTTTGCCCCTGCTTCTTCACATCTCTACACTGAAGCCCACTTTTGTTGTAATTACACCCAAACAACTGTTTGTGAGTCTATACCACAGATGAAATCAGGGAGTTGACCTGATTCACAGTACAAGCCTGCAAATAGTTGTATCAGCGCAACTGCAGGATAGTGCACCTTGGCAAAACCAGTAGAAATATTCTGAAGTAATTTTACTAACAATGTTTTAAACTTATATGCCTTATTTTTAAGTTTTGTTCCTCCACTGCCAGTGCTGCAAGTGAAGCCAGTTTAAAGAAGACCATGTACTGCAAGCAATTTTTTTTAACCACTCATGTTTTAAATTGTTGAAGAGAGCAAAATGAATATTCCTTTCTGTGATATACATAGCATATTAATGTACCAAAAAGTCACTTAAAAACCAAATCATTGTACTCACCCACAGTAAACCATGTTTATAGAATCCTTGGTCTTCTCTAACCATCCATGAATAAGACTAAATATTAAGGTTTATCATTAAATAACGTAAAGGTTTTGTTTATGCTGTCTAAGAAGTACTATCAGAATTTTGAAAGGCTGATAGTGGCAGTGTAGATGTCTAATAGTTTAATGAAACTACACATCTTTAATATAAATACAGGTTAAGAGGAACACAGAATACAAACACCCAAATCCACACTTACTAAAAAAAAAATTACTTTCAAAGATTTGGGCCACTTTAATAAATGAAATGCTTGAGCACCCTCTTATTTGTATGTAACTAGAGAAGGAAAGGTAGGAAAGAGCTGTACAGGAACATAGGATTGTCATGCTAGACTACATCAATAGTCCACCAATAAAGATGCTTT
Organism: Pygoscelis adeliae; assembly: GCF_000699105.1. Classification (NCBI taxonomy): domain Eukaryota; kingdom Metazoa; phylum Chordata; class Aves; order Sphenisciformes; family Spheniscidae; genus Pygoscelis; species Pygoscelis adeliae. The sequence goes on along the minus strand of NW_008824053.1, from coordinate 4,306,720 downwards.
GAAGAAAAAACAAACAAACAAAACCATCAAGGAATCAGCAATGCAAATTTAGAAACCAAATAATCAAATATTTCATCACAAGTTGTTGATTTAGATCATGTTTTCTTCAAAATAAAAAACTTTCTTAACCACTACTGACTGAAAGCTCATCATATACATCATTATTTGCTGCTAGAAGTCTCTGACAGACACACCTAGAAGAACTGAACTTTCTGTAACCAGGAGCTTGAAATGGCTCATACCCTTGGTCCCTCCAAATCAGGGCTGAGGTTAGCAAGGGGCCAGTGTTAAACAGATAAATAAATAATTTTATATCTGATTATGTTTAAGCAGAGGATTTCTGTTTCCAGGACAGCTACCTCTTCAACTGATTAAAAATTTCAAACTGTTTTTCAACTTTTATGAAACTAAGCAAATGTTTTATTGTGAAAAATCAAGAGTTAAGCTGAGAAAAATAAAATGGAAAACCTGATACTGCTTCAGAGTGAAGTCTCAGCCACGAGCTGAAAGCTTGGAAAGCTTATGGAGGGAGACCTGGGAGGGGTGGGAAGAAGTGGGTTCCAGAAGATGGCAACAGGATGAACAATATTACCTAGTTTTAAAATGAAGGGAAAACACAGAACTGCAGCAAATGTGAATGTCAGTTGTTTTTTTTTTTAACTGGAAAGACTACAATAATTTATGAGTACTTATAAAAATATAACAAACAACCAGCATGCATTACACCCTTTCCTCTTGGAAGAGCTAATCTGAGAAAGGTCAGTTCCAAAACACCCAAAGGTGATTCCAATCCACACAGCTGCGGTCCCACCGCATGCCTCAGCTGTGCACCCCTATCCCTTCACTCCTTCACAGGCACTCACTTGACTTGATCTTAAAACTACCTAGTTAAAAGAAGAGATAGATACAACTAACTCCTTTTATTCTGGTGATAAATCCTGACCAGAGAGTTCCTTTAACCAGTTCTTCTTTTATGATATTTTATTGGGAGTGTTGTAAAACAGGAATAATTTCTGCTATTTTCCTCAGAGCCACAAAAGACCTTAGTTGGAGTAACATGTAATTTCATCTAAAGCATGGTGTCCACAATATGGATACAAACTGGATGGAGTACAAAAGGAGACCAAAAATAATCCTGTGTGGTTTACAGCACATTTAGAAACAGCTTAGAAAATGTATGAGGAAGCTGGGGCTAGGAAGGACAGAAGAGCCAAGAAAACAAAACTGACAGCAAGAGGCTGGGGAGCATCAAAAGAAGAAATACCATATATAAGCCTTTCGCATTGAAAGAACGCTACTAAAACGACAGAATTGCAAGACTTTTAGTGCAATTTCCTAGCTTAAAAAAAAGACAAAATACCACACCTATATGCTTACAACATGAAGAATCACAAACTTTCTTGCAAATCACACTACTTGAACAGACTGATGAAAAGCAGAAGTCACCCTACATGTGAACCAGCAATAAGTGAGAACTGATATATTACCAATGGGTTCAGAAATACTTCCCCCACCCCCTACAGAAGAGAATGGAAATCTTAGTTAAAGCTCAGGTGGACTGCGCCTCATCTATTCTTTCTTCCAGACCATTTTCTGTATTTAGTCATTTACAATTTTCACTTACTAGTTTTTTCTTTCCAGTACTCATCTCAAGCTGTTTGCTTAGCCAGCCTTAGTGTCCCCCTCTTGAACCACACATTATCTGCTATTTTTCCCGTTATTTCCAGCCTATTTCCATCTGATTCTGCAACACTGGCCTCAGTTCCAGTCTTCCTCCACTGTCTGTCTTCCATTCTCAAGTAAGTTTCCAGCACTACTCAGTGCCTCATCCACTTCTTCAGTTTATCCAGCACAACTTTCCTACTTCAAAATCCTTGTCATGAATTACTGCCCATGTACTAAATGCACTTATCCACAAGCATCCTTCTTTCACAGCTCTGGGAAGCCAGCAGAGGTGGTATGGCCAAGCACTAGGAGAGTCTCTCCCTGTTCCCACTTCAGAACCAAAGGAAAGCTGTAAGCAGGGCAGATGGATTCTTTGCATAGTTCAGTTCTTACACCCACATTACACAAAATAAACCAAAACAAAACCAAAGAGTTCTATTCTTCCCCAGCAGATCTGTCCCAGGAAGCCCAGGTTACCAGCCCTGAGGCAAGCCCTCCAGCAGAGGTCTCTTGAAACACAGTTTTGAACTGAGAGGTGAACCAAACCAGCAGGTCAAAAACATTTAAGGTACAAGACTGAGAGATCGCCTGATCTGGATCAGTCGTGAGCATGCAAACAGATTTTTCTCAGTCCGTCTAGAGAATACAATGTGCTTTTTCTGTGCTACCTTCATACTTTCTGCTGGTTGAAGGACAGATGATACATAATAGTTTTAGCACTTACAAATAAGAACTACTATAGTATAGTCATGCAGGTTTGATGGCATCTGTAATAATTCACTTATTCTTATTTGTTCTTGTACCACCTAAAAACTCATGGTTTTATAACTTAGAGGTTTGGGTGTTTTTTTTTCTGGTTTCAACATAGTAATAATACCAATGAGTGCTCTGTAGTACAGTTCCTGAAATTATCTAACTAGGTGAGTCATTCATCTATTTTTACTTTGGTCTAACGTTTCTGTAACTAGATACAGCATCAAACAGAAAGAATGACCTGCTTTGCTTTTGCAAGCACAATGGGGTACAGCAGCATCTGAAGAGAGGTACAAAAGCTATTTGTAATTAAAGCATGGTATTTCGATAAAATCAGATCATATTCAATTATTGATAACTGTGCAATGAAGGCATGTTCATTAGGTTTTTGTACTCATCTTTTTGTTGGGATTGACTTCTAGTCAACTGAGCAAACAGCTGCCCATTATTCCCACTTCCACTCCCTTGCCCAAATCCTCTGTCAAAGGTCACCACCACATAGCAGAGTCTCTAGAAGCAAACACACTGAGGTCTCATACTCTGAGAATCATCCTCTTCATGAAAAAACACTTTCGCTGGAAGTTTCCGGTAGTCAAACCAGTAAGGAGCTGGAGTAGCTAAGGTATGGACGCATGCTCACTCTGCCACTTTAGCTCCTAACGGAGCATGGGGTCAGAGGAGCATCTTGGACTACCCCAGCCAACACTCCACAGAGCTCAGCTGTTAGTCCCCTTACTGACTAAGTACAATTAAGATGTGCCAGGCTGAAATGAGAATGGCTGCACTGGCAAAGGCTGACTCAAACCATCCTTAACTTCTTGCATGCACACTGTCACAGAGCTAACTTAAGAAATTTTATTTTCCACTTAAATATATATCACCAGTGTAGTGTTGTGAACGTAATCTCAGACAAAGTTTCATCATGTATTTCATAAAATAAATAAATAAATCCCAAACACAACCATCACACACCCACAGACCTCCAGCAACAAAACTCTTGAGCATCCAATCTGAAAAGGATTTATGTTTTTAAACAGCTTATTATATTCTACCTAAATTTGCTGCCAGCAAAAAAAAAAAAGGGGGATCTTGTTTGGCATTTCAGGTAAGTCCTCTTCCTCCCTACCCAACCTCCCACACTCTTTACTCAGCCTAGAGCTGCTGAGATACACTAGATAGAGCAAGAAAGAATGGTAGTCTCCTATCCTCCATCTAGCACTAGGCCTACAGCAACTGGAAAAGCTGACAGATGACATTCCTACACATAAAAGCTTTCTCCAGAAATGTGGGGTTTTTTGGTTTTTTAGTTTCTTTGGTGTTTTTTTTAAGTAAACAGCACTATAGTACAATCATCATAATTTAAGAATTCAGTAGCGAAGCTGGGTGCTTTCTCTATCATCTCATGTACTTTAATTTTCAAGTGTCTTTCATTTATGGAGTTTAATTATGCTTCTTCAGATTAACTTTTTTGAATCCTACCAGAAGTCATCTCATATCTTGACATACCCTCTGCACATTCTTGAAGGAAACACTTTCCCTTTAAGTCCCATTCTTCGGATAGGTCTAGGTACTATTTCCTTCAGAAAGTAAATAAAAGCACCAGTTAAAAATAAGCTAAAAAAAAGTTTCCAATCCAAGTGGCATAATTTAATTTAAAACATTTAAGTTCATGGCTTCCTCCTTTTAGCCACAAAAGGGCAGACTGCAACACAAGGGCAGGATAGACTACGCAAATCAATTATAGCATTTCCTACTTTTTTCCTCTTCAAGACTGCTATCTATAAACAAACTCCGTCCAGAATATCTACTCTTGCAATATAAAAGAACATAACTTACATCTCAACAATGCTAAAATTCTGTGCCAAAGAAACACATGCATGAATGTCAATACTTACAATCATGCTGATAAAGGTTCAGTGTTAGATTTACTTAGCTTCTTTGGGGCAGGGTGTAGGGGATCTATTTGCATGGCCCAAGTCCCAGTTTACCCCATATTGCATTCTACAAAGCATTCCAAGTATTTCCTTTAAGTTCTATTATCTAAGTTGGGAGACAAGGAACATAAAGGGAAATAATTTTTTTGCTATAAAATGGATCTTGCCCCAAAACAAAGCAATCAAATCAAGGCAGAAGCTATAGCAAGACACCTCCTTTCTTCTGATAAGCACCAAGCCTTCTGGCAACTTTAAGTGCCTTCTCTTAAATGCAATTTTTAGTTTTATTTCTCCAAAGAAAAGTATGATTTGCCAGAAACTATCACAATACATTCCACATTTTGATACCCAACACCACGCATAAAAACAATCCATGACAAAAATTGCATCAGTACAGAGTTTCTGGCTATGTTTACTTCAACATACTAGCATGTCTTCCAGGGCTTTCCAGCTCACAGAAGCCAAATCTGGATCTCTAACTCCATCACACATACTTTCAGAGATTCAAAATAACAGGAGAACTTCTTTTATTATGTGAAATTCTACCCACAAACACGAAAGGATACCAAACATAATGGCAGGCAGTTTTCAGTGATTTCAAGCAACATCTGTGTGAGACAGAAGCTCATAAAACTTTAAAAAAAAAAAAAAGAAAAAAGGGGGGGTGCAGATTATTATGAACAAGCAACCACAAGAAGGACACAACTGTCATTTACAGATACTAAATGAAAATATATGAAGGATTATTATTCCGCAGCTGCAGTCGGTCTGGAAAATAAGTCTGCAGAGAACCAGGATGCTTGGGGCAGAGTTTGAACAGGAAAGATAAAAAAAGTCTTTGCTTTTTTTCAAATACATTTTTGTTTTTAGAAGTGAACCTTTCATAACTATTTAATTACCCAGTCCTTAATAAAATATTGCAGAACACCTACAGGGAGAATTAAAAATTATTTTATCACATCCTCATTTCTACGAACAATTATGACAATGGTCTTTTCTAAAGCCTGTCACAAGACTCTTCCCTACAAAATGTCTTCTATTAATAGGATTACTGAAAATTCTAATAAATTAACATTCTTCAGTATTTCCCCACACATACATAAGAGGAAGCTCCTATGAATCAGGAGTTTTAGCTAATTATTATCTTTCATCTATTTGAAAGATAAGATACAGTTATTTCCTTTAGACACAGGGGTTTTTTTGTGGTTTGTGTTTTGGGTTTTTTTTTTAACTATTTCTAATAAGCCTAATATTGTAGAACATAAATACTATAGCACACAAGACTACTGGTAAAATCTGAGAAAGATCAATAGAAATAAATCTGTCAATTTTAGTCAAAGCTGTTTCACATGTAAAAATGCTTGGGAACCAAAGCTTCTGAGACAACAAACTGTCTT
>NW_008824053.1:4296626-4300925 GCF_000699105.1 Pygoscelis adeliae | reverse complement strand
CCTTTATACTACTAAACTTTAAACCAAAGTGCTATTTAATGCAATTTTGTATTAAATGTATACCGTTTAGTACAATCTCAGAGACCAGCAGTGGTCTGCAGGCCTCAGGACCACTGTGGAGTATTGACCATATTCATAGTATAGGAGAGAATACCGTATATATGGGTTTATCCAAATTTGTCCTCCTTCTCAGGCAGAAGGAGAATGTGTTTGGGACAGAAAATCCTCCCCAAATGCCATCTGACTACATCACATACTTGGCAGGAAGTTCTGGAGAAGCTAGATTTATTTTGGGCTCAGAACTGTGCCAATGCAGTCACGTAGCTTTTGACTTGCAAGAGACTTACGTCCTGCCAGTTCAGAGCACGGGCAAGAGCATACATCTGCTTACAGAAGACCACCAGGTTTCACCCTCTTTGATTCAAAGGGAGTTACTTTTCTAAGGACTTCCTTACCACGTTCAGCAAAAGGCCCAATCATTATTTGGTTTCTTCCCATACATTCCCCCTACCAAATTTCCATTTCCTCCCCAGAATCGGTCTGTGAGCGTAGACACACTTAGTCCACTTCATCTCGGAAGTGTCAGAACTGATGTGCACGTGCTGTACTAATGCAGCAGGGACACGGATTTACTGAGCCTGGTTAGGTCACATGTGCACTAATGCACCCTGAATACAGTGGACTTACTGCACATATGCTATGCAGATCATTTGAACACATTTCCGAGCAAGAAGTCACAGAGATTAGGGAGCAATACATATAGAGAGACTTCATTTGGAATCGTGACAAACTGCTAGGAAACATTTTTAAAAACAACATATTCAGGGTGACAGAAGGACTGAGAGTTCCAAAATTATCAAAAAAGGAAGAAAGTGTTCAAAACCAGGAAACAATTTTTCTTTTCTGCTCCACTCTTCCATCAAAACTTTTAAGTACGAGCCAAGGAACGCAAGAATGAAGGAAAGCACTTGTAATGCTTAAAAGGATATTACAGAGTCGACTTCTTCCATCACTTGTATATTCTACTAAGTCATGTGCATTGAATAATAATTAGACATTCATCCCCTGGAACAAAACTGGAAAACCACGTCCGGCAAAACTCAAGCCTGGATGCACTCCAAAGCATATGGAGAGTAGCAGATCAAAATGCAACATAACTTGCCAGTTTTTTGGTACATGTACTTTTTATTTACAACATTTTTATGGTTAAAGAATATTAAAGTGTTTATTTAATAGTACAGAGAGCTTAATTCTGCAAAGTATTCCACATAACCATGGTGCGCTAATCTTCCCCAAATCCGAGTTGCTCACTCCATTTGTTTTACATATTAGCAACAGGAAAAAACAGATTAAAAAAAATTGTAGGCTGATCATGTTAGAAATCCTGTTTTGTTCTCTGTTCAGGTTGGTTTAGGGATCATAGGCTGTATTTCAGGCAGGCTGACATGATGTCTGAGAATATTAGCCCACACTGTCTTGGATGCCATGTACTGGACACATTGACATTTTTAAGAGCAGAGAGTGCATGCTTAAGGTTATGCTAGCGTCTTGAATTATTTGTATCCTGAGTAATCAAACTGAGTAAACAGAGTTGGGGATATCTTTTGAAATAAAATAATGACCAAGATGGAAAACAGGATGTTTCCCCTTAAAAGGTTAAGCAAAACAAAACAAAAAAAAAGATATTAAAATCTTAGAGGAAAGAGATGATATAGGAAATTTCTGTTATGTAGGGCTTTAAAACTTGTTTATTCTTTTGCCCTTCGAAGACAGTCTCTTGCACATTACTGAATTCCATGGGACATCTCTAAAGAGTCTGTAAACTTGGTCCAGAATCTCTAGAGGCCAGAAAGCTTCCAAGCATGCAGGTGTTCTTTACATGATTATTGTCATGCACAATCCTGCTGGCTTGCCCTCAGCCTCATGACTTAATTGCTAACTACAGCTATCAGAAAGAACTTCAGGACAATGCCTCCCAAATTTGGGACACTAACCTCTCCTTGTAAAGCACAAATCAAATCCCAACAGTGTTAATCACCCAACTGTAAAATCCTATTAGATTGGTGGTATTTAGTAGTGTTTAAAAGTTTGTCAGGTTTGAGGGGGTTTTTGTTGTTTTATTTGTTTTGCAGTCTAAGCAATGGGAAAATTTTGTATTTCAGAGTTACTGTTTTGTGACGAAACTTTAACATTGTCTCTGTGGGTCCCTAACCACTAGGTTTTGGGCTGAGGTAAGATATCTAAGAGTTTGCCCTACTCCTTTTACATGAGCTGATACTTGGCAGCACATCCTTCTTAGCCAGAAAGATCATCAACTGATTACCGATGGATCTAGCATTCTGCATAAAAACTAAAGAACATGTAAAATAAAATAATAATAATAATAGAACATTTACCATAGAGTATGAGTTGCAAACCAACTCAGTGCATCCTGCTCCTGTTACAGCAGGAAAGCTAGAGCAGGTGTAAGTTCTGTCTCACAGAACCTGATGTTCTATCAACTCACTTCACGACAGAGTTTTCAAAAAGTCTGGAACACCAGCCAACAAAATTTGGAAGTTGCTCAGCAATACCTTCCATTGCACAATCATCTTCCCTGCTGTGCTACTTGAAATATTGCATAGCAATACTACATAACTCTTTCCATCTTGCTCACAGCTACATCTCAGTGAGTTAAAGTCTAGCATTTACTTAGAGAGCATTGGCTTCTTTGGAGACAAATCTCAATAAAGCACTCAGCAATTAGTATAGTTAAACCATGACTATATTTGTCACGTACCAACAGTAACATGCAGTGACAAGAAAAGCCAATATATTGATAGCTTGCTGCCATTCTATGGATGCATCAAATATCAACATACATTCACTGTCTAACACAGAAAAATATGTTAATGTTCACAAAGCCACTATTAGATCTCCTAAAACAAATCTGTAGAATATTCAAATGCAGCTTCCAGTATAAGAAAGCACAGTCAGAAATATTTTTTTAATCTGCTATAGAAACAAATATTTAACTTCTTTGGCTTTTCTCATAAATGATCTTGCTGTCTTCCTGTTTCTCAGCAGATTTTAAAATAATGTATTTTGCTTGAAAGGCCTTAAAGTAGATGTTGAGAAGAAGAATGGAGGAAAATGTTATCAGACATCACAATATAATAATCAGAGAGACTTATCATCAAGGCAAAGGGGGCAAACAATTTGGAGAATCCTAATTTGAAAGGTAGCATAGAGATTATGAATTCATTTTTATTTGTATCAGAGGCTTTCTCCTATGGGAATCCAAATGCTGTACAAGTGTCTGCTTCAGTAAATAGATCGAGAGCAATCTCTTCTGGTCTAATAATCAAGTGATACCGACCCAGATTTGCAGATACATACCATAAAACAAATACTAGAGAGGGTAAGATTATACCTGTATCTATACACTCCTCCTTAAATGTTACATCCCATTTCTTCCAAAATGGTACTTCCAAAAAGAGAATAAGATCGGAAAAGTTCCAGATGAGGAAGAATTAAAACATTCAAGACTTTAAAATGCATCAGGATGAAGTTTACTTAATCCAATGATCACAAAGCATTTAATAAGATATCAACAGATGATGAAAATATAAGTAGCATATATAAGAAAAGAAAATATTCTCTTTATCCCCTCCAACTCAACAAATGCTCATTTTAGTTACAATTTAATTAAAATATAATGCAACAGATAAAAAAGAAACCCCACAGAATAACCCTCAACGTACCACGAGCTCATAACTGACTAATGTTTCACATTCACATTTCATTAGAAATTCCTGCTACATGACAGCCACAACACTTTCAACCGAAGCATCCTTACACAGATCACTTAAGGAATACAAACGTGTACCTGTATATGCAAATACAAAAGTGTGTCTATGAACCGATACACATGGAGCAACTAACTACTGGACAGCAAAAGAAAAGTGCCCGACATTAATTCTTTTAGGACACGTGAAAAAATGAGTCTGCTCATGCGAGCTCTAGTCCACCCTCTGATCGGATGGATGTCCACAGCACCGGCGATAGGTGTAAAGGAGGGACACGAGGAGAAAAGCATGAGGGTTCCTCCGGGCCCTGGCAATGCCGCGGGTGCAGCTGACCAACTGAAAGTCTCTTGTGAGCCCGAGGGGGCCGAGGGAGCCGGCGGGCAGGCTGCCGCGTAACAGGTCCTGTCGGCGAGCAGCGCGGGCCGCTCGGGGAGGGCGCTCCGTGGAGCTCGCTGCACCCCGGAGGCGGCAAGAGAGGCCCGATCCGACTGGCGGGAGGGGCGGCAACGGG
>NW_008824053.1:4280261-4295617 GCF_000699105.1 Pygoscelis adeliae | reverse complement strand
GGCCCTGTCTGGGGACAATTATGAAGAAGTCAGTTAATAAATAATGTGTCCCATTGATTGCGAACAGGCTGCCGTCATTTACTGGACACGGTATTAAAAACAGCTGCGGGCCTGTTACACTCTAAAAAAAGGAGTATTTCCTCCAAAATCAGGAGGGAGCGTTTGCCTGGGCCCTTATTAACACAGATTAGGGACATCAGTCTCATAAAACGTGGAAAAAATTATCAGCGGCTCCTTCGCCAGAGGATCTCTCTATGCTTCACGCACTGTGAGAAGTCCCAGCCCAATTGAAATTAGTGGGAACACTGTTAACTTCAAGTAAAATTGTCCTTTCTTACGTAAAGTGTTTTTTTTTGTTCTGCCTTCTTGTGTTTATGACTTGATGGTGACTTCTAATGCAATGTGTTTAGCAGAGTCAAAGTCAGAAGCTGGGAGTCTCCCGTTCAGATGCTTTTTGGCTGTGAGACTTCGGGCAAAAAGATTATGCCACGATGTGGGGACAAAAATAATGAGGAGATGAACATAGCATATTACGGCTTTTGGTGTTCAGTACACTTACCAAAGAAGGCTTCTTTGATGCAAAGATGGGTCACAAAAATACTACTGTAAGAATAAGTTACGTTTTTTTGGCAGGGCTTACTCTTAAGGAAAGATGTATATCTGGAAACCAAATGTTAGGAGCTCACAAAGTATTAAACCTCTGCAGAATTTAGAGAGACTTGTGCTTTAAGAGTCAAGAACAGTCTGCGACCGCTTTTTGAATAATATAATCACTGCCAGAGTCACTCTGAAGTATAAATCTGAAAATTAATTAGTAAGATTTGGCACTCCTGTAAAAGCAATCCTGGCTTTAATAACAGCCAGCGACTCTCACAGTAAGGGTGTTTTCTTCTCTTCCTATTCAGGCAGGCCCAGATGGCTGCGCTTTCTGCGTCACCTCCCTCTACAGTTCAGTGGTTTGCACAAGTTTATCTAGATGACGGGCACGCAACGGAAAGGCAACACAAGAGGAGACCACAGAGCAAACATTTAAACGTTTTGCTGAATAATCTCAAGCCATTACTTCATCCAGTGCTCTATGCCAACCCTCGGAATGACAGGCTGGGAGTAATCATGAAATGTGGGTCTCCCATATGGCAGGCAAGGATCTAAATGTTTCATTCCTGTTACGTCTGGATCCAAACAGTTCCTGGCATATGTTCATTAGGGGATATATTTTTCACTAAGTACATGAGATCTTAGTCATCTGTGAGAGCAGGTGCTTTATTCCAGCACCGAAGTGTTTAGTTCTTCTTCAAGTACTCTTTGTTGCCCAGGCTTTGTTAATGCTAAAAAGTATGGCCATTTCAGCCTTTTTCAGCTACCTGTTAAACACAGAATTCCCAGTTAAGCCTCAGAAGAGGCAACTCCCACGAAAAGCTAGGCCACGTAAGCCAGAACAGTAACAGAAAAGGTGTAACATGCACTGGCTTGGCATTCAGTGGGTGTGCAAAACCAAAGGAATATTCTGAAGACCGGGGGGCAGATGCAGAAAAGCAACTGAGATACAACATAAATCATACTGATGTGTTATTTACGGTACAGCCTTTCCACTCACACATGCCTTTCCATTCTGCAGTTCACACATTATCCATTTTTGTATGCCAGTGCCAAGACTTTGGTATATCTTAATGCCCAAGCAGTAAAAGTTATGCTGATTTATTGCTACCTGTTAATATTTAAGTTTCCTATCCAGCTATATCAACATTGAGTGTTGTTATTCTAGTGATGCAGAGTTTGTGTGCCTGATAGAAATCAACTGCTGATTATACAAATGCAGTGTTTGTCACTCACATTGTCAAAAGGTAAATGTGGTTTTATAATACCTTCTTACCTTCACCTTCACTTCTATGACAACTTGGAGCTTATTACATACTAAGAATAACTCAGAAAAACCTAAGGGTGGTTACATGTGCTGAAGCGTCCAGGAATTCTGGACATACAATGAATGCAAATATGAGACTAATGAGGAGAACAGAAAACTACAGAGAAGAATCTGAATTCTTCAGGATACTCAGTATAATGTGCACCTTTATAAATATACTAAGTAACTTTATCCAATTTCTTTTGAAGGAAAGTCTGTGTTACTTGAGCAAGTAATACAGGTTTTAACATTAAACAAAAGCTAAACATTAACTTATTGCAATGGTGCTGGACTGCTTCTTACACAGTTATTTGAAGCAGCTGCACCCACATAGCGATTTAACTCGAGCGCTATCATAAGAGAATCCATGGGAAATCCTCAGGGCTCACACACTCTCCCCACCATCATATTATATGCAGGGAGCCTCTGGCTAATGTTAATAATCACAAGACTTCTAATGTTAATAATCACAAGACTTCTCTTTTTCACAGCAGCTTTACCAATTTTCAGTCTGCCTAGCATGGCTTCCTGGATTAGTACTCTTATTCTTTGGATATGCCTAAGAAATATTCTGTGATCCCGGGCAGTACCACAGTTTTAAAATATTCCAGCACTAGTAGGAATGGAATGCCTTAGTATTTGCCAGTTACCTTGGTTTGTAATTACTTTCATTAAATGTATTTACACAATATACAACATGACAATGATTTAAAATAAAACCACCTGCATTTCCTAAAATAAAGTCTACAAAAATTTAGAGGTTTCTCTCTCTTCGTATTACCCAGCTATCAAGGTGCTTGCTCAGTGATCTGTCTGGGAGTCTGTTTTTATACAGACCCTACTTCCTTAGGCTTGTCTTTCTGGAAGAGAATGAAGATCTGGGACACATCCAACCTTTAGACCTAAACTTTCCCTCGTGTTCCCTTCAGAGTGAGATTCTATTTCCTTCCCCTCCTGCAAATTTCTGTGAACTCTGATTTAATCAGTGTGTTAATTTTAATTTTATCATAATACATTATTTCCTATCACATTCAAATTCTTAAAAATGCTAATGCTTCTAGTGCATGAATAGGTGGAGCCATCTCTTACCCAGAAAGCAGACAAAGCCTGGTAAGGATTCCCTTGTGGCTTAATTTGTTACAAACAAATCATTAATCTATTTGAGGAAACAGACTCTTCTAGCCAGCAGGTTTCATTTCTAAGGCTGTATTTATATGATCACTTTCATCTTGCATAAATCCACCCTGCTGCAGAAGCAGATGATGTCACCTTCTTCTCTTGCTCCTGCGGTTGGTGCCTACCTTCTCCCTTGGGTTGGCACAACCATTTCTGTTGTTGTATAAAGAACTAGATCAACAATCTGAACTAAAAACTAATCTTAATTCTTTTTTCCTCTGAGTTAGGTTAGAGGCAGTCCAATTCCTTCCATCAGTAGCTTGGATTTACGCCTGAGTAAAGTGACTGTTTGTAACCACTGAAACTTCTATCTTATTTAAACATATCTATATCAAAAATAATGTTTTAATACAGTCAGATAAATGACATAAATGTATGTGACTCATTTCTAGCTCTTGACTGAGATTAGGTCCAACTATTATTAAACATTCAGAGATGCTGATTAATTTGGGGTACAAGTCTTTGCTTTGAGAGACACAATGTCTACTTTTTTTTCTGGTATATTGTTTAAAATTCAAAATGTACTAGAAAATGTTAGAGTTAATAGGACTTAATAATATGTTTAGAGTAAATAGGTCTTCATAAATTCAGAATAGAAAGCTTTATCTATTACAGTCCTTTATACTTTAGAGGACTGAGGAAACTCCAAAAATAGTCTGCTCAGAAGAAAAGATTTGAAGGTAGTCATTAGCTCATTAACGGTCAATTGTACGCAAATGCTAAACAGTTTGCATTTGTGTTCTCATTGTTTCAAAGTCTACAAAGACAACACAGTTCAGATTCAATCAACCAGTAAAATTAAGTTTCCTTTGTACGTACTTGTCCTTTCAAGTCTATTTCCTCTATTAATTGCTGGAGTTATGAGGTTCAAGAATTTTATTCAAAATTAATTGAGGTTATATGTTAAAATGCATGGTCAGAGTACACTTGCTAGCATTAATCTATATCTGGTTTGGAAATCATTTTATCATTTTCAGACAACTTATTTTTGACTAATGATTTTTAAAATCTACCCAGCTTTCAACATGGTTATTTTGCTTAATTATCCAGGCTGTTTCCTTCTTTGAATTAGTGGCAAAATAAAGTTATAATCTACTATGAACTTCTGTTCACACTACTTGAAGTAAAATATTTGTTCTGATTATCTTACGCTCATGGTATTCATCTGTTAAAAAACCCAAACATTTTTATAATCAGAATATTAGAGTCTTAATTCCTATTTACAGACTTTTCCGTAAAGATAAACAGTCTAGCTGGCATTTTCTTAATGCCCTACTGCCATTTCCCAAAACTTCTTACCCTGAATTAGCACTTCCACCTTCCTCCTTACTTTATAAGGTAGCTCAGAGAGCTTGGAAACATCCAAGTTCTAGCCCACGCTCTTTCAAAAATCCTACTTAGGTTCTAAATACTGAATTCCAGTACTGAAGCTAGTAGACGCTGACGTAAGAAGGTCAATGATGAGAAGGAGATGTCAGCAGAACTCAATTCAGAAAGAATTGTATTTCTGTATCAGAAATAGTGTGGCCAGCAGGAGTAGGGAAGTGATCGTGCCCCTGTACTCGGCACTGGTGAGGCCGCACCTCGAATACTGTGTTCAGTTTTGGGCCCCTCACTACAAGAAGGATGTCGAGGTGTTGGAGCGTGTCCAGAGGAGGGCAACGAGGCTGGTGAAGGGTCTGGAGAACAAGTCCGGTGAGGAGCAGCTGAGGGAGCTGGGGTTGTTTAGCCTGGAGAAAAGGAGGCTGAGGGGAGACCTCATCGCTCTCTACAACTCCCTGAAAGGAGGCTGTAGCGAGGTGGGGGTCGGTCTCTTCTCCCAAGTAACAAGCGATGGGATGAGAGGAAATGGCCTCAAGTTGCACCAGGGGAGGTTTAGATTGGACGTGAGGAAAAATTTCTTTACTGAAAGAGTAGTTAAACATTGGAACAGGCTGCCCAGGGAAGTGGTTGAGTCCCCATCCCTGGAGGTATTTAAAAGACGTGTAGATGCGGCGCTTAGGGACATGGTTTAGTGGGCATGGTGGTGTTGGGTCAACGGTTGGACTCGATGATCTTAGAGGTCTCTTCCAACCTTAATGATTCTATGATTCTATGATTTTTAACTCCTAAGGAAGTTTAGTATTGGAACAAATTACCTAGCAGGGTAGTACATTTTTTAACACGTGCTGTGCTTAATTAAGAGCTCTGACTTAAGCACAATGAGGAAAACAGCTGCAATGGTTTAATGCATTGCTACCCCCAGCTGTCCTGCCATCCCCTCTGCCGGAGGACATTTCCACAACAGAACTGTTTCAGTTCACAGTCTAGCATATTTCCTTTAATTGCCTGTGAACGTCAGTTCACACTAAAACGCTAGACTGTGAACCTCAGCTAGTGAGGTACAGATAATGCCCTGCCTTCTGCCAGCTATGGTACAGAGGAGAAAAATGGGCAGAAGAGCAACTACAGGTAACAGAGCTGCTATGTGAAGCCCTTTCCTCTCTTGTCCTCTACTACTTACACCTACTCCCATGCTGTTCTCTCTCTTCTGCCATGCAACTGTTTGTGTAGCTGAATGGTGAACTCTTTGCTGAACCCAAATTAAAAATAACCCAGAAAAAGAAAAAAGGCACATCAGTTCTCCGGTTTGATGCCACTCAAAAGACTGTCATATTCAGAAATGCAGGAATAGCTTGGCATTTGGAAGAAGCGGCAGAAACAGGAGCTGCTTAAAATGGGGTAAGAAGAAAAGCTCCTTAAATCTGCCCTGAAATTGATGTCTCCTTAAAATACATACTCCAGCCCAGGGATTTGTTGGGCAGAGAGAATGAATCATTGTGTTATGTAGGAATTTGAACTGAACTAATCATTCCTTCAGGCCTTAAATCATACATAAGTAAATCTGCTTCAGTTCACAGGCTTTAATGAAGCTGAGAATCTGGCCCTGTATGCAAGAATTAGTACAACGTACCGGCACGTCTTATTAAACAGTCTTCATGATATTGGCAAAAATTACTTGAAACATAGCACTTTGTCTTACTTGTTTTGCTGCATTCAAAATCTCTATATGTAAAATGCAGAAATTTTGTACTGAATTGTTAGAGGATTCTGACAGCACCCTGGAAAAGCAGTAACAATTAGCAGAAATCTTTAGGAAATAAATATTTCCTTTTAGGAAACATCTAATTGTAAGGATTATAATTTTGCTAGGTCTGAATCCCTTTTTTTTTCCTTTTTGGTATTATCTTATTAAAAAGTTGGTAATTCTGAGGTAATTTGTAATACATGAACTTTCTTAAAAAGCTTATCACCCCTTATGAAGGAAGTAGCAATGTACTGCTTAAATTCCAGGCTGTTAACTAACTATATGTACAGTTGATCTACTTAAGTATTCACCATTGTTTTTTCTAGATAAAACAGTTTTCACTTCCCTTTAAATAAACAACAAAACAAACAGCCAGACAGCCAAGTATATTCACGGCACAGAGCAGATGCCTTTTTCGATCCCTAGAGTAGGCAGTCTATTGATTGTATATTAACTAATTCCTGTAGCCTACTTTATAGAAAGTACTGTGGGATTGTTGATAGAAAATATCCCAGTAGGCATAAGGTATTAATTGAATTATTTTAAATTTGTCAACATCTAAATTTCTACAGTACTTAGCAGCAATTCCCACTATAAACAAAATTACTTGAATAAAGTAAACCTATTTTATACTTAGAATGATTTTTTTTTAGAAGGAAAAATGCTGTTTTAAGCAAAGTATGGAACTGCATTCGCACACAAATTTTCTTAAATCGTTAAAAATGCCCAAGCAGAATAAATTCAGTAGTCTGAAATATATTCTTTGAGTTCTTCTCTATGTAATAGTACACATTTCTGAACAACAGATGTTTTTGATCCATCTGTACAAAATAATAAATGAATGACAACACAATAACTGTTAGGTTACAGCTTTTCTAAAGGTGTTTTTTTCCCAAATTGAATGGCAAAAGGCAATTTGGAGCAGTAACAGTTTAAATCTCTTTAAGTAAATGATTATGCTTATGCTAATATAGTATACAGTATTATATTTACCTATATGCTTCATTTAACTTTGGGGAGATAAGTATCACTGCAGTCATAGACTGACTACATCATATCAATATAATATAGAAGTATCTTGCCAAATTAGGTTTATGCCCGCTTCCTGCAAGGCTCTGCAAGCCTGGCTCTGCGCAGCGCTGCAGCTCACACTGACCACTTCAGCCACGTGCTTTTTCAGCAACACTGAACTTCACAACAGAAGTTATTTTTCCCCTGCCCCCTCCCAGCTCATTTTATTTCTGTGTCACAGTCATCCTCATCCTCATCCCTATCCCTATCCCTATCCCTGCCCCCCCGCCCCAATCTGGATAAAACTGTTTTGAGACAGTTTTATAACCTAGACCATTAATATTATTCAATTAGTTTTAATTAGAGGTTGTTTTTAACCCAGATTTTTTCTGTGATGAAATTCACAGCACAGCTGAACAAACAGTTTTTGCCTGCACTAAGGGTGCGTGGAGAGTGCCTGAGAAGGAGGTTGTGGTGGGAACTTCTTAAACCAGCCCGACTGCTAAAGAAAAAGTATCGTGGAACTGCAAGTAAAGTAATATTGTTATCTGACGATATGGTATCTGTAAGAACATAGGCTTCAAAGATGTATTTTAAGATTGCTCTGTGTGAATCTACATCAGAAATCATGCTGCTTGATTCCTTGTCTTTCATTTGAAAGATACCAAGACTGCATTTTATATACAATTAAGTCTATTAAAAATAGCTATAATTTGTCTAAATGTATAAAGAATAAACTATTGCAGTTAATTAAAGCATTTATTAGCTCAGAAGAAACACATTGAAACTATATCTTTTGTGATAAACTGAATATATTCAGTGCTATTATGGTGAACAGTGCAACTGTTGTGCATGCCCTGAGTTCTCATTGTATGTAGGCTCAGAGCCCTCTTTGCAAACAGAGCATTCAAATGACACCACCATCGCACCCGGACAGAAGTTGTAGCAGATAAAGCATTTTCTTTTGACGGAGCAGGCAATCAGACCTTTTCTAGATCTTTTGTATTACAAAGTAGCTGCACAAAAGGAGATTTAATCCACAAACCCGCACTTCCAACCCACAAAACCAATTTGGGCTTGGGATTTGGGAGTGTACCTGCAAAAATATTAGTAGTGGGTGAGGTAAACTGAACAGTTCTTTGAAGACATAGAGAGTCTTTGTTAGACTTTTACACCTCTAATAAGGGTTAACAGGTAGCTGGTCAATGCAGTCATTGTGTTTGACACAGGCAGTGCCATTTCTTTGAAAATATTTCAGATGACTACAGATATTTATTTTCTATTTTGCCTAGATATGTACTAAACTTGTTATAGTTTAGGTCAACTTTGATGTGAGATTTGCAGAGTTTTCAATCAACTTATTTTGTGACTGCCTCTAGATACACAAACAAACAGACTTACTGTGTGCTGACATCCAAGCTGACCTCCTTTTACCTATGTTTTATCCCAGCTTCCTGTTCACATCCTGCAACTGTCCACATAAAAGCCCTTCTGCACAGTATTGTTTGAACCTGGACTCATTTACACAACTGAGGATATAGGTTCATGTCCGGTTTTACTTCAAGTCAAACTCTAACCACAACTATTGTTTCCCACATGCCAGAAATTGATGGTTATGATTTGTTTTAATTTAAAATCAGAACAAAGTGGAAACCACACAACTTTTCCGTTTCTTTTTTTTCCCCCACCCCTCTTCCCAGCCATTGTGTATGATTCAAAGTGGATTCTAAACAGAAGAAAATTACATATTCAACCTGTGATTAATTCATACTAAATTTGCTGTTTCTGTTTAAAAATGTTTTTAAATAAGACCTGGATTTACAGGTCTAGCAAGTAAGGATGCCCTTTTCACCACAGGCTATCCACTGGTAATTAAATCACACCAGTAATCTGATACAGCATTATATCTTTACTAGTATGATAGCACTGTCACAGACATTTTACATCCTAGAACCTGCAGTAAATTAAAAAGTCCTTGGAGGCCATCACTACTTGACCTCTTGGTCTGTTTGCTGAATTCCAGGCAGGGCAAAAGACAATCAGTTCTACTTTTAGCAACCACCTGCATGCTAGCACAGTGTCTTGCTAATGCTTGCCTGCATTTCCTCCAGTCCTTGGCAAGTACAGCTCTCGAATCGTTTCTACCTGAGAAATCTGAGACAGTTGGTAAAGGTCCTGGGAGAGACAAACTGACAATAGACAGTTGTAATTTGAAGGAGAATTAAACTACAGCAAACTGACTTCTGAATTAGATAATCCTCACACATACTTGGTACTTTCCCTTTTGTGCATTGTCTTCGTAAGTTTAATTTGTCTCAGCTTTTTAGGGTGTTTTCCTGTGGGCAAGCCCTTTGAATGTGGTCTTTCTCATCCTGAAGTTGCCTTCACATCTGCTTATAGCAGGTCTGGATATTCCCCTTTGCATTCCTCATGGGCAGGAGGATGGACTTTGATTTGCTGTAATGGAACACAGCAGAGCCATCGAGACCCCTGTACGACCACCACTGCTGTCCAGGTTGGGAAGGCCTGTGGTCCTCAATTCCAGGTGGGCTGAGGCCATCACACAATGCTTTTCAGTATCAGTGAATTCACAGGGCCAGCATGTCCACCTGGCAGTCCTGCTTGGCACACTTCTGCTTTCCTGACTCAAGAAGCAGCTCACTTGTCCCATAATCAGAAATATTCCAGTTATCACTTCATGAGCTGCCCACGACCATGGAACATCTGAAAGAGAGATGGCAGTCCTTGGGGTCAAACTGAAGGTCAGTTTATGTTTCCCTGTTGGCTTGTTCTAGATGTGTCATTCTACAAATGGAACAGAGGAAGAAATAAGCCTTTTCTCTTTGCACTTCCATTTTCTAAAATGAGGATTTTATCGCCTCTTCTGCTACCTTGGTTCTGTACTCCCTCCTCAATGTATACATACTGTTAGCTCCTAGACTCATGAAGTTACTGCTAGCTGATCTGGCTGAAAACACACCCATTTTTATACATACATATATGTTATGTATACATAGATGCATAGAAGTAATGTTTTTCAGCTGGAGCAGTTCACTGACGTGCCACATCCACTGTGGCTCCTGGCATGGGGGACAGCCACCACAGCAGATGATGTCAGCAGCCCCCTGAGCAGGACTGAGTGCAACCTTAGATGGCAGCAGCTGCCGGACAAGTTTGGCTGGGTGAGGAAACTGTACCCTCAGCTGCAACTGCAGAGAAGAGCCAGACTCGCAGCCCCTCGCTGGGGCTCGCCTCCCCACCCCCTCCTTCTGCCCAGGCCTCCCCTGCCTCCGTGAGGAGTAGGCTCAGGGGACTGAACCAGCAGAAAACCATTTACCACTGTTGCGGGGTCAGTTTATACTACTTAGTGCTATGAAGCAGGTCACTGTAACGTCAGGGGAGCACCCAAGTGGGCTCAAGGGGAGGCCTGGCAGCACGCTGGGAGGGAAGCAGCAGGACTGCCAGCCCTTAGCTCACGTTAGCTGCTTTGCAAACTTCACGCTCCCACCGAGGGGACCGCTCGGCCGGCTGTGCGCATGTGCCACGTTCCCCCACTTCTCCCAAACCCATCTTGAAGTTTAGCTATCTGGTAACTACATCCATGCTACGACAACTTCAGATTGTACTATTTTAACTACATTAATCTAGTACAAATATAGCTCTTCTGTGTTGATAAGACCATTTTTTCTACTATTTTAGTGATACATTTTAAGAATTTCACTATCTTACTGAAGCATAATCTGGCTTACAGTATGCTTTTGCAGCCTGATGATGTTGCAAGTGAACATACGTTGCTTTGGTTTTACGTTGATATTTAACAAATGTTTTTAACTCATCACAAAAGCACATAGCACAAACCAAAAAGAAAAAAAAAAGAAAAAAAAATACTGTCTGTCCTGGCAGCCCCAGATTTTAGGGATAGACTCAGGACTGTATAGATGGGGATGTCAGTGCCAGTGTGAAGGATGACAAAATAGAGAACGAATGACTGATGTAATAAGAATTTATTTTGATCCTGTTTCTGTATCTTTTTTTTAGCTGAATGCAGATAAGCAACGCTGTGTTAGAACAGAATCTGGGCTTTCAGGCTGAGATAACATGGCATCAATGTGGAAAGATCAGAATATATGTCGGACAATAGCTATTACGTTTGGCTTAGCCAAACCAATGGTACTCAGATTGCACCTTTTACTTCAGTGTATCAAAGTTAACAAATGTAACTGTATGACTCTTTTATAAGCTGTGGAAAAATGAAGTATGGAATTGATGACTTGGGTAGTGTGTTGGCCTGGGACCACTTACGGTTCTTTCTGTGCAGCCCTCTTGGACTGGCAGCAGCTACACAAAGGGCTGCTGCCTTATCTTCAGCCCCTGCAGCTGAATTTACCGGACTGCAAACAGCTGTAAGCGTTAGCAGGATCCTGTCATGCTGCACTGTTCAAAAGTATTTTGTCTCCATCTTCATCAGATAAGAGATGTTATTAGGAAAAAAAAAAAAAAGAAGAAAATAAGAGAAGTGAGGGACTTTCCATCTGAGTGGGACTTGGCAGGTCTGCTGAAAGCTTGTGAGAAGGCCCATACTGCATTCCAGGTGGTGGGAAAGCAGAAGGAATGCTGTACTAATTCTCCCTCCGGCCAGACTGATGTCCAGAACAGATTTTTCACCGCAGATGAAACGGCAATATTCTGCCATGTAACTGTGTCCTGAGGGGCCGTTAAACATTTTTTTACTTCAGTTTAGAGTTAAGAGGTAAGTCTGGTCTGTACTGTTACAAAATTTAACCACACAACAGCTGGAAATTGTGCTCTAGCAGACATTTTTACAGTACACAAAAGAGCACAGATGCTGACGGACAAAACCTTGCCATAAAACTGTGTGATGCCACAGTCTTCAAGAAGCTATGATACAACCCATCACGATGTAAAATACTTGAGACTGCAATTAATTTTGCAAATCTGCAGAACAGAGCTAAAGTGAATGAATAAAATGCTTGCTTAGGCTTTAACTCTGAAATGCTGACTACACATTTTAACTTTAGTCACTAGAGCTTCCGTAACTGCTTTCAGATCTATGCTTAGAGAGTAGGGGAAGGAATGCGTCACACCGGCGCATGACTGAATTCTCAGGGAGTTTGGAAACCGGAACCTCTTTCTGATCCAGACAATTAACCAAAATTTCAAGTCTTGGCAGCTGTTTGTTTTCTGAAAGAAGGTGATTATATGACCACAGCAGTAGAATGACAGTGCAGAGAGAGTAGTAAGCCTCTCTTAAATTCCAACTCTGAGTAATGAGCTCATATTTTTATGCACTGGTCTCACAAGAAAAAGACAGGAAGAAAGATTACTCAGGACTACGCTTGCATACCTTCACAAAATTCCCACTAGCTAGAATAGTAATAAGCTGCAGTTCTCTCACAGCTATTTTCTGGAGCTAAAATAATGCTACATGTGGTCATAAGTCTTCAACAGAGAAAAGATAGTATTACCAGTAAGAACACAGTAATTCATACATAAGCACCCTCAGCAAGGCCAAACCTAGTCAAGCGCTTATTTTTTCTCCTTCGGTCCTCACTCGCTGTCTTTAGGTACAAAAAAAGCATTTAATAAAACTGAGATAGATGCCAGACACATACTCTCTCACAATAAAAGCCTTTCCCACTCTTTAGCGAGCATACTCAAAGATGTTGTAAATAATGTTGAAACACTATGTCTCAAGCTCTTACTATTTCAGTCCTTGAATATCTCAGTCTGTTACAAGTTTTATTTTTTCCACTGTTACACATATGTGAACTGAGGGATTGCTTCTTATTTAGCCACTTCCAGCAAACAGAGAGATTTCAGCCATGGCAGGATATGAACTGCAAATTAGGAATAACTAAGATCTTACATTAGAATTATGTGAACATTTAACAGCTTGTAAGTGCTTTGAATTGTGAACTGCAGAGCACCTGAAGAACTATCTATCCACCTACCAAAGACCACTCAGACATACAAACCCCTGACTTATGTTTTAAAAGTAATTTCAGAAACGTTACACATCTGGAATAAAATTTTAACTGAATCAAGTATTAAGGACTTTTGAAGTTGCAGCTTGTTTGACATTTTTTGAAGCATCTGAAGTGTCTCTTATTAGATGCAGAGCAAACATGCATAGGGATTTTTTTTTTAAGAGTCTTTGGTGCTTTGAGTAATAGTGCCAGGGAAGGATTTAAAGAACAGAGTTAGATTGCTAAATGTTACTTTTTAGAAGGTAAACAACCTTCTAATGGTTTTCCAGTTTAAATGTGGCTTAGTTCAAAGGCTAGTAAAGATTGTGATACCAAGGGATCATATGCTAACCCACACAGTAACTGCTGTTTAATGCATGTGTTGCAGAATCGCTTTAGAGACTTACAGTCAAAAGTAGGACTGCAATACTCTCATAATATTCTATCTTCAAAAGTTACAAGCAGTAGATTGTTACATATTAAGGAGATAAGAATGAAGAAATAATTCCTTAGGATTAGTGGGGCAAATATGTTGATTTTCTATACATTGATTTTAACAGAAAAAATAGTATTTGACTGGCTCAAATTGGGTCAACAATGGCCGTGATAGTGAACACGTTTAGAAGGATATTTACAGTTTAAGTTTTATCAAGCAAGATCCCGACATTCACAAGAAGATGATGGAGTACAGGACAGTTTTTTTCAGGATTTCCTGATCTCTGAGAAGATATACCTCTATAAAAAAGATGGGAATGGTAAAGTGCTTGTACTAGGAAAAAAGTGTTTCTGTGTGAAGGCCAATATCAGGGTACCTTACAGCCAGTAAAACTAATTTATTTTCCTCTGTGTTGTTGATATACGAGGATGAAAAATTATTCATATTCTCGTCTATCTAGAAAAATATTTAAAGATGTCTATTTTTAAATATTTTCACTGCTATTTTTGTATCTTTAGTGTAAAGATAGAATAATTACTGTAATTTTATGCTAATTGTTAGCTAGTTGTAAGACAATACAAAATCCTTTGTATCTTATAACATCACTTGCCTATTTTTTTAAATTTTGAAATTGAAGATTGTTTTCTGAGTTGAGCCATAATAAATGCAGCATACGTGCATTGTCTCACTAATTATTATGTTTATATAAAATTAGATGTACCATATTTATCTTGATTTAAGATAGGAAGATCCCAGGTGAGCTTCCTTGCTGTTCCCATGCTTAAACAATGCAGAGAAAATGGCCTGGGATCTAATTTTCCCTCCTTGCTGAATTGTGGTCATGACAACCATCTGTACAAGGATAAGCTTTACAGTATTGTCTTGTTCAAGGGTATCATTTTGACGTTATGTTGTGTGATACAATAAGGTAATGGAAAGTAATACTGTGCAGCAGTTGGTGCTCTCATCTACATATACTGCTGACTTACACTTTGGTTTTTGTGTGCTTTGGTTTGCTTGTTTAATATTTATGTGGCCATTGCGGCAAGGAAAGTATATAACGAGCACCAGCCTTTAAAAATTAAGTTAACATTCAAGAGAAGGGCCATTGGCTAAGGGAAGTGCCACTGTTTCTAACTCTTCAAATTCATCCATCTCTACTGGGTACTAGGGAATTTACATTGTGAATATGAAATTTAATTTTTCTCTGTTGTGCCAGCAAAGCAAGACACAATTGAAAAAAGCCAAGACTTTGCTTTTGCATGTCTTTATGGCAAGAGCTTGCCTAACATTATATGAACAAAAATAAACAGAGGTAAAACAGTGCCAGGTTGTTATTCTTTAGCTCCTTTCTGAAATAGAGCTATTTATAAGATGAGATGGAATGAAGCTGAACATATCTATTATTAAGCAGAATCTGATTGATAATCAAAGACTTTTTTTTTCCTGAAACTTCTACACAAGAAAGCCCTTACTGACATTGGAGAGCATGTAATTTAATTTGGCTTTGGTCACTCTGTGCCTCAAGTACATACATAGTATGTCTGGAATTGAAAACACAACAGGAGAGATTGCTTAAACTGTATGTTCAAATACATTTGAAGTATTAGTGGAAGGCAAAAAAGAAAGTAAGGCAGGAAAGTTCATTCTGAAGTCATGATGTACAGTCTTGCCATATGTTAACAGAAGAAATAACAGGTTGTTTTACTACTAGCACTGAATAGCAGACAAAGATTCTAACTTGCTCTAAATCAGATTAATCATACATGTCTCATA
>NW_008824053.1:4278097-4280237 GCF_000699105.1 Pygoscelis adeliae | reverse complement strand
GTGTTTAAACTATTTTTATTACTATTGCTGTTGATTTCTTTGCCCCACATACACCCGTGATAACAAGGATCCTCCTCCTGCTGCAAATACAGGTTTGCTGATTTGAGCATTTTAACTTGAAAACCATTTGTAAAGGATCATTTGCACATTTCCAGTAAGATCCCCAACCCTGTAATAATCTGGTCAGGCTGGGCAAAGAAACAATGCAAGTGACTCTTCCAGTGCAACTTTCTCCTCCTAGAGTACAAGTTGTTGAACTTAAGTCACCTGCGTCTACGTACACCTCAGCCATTTGATTTACTTGGTCTAGCAGATGGATCGGATGGGTAGGAGTCACACGGTCACTGCTCTAGAAAGAGGTTTCCTGTTGGATGGAGATTCAGTGACCTGCTGAATGGATTAAAAAAGGGTGTTATAGTATGAGTTACTAAATTAAGGTGGGGGGGGCGAGGTGCGTATGTGGGAGATATATGGCTTGGAATTTTTCTAGCTATCAGTAATAGCTGGCCTTAAAGGAGATAAAGTTTAAAATGGTTTTATTTGGTGTTTGGCTATAAGCTCATATTGTACTTCTCAGATATTACGGGAGAAAGGTATTATGTGGAATCTAGCTTGTGGGAAAATATTGGTACGGTCTGCTGTTTGTAGTAATAAAGCTAATGGTAACAAGCTTTGGGAGGTACATTCTGGCCCAACTAGTGCAATCCCTGAAATAGCAAACTATCAGTTTATCAAACCCTAATTATTCTTATATAACATAGGGATTCCTAGTTTCTTTTCATGCTGCCCTCAGATAACGCTGTTCCAGCAGCAGCTCCTACCTTTGTGACAAGTGGTGCTTTATGGATAGGATGGGGCCATGCAGCTCTGCAACTCTGCGGCAGGGTTATGCAAACTGCTTTTGGGAGCAATATTCTAAGGCCAGGGAGGGTAGAGCTAGCATGGGTCTTGTTGGTCAGGAGCTTTTGTGTTGGGTTTGGGGTTTTTTGGTGGTGGTGCTGGTGGTTAAACAAACAATTTACATTATAGGGGAGTGATTCTACTCTGAGAAGTCTTGATTTAAGTGATTTCAAAGATACGGCATGACAAGGCTGGTTAAGACCCTCCATGTATGACACTAAAAAAAGTAAGTTGTGAGGG
This sequence comes from Pygoscelis adeliae, assembly GCF_000699105.1. Taxonomy (NCBI): domain Eukaryota; kingdom Metazoa; phylum Chordata; class Aves; order Sphenisciformes; family Spheniscidae; genus Pygoscelis; species Pygoscelis adeliae. Next base: position 4,279,097 of record NW_008824053.1, on the reverse strand, counting down.
AGCCAATTATTGATGTTTAATCATGTTTATTCTGTTGCTGACTAGAAAGTTTGCTTTTTAACTTAGCTAAATGTTGGTTCTCACACCGCTGTTGTGATTTAAAAATAAAAACTTGTATGCAGGTGCATCTCAGACTGAGTGCAACTTTTTTTCTCCTGCTGGTGACCCTTTGCCTTTAGCACTGGCAGTACCTGACTGCTGTTTAGAGTACGTGAAAACCTGTGAAGAGCAGCCAGGGCCCTTTATGTTGTGCAAGTCTGTTTTTAGCAGTAGATGATCACGATTACTGAACAGTGTCTAGTTAGCACATCCAGAGAACTATCCCCTAGAACTTGTATTTAAAACAACCGTGAACGAGAGATTTCGATCATAAATACTGCTTTATTCTGATGCAACTAGGAGTTGGCCAGACTAAGCTGTACTCCGGTGCTCTGCCCAGGCCTCCCTTCCTGTGCCCCTTCGTGGGATGGCAAACCGATCCAGTGGCTTATTTTCAGTGGCTTATCCTGAGAGGGAAGGCAGCTTTGAGAACTCGGGCAGCGTGAGCAGGGCAGAAACGGGAATCGGGAATTTACCCTCCAGTCTACCGAATTCGGCCGTTCCCGAGTGTCTGCTGCACCAGTTGGCGAGATCTGATCCAGGATTTGCGTCTCAGTATTTTGCAGAGGCCTGAGCAGCGCCGAGTAACCGCCCTTGCGGGGTTAGGGCAAGCTTTGTAACGCCTGTCACCACCGTATTGGGCAACTGCTGCGTTTCATCGTGGGGACTACGGAGACTGGTTCAATACCAGAGTCTAAGAAACTATTCACAAAGCCGAGCTGTTCTCAACGACAGAAAGTGAAAAGCCTATTTTCGCTTAGCTAACACAGCTACCGCTTAAAAGCAGAAACAGAGGTTTAGCTCGTCTCCTAAAATGGCAGTATCCCGATGACTGTCACTGCAGAGGAGCACTCTGTTCAGCCTGCCGCCCCGTGCCCGTGGAACCGGCCACACCAGCCTC
>NW_008824053.1:4274778-4277202 GCF_000699105.1 Pygoscelis adeliae | reverse complement strand
GAGGGGCCCCCCCCCGGCGCGGGGGGCCCCGGAGGCCTTTGGGGGAGGGGGAGGAAGCTCCCTCCGAGGCGGACGCTGGCAAGCAAGTGAGGGGTCAGCCGTGCTCTCCAGTGACCAAAACAAAGGGAACGGAGGCAGGCCATCTAACGGGGTCCGTGGAGGTGCTGCAGCGGTGAGGCTGCGATCAGGCTCGCGCCAGCGGTATTTTTATCTTCTCGTTTAAGGATATTGTCCGAGTAGGGTGCATTTGCTCGAGTGCGAAGAGAGCAGCACAAAAGAGGTGGTGGGGTTCGCTGGTAACTTTGTTTTTGGTTTCTTTTTTTGTTTGCAGCGCCTCACCTCCTAGTCTCTGTCAAGCTAGACAATTTTAACGTGCTTAGAAGCTTATGGTTTTAGTCCACTAAAATATGGTAACTGTTGCTGGCTGAAAGGATGTGCAGTAACGCATTTTCTTTGGTATTTGCATTCTGTAGGAAGAATGGGTTGATACTTTTGTTAGTCAAAGGGAACAATATGGTACTGTGTTGGATGCTCTGGACGCTGATACTAGTGTTGAAATACTAGGGGTTATCATCCACCCGTGAAGTATCTCGGTGCTATTTAAAGGAGAGGGCCTGCGCAATTAAGTGAAAGGGCCTGCCAGGAAAGCAGTGTAGCATTATGCTTGTTTCTTGAATTTCTGATAGTTAGGCCTTGCTCATGACTTTAAAAGGCCAAACATAGTAATGGATAATAGTGTGATTTTATCCTGACTTAGTGTAAGGGAAAGTGATCAATGCTTCATACCTAAACTGACAAAAGCATGGGATAATAAGAAAACAGTTTCCCTGGGTTTTTTTTTGTCTATAAATGTTGGTTGGTAAAAGTTAACAAGTTAATGTTTGTCCCTTTTTTGAGAGCTCAAATTACAATTAATTTGAAAGCATTTGAGGTTAAAAGAAGAAAGAAATCTTAGTTCCTGTAGTATTAGAATACAGGTTAATAGGTTCGTAGCATTTTAGTGGAAGGAGAATAAGGGAAAACAAAGATTGAAAATGTGAAAGAAGGTGTGTAATAAAGTAGTGAAAGCGAGAAGGATCTTTGCAAGGAGCTACAAGCTGGTGAAGTGTGGATCTATACTGAGAGTATAACGTAGTAATGTTTTCCACAGTTAACGCTTATTTTGTCAAATATAGATGTGTGGCTTCTCAACAACTTGTCTTTTCTACTCTGGGAGGAATTTTAAATCAGATGTAGGTTGCTTCTCGAAAGTTGGCTTAATATGGCTAGCTACCAGTTGTTGAGGTATATATGTTTTTTTAAATAGGTGAAAGACACATACACTGGTAGTTAGTATCAAGGCTGGCCTTGGATGTGGTTATGTTTGTCCTTCCCTGCATTAGGAGATCAGGTAAAGAGTATGAGAAGAGCAGCTCTAACAAATAAGTTGCAGTTCACTTCCTAGTAGAGAGTGGCCTTCTGTATTCGCTGGAGATAGATGTGAATGAATATGGTACTAGAGGAACCTAAAATTGCTTTAAAGCATATTTTGTGCTCCTCATGCTAGTTGTGGAGGAGAAAGCTTGTGGAGCGAAGAAATATGTGTGACTAAAGCCAATACGAATCTTCTCTTAGTTTGTGAATTGACAGTACTTTTTGTGTGATTGACCTCTGAGCTTTCCGCAGAGTTGGTTTTGCCTTCTTTACAGGCCTTCCTTGCAGGAAATGGAGGGGAAGTGTGTCTTTGAGTAAAACATACTAGGAGAAGAATTATAAAACCACAGGTATTGCTGGAGGGTCCCTGGGCAGGGTGATGCCCATTACTGAAAGCACTGAAACTAGTTGAATTTACGCTTTGAACAATCGAGACTTCAAGCTGATGGTCTCTTCCTAGAAGGTAGAATCTCTATGGAGGAGTGATATCAAGAGGCTTAATTTTCTTTGAGAGGATGAGAGCATTCCTGATGAGTCTGGCCATATTTCATTCACTAAGTGTCTTGGAGGATAATGATACTTTATGTTTTAGATGGATTTATTTTTAATTTTTCTGTGGCGTGCTTATGAAGGTTGCTGTTTTTGTAGACTAGCCTTAAAGAAGGAAACTTATCTTCATGGGGTTTCACCTCTGAAATCCTTTTTCTTCCTCCCCCTCCCCCCAGTGCAAGTCAGCATGTTGTCTGTTCTCTCTTTCACTGCTAGGGTGCATGCTCATACTATACTCCCTTAGGTATGTTGCTGAGCATCCTGTATTTGGATACTGTAGAAACCCAAACGGTAGTTGCTGTGTTCAAGGAGGTGCTAAGTATACAATTAAGGGAAGATCTGATCTGAAAAGGTGTGTTGCAACCTGATACCATTGTTCTCTCCCTGATCCTACCTTCTGCATCTTTTCTTTGTGTACAAACACATAATCAATCCCAAACAAATGGCTCTTACAGTACAGGA
>NW_008824053.1:4234758-4274754 GCF_000699105.1 Pygoscelis adeliae | reverse complement strand
GTGAAAATATGTTATTCTGTGATGATCTTTTTAAAGACTAAGACTTTCACTTTGCATATCAAATAGAATTAAAACAATTGTAGTTATTTACTTGTTCTTGAGGGAGAATGTGAGCAAGTAAAACCAAAATCACAAATGATTGTAGTAGTATGGACATGAGAATGCACTTATCCTGGTGGCTACCTCTTTTTTAATAGTATGAATCAATCTTACTAAGGACAGTCATACTTCAGAGGGTCAGAAGATGACTCAGGTTAGGAGGGATCTCAGGAGTTCCCTAGTCCTGCTCAGTGTAGCATCAGCCATGAGGCCAGACCAGGTGGCTTTATCCAGTCAGCCCTTGCAAGCCTCCAGTGATGGAGGCCACACAACCACCCTGGGCCCCTGTTCCACTGCTGAACTGTCCTCATGGAGGCGAGGGGGTAAACATTGCCCCCCCCATACCCATCAGAATCTCTCTTATTTCAACATGTGTGTTACCTCTTGTCCTCCCGCCATGCACTACTGTGAAGAGACTAATTCCATCTCGTTAATCTTCTCATAGGAGCTGGAAGGCTGCCGTTAGGCCTCCCTGAAGCCTTTTATTCTCCAGGCTGAATGAGCCTGGTTCCCTCAGCCTCCTCTCACAGGACAAGTGTTCCAGTTCCCAACTGTCTTGGTGGCTCTCCACCAAACTTGTCTAGTTTGATGTCTTTCACAGAACATCTAACGAGTTCTGTGTAGAAGGAAATAATCGCTTCCCCTCAATCTTCTGGTTCTGTTGCTGTTAACATAGCCCGGGATACCACTTGCCTTTGCTCACAGGACACACTGCTGGCTCGTGTTCTGCTTTCTGTCTGTCAGACCCCCAGCCAATCTTGCAAAGCTGACCCCCAGCCAATCTTAGCCTGGGGTTCTTCCTTCAGATGCAGGACTTCTTTTTGTCTCTGTTGAATTTCATGAGGTTCCTGTCAGCCACTTTCTTCAGCCTTCCTGAAGTTGAGGTAAATGACATCCACTCCTCTCCCCCTGTCCACAAATCCTGCCATTTTTAACACAGAGGTGGTCAGGTTGGTCAGGCCATGATTTATCCTTGTTGAATATATGCTGACTGTTCCCAGTCACCACCTTTCCACACGCCCAGAAATGTCCTCCAGGAAGACTTACTCCATGACTTCCTAGAGAGAGACCGAAGTGAGGCTAACCAGCCTGTGGTTCCCTGGGTCAAACTTTTGGCCTGTTCTGAAGATAGGTGTAACATTTGCCATTCTCTAACCATTACGGATTACACCTGTTCTCCACAACCTATGATGGTAAAGAACAGCCCCACGAGAACATCACACAGTTATCTTGGTGCTCTTGAAAGCAGCCTGTCTGGTCCCATGGGCCTGCATGACTCACATTCACATGTTTGTTTAAACATGTGCAGCAAGCCAATTCACAGGCCACTCAAGCAAGCAACGCTTGACAAATCCATCATGGATAGAAGTTATATTATCATTTAAGGCAGAAAAACTTTGTCCTATCAATGATTTCAAGGCAACCACTCCATATAAGCTGCTCCTTGTCAGCAAGACAAGAAATTATAACTTGTTTATTTCTCAGCTCTACCCAGTCAACCATCATGATCATATGTGATTTTCATGCAATACGTTACGATCCCAATAGGGCTGTTGTTGGTTTGGGTTTTTTTAATCCTTTGAAAGAGCCTTACACTTTGGCTACGATTTTTCCTTTGAATTCTTCTGTCTGGTTAGACACTTGAAAGGATGTTCTATGATTACTAGAGAGTTCTTTAATTAGTTTAAGTAGCTCTATGCTTTCAAAAGTATATCCATCACATTACCTGACCTGACAAAAGTAATTTGTTTTTCACAAACAAGAAAGTGGTATTAAGAACTGAGTCCCTGCAGCCCATTCAGCTGATTAGCAGTTACATCTATGAATCTGTTGCACATTAGAAAGAAGTTTAGCCACAAGATTGTAGAAGGAAATAATCACTTCCCCTCACACATGGCACCTAGAATACTGTGTTTTGGTTCTCCCAGTGCAAGGCAGACATCAAACTAGAGAAGTTTTGATGGAAGGCCACCAAGACAGTTGGGAACTGGAACACTTGTCCTGTGAGAGGAGGCTAAGGGAACCAGGCTCATTCAGCCTGGAGAATAAAAGGCTTCAGGGAGGCCTAACGGCAGCCTTCCAACTCCTATGAGAAGATTAACAAGATGGAATTAGTCTCTTCACAGTAGTGCATGGTGGGAGGACAAGAGGTAACACACATGTTGAAATAAGAGAGATTCTGATGGGTATGGGGGGGGCAATGTTTACCCCCTTGCCTCCACGAGGACAGTTCAGCAGTGGAACAGGGGCCCAGGGTGGTTGTGTGGCCTCCATCACTGGAGGCTTGCAAGGGCTGACTGGATAAAGCCACCTTGTCTGGTTTCATGGGTTGTGTTGCTCTGGGCAGGAGTTCTCTAGTCAAGAGAACTTGTTCTCTTGTTCTGTAGTTCTCAGTTACAAGATCCCTTGTAACCTGAATTATTCTATTATCATAAACAACTGTAAAAATTGAAAATAATTTTGAGAATGTATTTCTTATCCCCCAACCACTAGTCATTGCTTTTCTAGACTGAGGGATACCTAGGTTAGAGTCCCTTTATCCTTCTTCTGTACAGTTGGTGATGTGGCTTAGGCTTTTGATTGTACCAGAATACAAAATAGCGTAAAGATAAGGAGCTCAAAGTATGTCTTGTAGATGTTCTATGACATGGCACATTGGAAGCTCGATATTCATTTGGCTACATGAAGTAGTGTAAAAGGGATAGACTGTAATCTAGATTTGTACTGGATCCTCTGCTTGAAATAAACTAATGGCAATTTACTAATATAATAGCCTGTTCATGTATAATTGGAACAGTGACTGTTGCAACAAAGTTGCCATTACAAAAAGCAGAGTGAACTTTCTGTTTTTTGAGTCTGATCCTAAGTTTTGGCCTGGGTTGGGGCAGAGGAAGGTATCCTGTTAAGTCTGTCTGTCTTGGCCCAGCAGAATCTTTTTATTTGGGGGAGGGAGGTGTGGTTGACACAGTGAACAGATAATGTTTGGCATGAGATCTCATAAATGGCAGAGAAGACGCAAGGAAGATGGGAAGAAACATGTGGCTGGGATCCAGCATCTCTCTGGCTGCTAGCATGTGCTGGATCCCAGTCACAGGTTAGCAGCTATGTTGGAAGCATGGCTTGGGCTTGATTATGAGGTGCTGGGTAAACCAGCTAAGATTGTGGCTTTCAGAAAAGATTTATTTCCCTTTTGTGCTGCCTTCTGGCTGTGAGTGCTTGCTGCTTACGTGGCTTGTCTACTCACCAGACTTTTCTGTGAGGTGCTTTAATGTGTTTAAAATATCAGAAAATTAATCCATATTAAGGGAAAGAAAACTGAATAGAAAGCTTATGGAGAAAAGTCAGCTTGTCATTCCAGAGCTGGTGGGAGGGGAGCAAGCTGCTGTATTGGATAAGCTATATGTGAAACTGCCTTCAGTTTTGTGTGTTCTGAGCCTTTGCTAGACCTCCATCCCCCTATTCCCTGTGAGGTGTTAACTGTCCTGCTTTAAGGAGAGCAGAACAGGCTGCTGGTATTTGACAATCCTTCTTCATAGTTCAGTTTTCCTTAAAGTTTAATAAAAGCGTAGTTTGTAACTTTACAACAGTTGCGATTAATCAGCAGTAACATCACACTTTCAAACTTAAACTGATTGTCTCTAGTTATCATAAGTTCTCTTACTAGATCCTCCTCTCCTGTGTGATACCATGTTTTCAGGTTTTGAGATAGACAACTCAGGTTCAGGATCTCAGTAGGGTGTGCTGTGTGTGAGATTTCTAGTCTGAATTCCTTCTGCTAAATCTGCTGGGGTCTCTAAACTCATCTTCCCTTCAGTGTGATTTGTATTTACTGCAAATAAATGAACTATCTGTAGGTCCCACTTTTATAAGTTGTCTCAGTGGATTAAAATGTTCTTTTAATATGCTTTGGGCACTTAATTGTTAAAATTAGTATCTTTAAATTGGCTTCCAAAAACTATCTGTACTCATAGGGTAGTTATCTGTTACTGTTGCAGTACTTGTGAATCACACAGCCCTTCAGGAAATTTCTTCCAGAAATTGCCTGGATTGTCAATGAAACTGTCTGTAGTTCAGTCATGCAGTCTGGCAGTGCCAGTTTGAGGGAGTTTGTGTCCCAAAGTTGCTTGTTTGCATTTGTTCTGTTGTGCCGACAAACCATTCTGTGAAACAAATCGGAGAACTCGGCTGAAAAAAATGACTCTGTCAAGGGAGTTTTTCTTAACAGGAGTTGTTTCACAGCAGTTGCTACAACTGCAGTAGTACAGGAGTATGAATGACCTTAACCTGGCAGTGCTGCTGAGGAAAAAGGCACTTGGAAACAAGAGGGAGAGTGCTCAGTGTTTTTAATCCTCCAGCCTCTTCACATCTTTTTCCCTAAGTTTTCCGCTTTTTCCTTCTGTAGGACTGCTGTGGAGATACAGGAATCGGAGGCACCAAATGAACATTGAAATTTTCTAACCTCTGATAAAGAGGTTAGAAAGAGTTACAAACAAGTCAAAACTAACAGAAATCTAATTTAGATTTTTGATAAATACAATGCTATTCATAGTGAGTTGTCATGGTTAACAAATCGGACTGCTTTAGGTAACATACCTTCAGAGGGAGTTTGCCGTTCCTGTTGGCAAAGAATTGACAGCTGTCTCCTGCTGCTACAGCATATTATAAACTAATTCATTAAGTAGCTGAATTAGAAGGTCTTCTGCCTGTCTTGCTTGAGAATATCTATGGCTGTGATCTGGACCCAGAGGTGAAAAATCAATGAGCATTTTCAGTGCTTCACGAGATCAACTACTCAAGAAATGGTGAAAGTGCACTTCTTCTATTTTGAAACATATTTCAACATGCAGACACATTTTACTGACTTCCCCCACTAACTTCTGAAAGACTGTATAGGGGTGTAAGTACTTTCTTTGCATTTTAAGTGCTTGCCTAAGAATACAGCCACAACATATTCAGTGTTGAGTAAAGGATGTAAAGCTAAGGTAGGTTGGACATGCTGTATGACATGCAGCGTAGCTTAGTTGTGCAAGTTAAATGAGATAAAGTAGATTTTTATATCGGATAAGTTTTTCTGAAGAACAAGACATCTGTTGGATATTTTGCAATGAGAAGTTTTTAAGATGGTGGGGAAATTGTTACTTATATTTACCAACGAAATTAGTAACCTTTAAATGGTATGGTAGGAAGGTGTTATGGAGCTAACTTTAGGGAAGACTTGAAAGCAAGTTTCTGGTAAATGTGGAACCTTTTAAATTAATTTCAAAATTGGCGAGCAAGAAGTTAACCTTAGTTTGCCTTTTCACTTAACTTCTGATAGAAACTTTATTTTAATGGTTGGTGTGACTTTTTGGTACTCCACTATAGTGGAGAGAGCTGTGGCAAGACAGACAAGAAAGTTACTAACATTTTAAGCATGTAGGTTTTTTTATGCTGGTCTGCACTGAATTTCTTGTGTGCAGTGTTTCCAGAAGGCACTTCAGAGACACCTACTTAAGTAACTTATGGCTTGCTAATTAAAGTCAACTTGTTAAAACAGTAGCTCTTTCCACTTAATCTCCATCAAAAACATTGAGGGAATGTTTCCCTGAAGAGGAACTTCTTATCCATGTGGAAAGCAACTGTTAAGCTAGCTCCAAGTGTCAGCCTATTGTGATAACTAACCCTGTTTTCAGTCTATGTGTTAGATAAACCATAAACTGCCACAGCAGGAGCTACTTCATGAGCTGTTTAGTCATCACTTCAGCAGTGCTATCTCCCACAAAGAGAGCAACGTGGACAATGGAGAAGTGTCTGCTTTATTGGCTCAGACCTTTATTGTGTGTCAAGATCCTTCAGTGTCTGAAGTAGCTATTGTGAATTTAGGCAGTTGTGTAAGTCAATGTATAGACTCATTTAAGTGCTTTGTGCCAGAAAATGATGCACAACACATTTTTGTTATAATTTGAACAGAGTTATGGGACAAACTTTTGTACTTAGAAGAATGTCATATGCTTTTGAAGACTTTTTTTAATATAAAACTCATAAAAATAGTTGTTTTTTTAAATGGAAATCTGTACTGGATTATGTATAATAAATGAATTGATTGTGTCTTTTTGTTTATTCTGTACAAGATCTTTCACGCCTTTTTTCAAGTACTGGAAAAGAAGAGCCAACATTCCTGCCTTTTAGCTGCTTTCTCTAGTCTCTTAAATCAAACCAGATAAAAAGCTGGAAAGAAAATCTTTGAACCTCTAAAAGAGAGCAGTCCTGTCAAAACACTTGTTAAACTGTTTCAAGGTGCACTAGTGAAATTGCTCTAGGTGCTTTGAACTACAGATGGCAACTTATTGATACGTTTAATATGCTAAATCAAGTTCATAGATGTAATTTGAAGTATCCAAATGCTTTAATACTTTGTAATGATGAGTCCTTTTCAAGAAAATAATTATTGGCTGAGACCAGGTTATAGTTTCACAACTATTTCTAGGCTGTTTTCATCAAGCCATGCCTAGCCTTTGAACATTGCTTGCTTTGTGCTAAGTTGGACGTGTGTGCAGTCAGAAAGGTCTGGGGAACTAATGAAGGTAGAACCTCTTTTTCCTCTCTTGACTGGCTGACTTCAGACACGTTTGTTTCTGAGCCTGTTTGGTACTTGGGTGTGTAAATGGTTGTACAGATACAAAGGAGAGAGTAGAATGTGGTTGCAACAAGTGTTAAGGGTTGGGGCCCTGCTTCAGAGGCCCTTGCAAAAATTTAAGCTACTGTACAAGATAAGGGGCAAAATCTTGCAGTGATGAACAAAAGATGGTAAGCTTAAATGACGAAATATTCTAAGGGTATGAGGTTATTCAGAATAATGTAGAAAGTGTAGAAGGACTTCAGGCTACTGAGTGACTGTATAATGAAGTGGCAAATGAAACCTGGTGCAAAAAGAAGTGGGAAGAGAAACAATAGTCTGGGAGCAGTTAGAATGAGAACCTGCAGTTCCAATCATTCTTTGAAATTTTTAACTCAATGCCTGATTGCAGTGGGGTGGGGGGAAAGGCTACAAATGTTATTAGTTGGAAAAGAGCAAAGAATAAAAAATGGCCTGGCCTGCCATGCTGTTACCCTGTTATTGTAAACTTATTTCGAATGCTGCATGCATCCTGCCCCCCAGTTATCAGAGGTTAGAGTAGAACTGGGGAAAAGCAGTGGTGACTCTAAACAGCTTTCACCTGAGAAGCAGCAGACTTGGTAGGATTCTTTATCTGGGAAATATGGCTGGGTGGGTCTAAACATCGTTACTGGGGCATGAAGGGAGAAGATGGAAAGTGACAGTTTAATTTTCTGATGCAATGAAGAAGGGTGTCAAATGAAGGTGCCAGCTGTGAAACAAGCCAAAAGAAGTGCTGCTTTACAGGGTCCACAAAACATATAGGAAAGCTTGCAGAAGAAAATTCCATTAAGGACTGAAAAAATTAAAGACATTAGTGCTTGAGATCTTTGGATCCACAGCCTGTAGGAGACCTAGAGAATATTTGGGAGAGGAGTGCTATTCTAAGTTTTGTCTGTTCCTCTGGTTCTTCCCCAGTCACCTGCCTGAATATTTTTGTATTTGGGGTCAGGCAGGACTTAAACTGGTGACCCAGTTGTGCATGAGGATGCCAGAGTTGTTGGGCTGGGTGGAACACTTGTCTGGCCCATTATGGCTGCTCTTACTGTCATGTCATTGTTTAGACTTAACACTGATTATAAATATGCTTAAAACAGCTGTCTAATTTTCTTCTGTCTAACTTTCTTGGTTTAAACTGTTTAGTACAAAAAAATATTGATTGCTCTCCAGAATATTAACTTTTGCATTTTTGCATATTTTTGATGTTTTGAGCCATTATAATTTCAGTTTTATTTTCATATTGAGTGTAAATAGTAAACTTCTTGGAGAAGGGATTCCCTTCTCTTTGAAACTTTTAGAGTAACTTCTCTAACATCTGAATAGTAATTCTCATCAAACTATATAGGACACCGATTAATTTACTGGTTTTGTTGGTGCTTTGTGATTAATTCAAATGTTTCTGGTGCTGATAATGTACCTAAGCTATCCTGAATGAGGTGGAACTTTGCTCTTTAGTGTCAAATGCTGCCTGTTACTTATGAAGATTCTTCCTTGTGCATTATCTGGTCCTATTGTATAATTTTCTATATTTTAATCCTTTACTTGGAGTGTAGTGTTTGATAGCTAGTCTGACATAAAAGCATATTCACACTTACATATACTTCTATATATAAATAGGCTATATTTATGTATATTTGGAATATTGTATGAGGAAAAAATGATTATTGATTCAAGTAATTTATAAATTTGAGTTTCATGTATGAAGAAAGGTTGCAAGATCTTTTGTTTTTCCTTCCTTATTCTTTTCCTCTCTGATGCTAACAGAGAGGAAAACTTATTTTACATTAGAAACTTAACATGTAGAAATTCTTCCTGTGCAGGAAACCTCTATAGCTATGCTTAGTGGCAAAGCGTGATGCTGTGTTGGAGGTACCTGAGTTAGTAAAGACCTTGAGTTAGCACAGTGCTCAATCTGGTTTCTTTCTTTTTTCCTCCCCCTGTGTCTTTGTGTGTGGTTCTTTTGGGTGGTGTGTGTGGTTTTTTTATTTTTTTTTTTTAAATTCTGAGTAACTAACTGCTGAGTACCATGTTTAATTGTTGACTGTTACTCTCCCTACCAAGGTAATGTAGTTAGAAATGGCTTAGGACCTTTTTAGCTTCCTTAGAATTTTAGAAAACTGTCAGTGACTTGAGTGACTGATGTTTTGCATAAGTAATCCTGTATTGAATGTTTTTGATGCATTCTTTGCTTCTGGTGATTTTATGAAGAGTCTCTGAGCTGGAAAGTTTGTGTCTCCCCATCCTCATTTACATTAGTTGATTTTGTAGAAAATTTTTCTTTATACAAACTTATCTTTCAAATTTTGTAGACTCTTATAGTAGCAGAGGCACTGCTACTAAAGGTATGTAAAGTCTGAAAACACATCCAGGTTCTTAGTTACCTGAAGTTCTGGAGTTAGCTAAGTGAGTTCTAGCTGTGAATCATATTAATATTTAAAATATATGGTTTCTTACTTTAAATTCATTCTAATTACCTTTTCTCTTGCTTTCTTTTCTTTAGAGACTCTACAGCGGTGGGTAATTCACTGGTCCATAAGCGGTCTCCTTTACGTCGAAGCCATAAGACCTCAGCATCTCTGACCAAGCTGTCGTTACGTGATGGACAGAAAGCCAAAAAGCCCCTGTGTAAATTTGAAGAAGGTCAGGATGTCCTAGCTAGATGGTCAGATGGCTTGTTTTATCTTGGAACTATCAAAAAGGTAAACAATTTCACTTCACTGGAGTCTTACAGCATCACATGTTGGTTAAATATTACAATATTATTGTCTCACTTAGTATCAAATAAATTCTTCTGTTTAGTCCTTTTTACTTATGGCTTCCACTGTATTTTTGTTTTTTAGATAAACAAACTGAAACAGAACTGCTTCATTATATTTGAAGACAGTTCCAAATCCTGGGTTCTCTGGAAGGACATACAAACAGGCAAGAACTTCAGTGAAGTAGTTATTGCTTGGTATTTTATTTGTTTAGATTACTGTATCTGTTACAATAAATTATTACATTATATCTTGTATCCTAAAGAGCGATATAGTTTAATGTGACCCAGGATCATGAATTAGGCAAATTAAAAAAAAAAAAGAAAAGAAAATATTTTCAAACAACTCTTTATCATTGCAGTTACTTTTGTGTTTTGTTTTTTTGTTTTCACATAACTATGTGCAGGGAGGGGAGAACACTTCTAAAAATAATCACACTTGAGTTTATTTGGATGGGGATAGAGTATAATACTCTGTCTTAACAGAAAACTCCAGGCCCTAATTTACACCGAGTTTATGTCCTCCTATTATTTTCAGTTGAAACAACATGACGTGGAAAGAAACCAAAGACTGGAAAATCCTAGGTTTGAATGGAGTTTTCACAGTTAAAAGTAACACCGTAACTGTTGTACATAAGAAACCATTACAGATTTTGGAGTATTCATGTGATATAAAGAAATGTGCAATTATCAAGTGAGACATCTATTGTATATTAGCTTTGATTTTTCAGATATTTGGGGAGTAACTAGTATCTTGATAATGTAATGCTAACGAAGCACAGATGACAATTTCAGTGACAATTTCTTCTGAAAATCAGTTACAATTTCCTCATCATATAAAGGCAATGGAAATCTGGTCTGGTACTCACTGATTCTTGGTGTTTAAACTAAACATTTTACCTGCTAATAGGAGAAGCTTTGTATTCCTAATAGCAAAAAAATCAACTGCTTTATTTCTGAGAAGCTTTTAAAACACTGCTGTTCTGCTTCTGTATAGTATTAGTTTATGATCTTTGATTCGTTTATCATAACTATTAAACTTCAGTGCATGAGTGTGGTAACGTGTAGATTAAGTAACTTGTATTTTAATTCAGATTTTTATGTTGACATGGTATAATTGGAGCAAGATGTAGTTTTGTTTCCAGTTTGCAAACTTTTTCTTACTTCTACTGTTACTGTGTGCTTTTGTATGCTTGCAGATATGTATAAGAAGTAATAACATATTTTGGAAGAGAGTTGGAGTTTAATATTAAAGCACCTTGGGCAGTTCTGTCAAAAAGATATGCACCAAACTGTGCATACATTTACATGAAAAGAAGCACAAACTACTGTAAATACAAAACGTATCTATCAGTTGTCCAGATGGGATTTGTTTACACATATTTCTTAGCCTGCATTTACATTCTTTATTCAGTTATTTAATTTTTATTGTTGATATTAAGGAACCATGGACTGCACAGTAAATAGGCAATATATAGGCCATAAATATCCAATAGCCTATGATAACTGATATAAATATTTGTAACACATACAGTCTGTACAAAATGTCTGACTTTATTTTTGTTAGGAAGTTAGACTCTGTAACAGTATGTTTCTACAATGCATGGATCTGTAACTGAAATTATGAAAAAAGCCATACGCGTGGTAACCATTCCAACTGCAGATGTAATCTGAAAAAAAAAAAATCACACTTTCATCTTTGTCTAGGAGCCACTGAAAGTGGGGAAATGGTCTGTACAATATGTCAGGAAGAGTATTCAGAAGCACCGAATGAAATGGTTATATGTGATAAATGTGGGCAAGGTAACAAGATTTTTTTCTATTTACTGCACTTTAAAAGATGTTTTGATTTGTTTTATGAAGGAGAATATTTGCCTGGCTATGACTGACTGCTCAGCTGATCTTAGATTTTATAGCCCTTAGTGGCTATTAACAGCTCAGTGAATAATGATAATCCATCTTAAAGTGACTAACCCCTGTTCTGTAAGTAAAGTTTATTTTTTCCACTAAGAAAATTTAAGACTTTTGAATGTGTTACCAATCTTTTTGATCAGATTTTTGGCGCTTAATGATGGATAATGCCTTACAGCTGCATTAAAATTATATATAGTTAATTCTGTGTAAGCTTCTTTTGCCATTTTAATAACACTTTGGTTGATCATTTTTTATACAGGTTATCATCAGCTGTGTCACACACCAAATATTGATTCGAGCGTGATTGATTCAGATGATAAATGGCTCTGTCGACAGTGTGTTTTTGCAACAACAACAAAGGTATGTTTCCAGAAAAACATTTCTTAATACATCCCATACTGCATGCATACTTTGTTTTTGAAGTTGAAACAAAAAAATAAATAGCATTTTCTTTTTTCAGTGATTTCTTTTTTTTAACTTCGATCTGAATGGAAGTTCTATATGTTGGGAGTTGATTTTCGAAATAGATGACATCTGGCTTTCAATTTATTTTTAAACAAATATGCTAGTATTAAAACAAATACAGGTGAAAGTATTCTACTTGATTGTAGAGAAATATTCATAACTTTCAAGTTAAAGGATTTGAAAGTTTCAGAAATGCATTATTGTTTTTGTAAACTAATGTATTTGTTTTGGCCCAGAGGGGTGGTGCGCTTAAGAAAGGACCAAATGCCAAAGCACTGCAAGTCATGAAACAAACATTACCATATAATGCAACAGACCTTGAGTGGGATGCAGGTCATAAAACCAATGTCCAGCAGTGTTACTGCTATTGTGGAGGACCTGGAGAGTAAGTAAACAGATAATACATAAGAACTCTTCTTCCTAATGCAGCTGCAAACCTTGGCCCTGATCCTGTAGACTTGTGAACTTGTTAGTTTCTGTTGTGCGTAGGTATTAAACTCAATGCAAAGTGGAATTTTGAATTTTATATTTTTTTTATGTCTCATGGGAAATACATTATTAATGGCTTTCCTTCTCCCATCAGATCTTTTGCTTTGTTTTAATTTTGTCATGTGATCATCACATAACAGTCCATTCTACAACAAGCAAGAATGTTTTATTTTGCACTGCTACTGTTAATGTGTTGAGATTGGATGGAGTTGTTTGATCTTCTGGCAATTCTAGGCAGTATTTTTCTGATGTTAACTCAGCTGTCATTAGTCACAAATATAAATATATCTAGAGATTAGTTTATTAAATTTTGTTGGAATAGACAGCTATCTGATTCTACCATAACGTCATACCCTGGGTTGCAGTTAGTGGTGGTGGAAAGACTTTTTTTCCTCTTATGGCATTAGAGTCCTCTGCTGGTCCTTTCTTACAAAAAAGGAAAGAACAGGACTTCTTAAGCAGGTAGAGATAAATACTTGGGTGACTGCATGGATGAATGAATGAATAAAATAGCATTGAAGACTTGAAGTCAAGGCAAGTCAAGAGTTCCACAAAGAAGCGAAGCTTTTGAGTTTATACTCACAGGACAGAGCTCTGTTTTGCGAACTTTGCAGAGTTGGACAAACATCGCCTTCAATTTTGCATGGTTCCTTTTCTCAAGGGATAAGCTGAAAAAGGAAAAGGGGGGGGGGGAGTGTAAACTGAGGTTCATTTTGAGGATTCAGGTAGTTGAATCGTCAGAACAAATGTTTGTGACTTAATGCGGCTGTGCTTTGGAAAATAACAAGGAAGCTAATCCAGTATGTGAGAAGGAGCTTATAGAGGGTTACTGAATTCTTACTGTTGAGAACTTAATTTCCTCTGACAACCACCTTTTAATTTTTATTTTCTTCATTTAATAACTTAATTCATCCTTTTACTAGACTATCTTTTATTATTCTTAGTCACTCTTTTCTAGTAAAGATTCGTTATGGAACTCAGTGTTACTGAAATATCCCTACAGATGACTGTTTGTTTTATAAACTGTGAAAATCAGTTTGGGTCAGAAGATCCCTTGCTATTTAATTTAAACGTGATGAAAAACAATTTTCAGTAACTTCTTTAACATCTTGTTTTTCTTTCTGTTGGTGAAGCTGGTATCTAAAGATGTTGCAGTGCTGCAAATGTAAGCAGTGGTTTCATGAGGCTTGCGTGCAGTGCCTCCAAAAGCCAATGCTTTTTGGTGACAGGTAAGAAACTTAAGCTGTACTTTATGGTTGTCTTTATTTAAAACGTGGAGGGAATCTCACATGTGAGCTTTTATTAAAGCATCTGTAATACCCCATTTTGGGAAAATACTGTTGTGAGTTTTGTGTAGAAGACTATACGAAATAAAGCATGTGATCAGGTGCCAGGAAAATGCAGTTCTTCATCTCAATTCAATGAAGGATGGTGGGGTGGTGGAGAGGTAACCAATGGATAGTTAAATTCAAACTGTTACTGACTTCACTTTGTGTCGAAGTCCATTATGCTATACGTGCTGGCTGCTGGGAGATTGGAAGCTTTAAAGCAGACCACTTTAGTGGGCCTCTAAGTTAGATAAGGGCTTTCAAATTCACAGTGTAGGTGACTAATCTCTTGTATGCAACAGGCACCATGCTTCAAGGTAGGCTGTCAGGGTATGTGTGTGCAGTAGTAGTTCCCTGTACTAACAGTATAGGGAACTGAAGAAAGCTGGAAGGATAGTTAGACTGAGGGGAACTCTGTACATCCTCTGTTCATGTGTGGTGAGTACAAAAGGAAATGAAAAAGAGTGCTGGTCTGCGCTTTCATTTTTAAGAGGTGCTTGGAGCAGTTGGAGCAGATGAGAAAACTGGAGAAGGGAATCAAGGAGTATCTCATTCATTATCTATTATACTTTCTTTTAGCTGTTGGTTGTGCTGGAATGTTTGTATGAAGGAACTGAGTTAGGACCCAGGAATGCATGGGTCCTTTAAATGCATGCTTACACTGGTGCACAGGTTTCTGCATTTGAGCAAACAGAGTGGGGACATTACAGAGCATCTTCACTGATACAGTCATAGGTTGAGGGACTTTCTTAGGGAGTATGAAACAGTGGTACCAGGGTAAGATTGAGGAAGTGCCTTGTATCTGGCCCAGTAGGTACCAGCACAGATTGTGGAAGTTGATAAAGGAAGCTGGAGAATGAAGGGGCTCTCAAATGTCATATGGCTGGGTTTCTAGCCTGCTTACCTTTCATTTTTTCATAACTAGAGTGTTAAAACATTGAGAAAGTGCGTGTGTATACAGACACCCACCACCCAGACACATGTACATACGCGTATGTATATGTTTTTAGGTTTTATACGTTCATTTGCTCAGTTTGCAGTTCTGGACCAGAATACCTCAAACGTTTACCCTTGAGATGGTAAGTATGAATTAAAAAAAAAAAGGGGGGGGGCGGTGAGTTGAATACATGCTTTTCTCTTCTTTTTGGTATTTTGATTCTCCTTGCAAAAAAGGAAAGCCATTTGCTGTCTTTAGTTGTTTCCCGAGTTGTTCTTACTGCTTGTATGAACAGGGACAACTTTTCCTTCAAAGTTTATTCTTAAATGTAGAGATATATTGCAATTGGTATGCTCTT
The DNA here is from genome assembly GCF_000699105.1 of Pygoscelis adeliae. Lineage (NCBI taxonomy): Eukaryota > Metazoa > Chordata > Aves > Sphenisciformes > Spheniscidae > Pygoscelis > Pygoscelis adeliae. Next base: position 4,259,775 of record NW_008824053.1, on the reverse strand, counting down.
GGGATTTATTCCTGGGATTGTTCAGTGAAGTAGCAAGCAACTACTCACCTGTTGTATATGTGAAGATTGAGATATCTGAACAAAGTCTTTTTTGCAGGTTTAGGATCCTGCCATTAGATCAGCCAAATGTAGTGAGTACTAGAGTACACATCTTGACACATTTTATAATAGTTTCCTTGATGAAACTTAATGGTTAGTTGTAGTTTGAAATCTTTGAACTAACCCATATTAGAAGTTATATCCAATTCAGTGTATATATGTGCTAACAAATACATGGTGGAAATTACCTTGTTAAATGTTAATTCACCAAAATACTTGCATGAGTTCAGAATTGATAGGACTTAGTTAAATATCCCATGGTTTAGACCAGTTTTAGAGTTTAAAAGAACATCACGACAATGAAGTGAGGCAGAGATGAAAGTAAGATTCAAAGCAGAAGGAATCACTTGAGGAAGAGAAATGACAGGAGACTTCATGTTGTTCACTGGACCGAGTGTTTTAAGTTGTGCTGTGTGTTCCTCTATATCGTGCTAATATCTTTTCTAATAAATTTCAAAGAAAAGCAATTGGAAGAAAGACTTTTTTTTTTAATTCAAATATTTCTGAATTCTAGGGTAGATATAGCACATCTATGCCTTTACAACCTAAGTGTTATTCATAAGAAGAAATATTTTGATTCGGAGCTTGAACTCATGGCCTACATTAATGAAAACTGGGATAGATTGCATCCTGGTGAGGTAAGTAATTGGAATACTCTTCCTTGTTTTTCCTCACAGTGCATACGTATGTCCTGAAAGTTAGTGACTTATAACTGTTTTATTTCTGGGTGTTAAATTCTTTGTTACCTTAAAATCTGATAATCCCAAATAGTGAGGAGACCATCTTTAATTTCCTTGCAGAAATAGAATACTTTTTAAGTGGTATAATGTTTTTCTGAGCTGTAAAATTTCTCAAGTGGTCCATGTAACTGTTATTTTATTATTTGCATGGCAACTTTACTTATACTCAACTGTTTATTCTGTTGCATATATGTATATTGCTTTTCTTTCATTTTATAATTGCTTCATAGTTCTTTAATATTTTCATGTGCACAGATGAGAAAATCTAAATGTAGAACTGAATGCAGAGTGTATTGCATATGAAGACATCTTCAAAGTCTCTAAGGTGTAACACATAACAAATTATCGTACACAAACATTTCCTTTCCTCCCTCTTCTGAACATGGGGGTGATCAGTTCGTGTCCAGGTCTAAAGATTGTTTTGATCCTTTTCCAGTCTGATTCTGCTACTTATCAAGGCATCTTGGTTTTAGTTCACTACTATACTAGTTGTTTTTTCCAGCTGTTTGATTTACTGGGCAGTTATCTTAGCATTAAAGGAGATCCATTTCCCCAAGCAAACTGACTTCATATTTAACTAAGAGGAACAGTGTAGATATTTGTTTCTGCATGTAAGGTTGGATGCAAAATTTATGTCTAAATTCAAATTGGCATACTGCTAGTATATGCACTTCTTTTGTGCATGAGAATTGTTTAGGGTTTTGAAGCTTTTTAGTACAGGTGGCATATAACTGGTTTGAAACTTTCTTATCATGAGCACATCCTACTTTTATACTTCTTTTCAAGTAAATTCATACATCTGTAATCCATTTTTAGTAGCAGACACAATTTGAGAATCAAATGTATGTTCTTGGTTTAAATGAGTAACTACTTTATATAAATAATGGAAAATAGTTTAATGTACATATGTTTAGACTATGGGTGTCAATAGAAAGACAAGCAAACACTCCAGCATTACTAAAAATGACGATTAGTGTTTTTATGAATAGACATCTTGTTTACTTTGGGATGTATGGCATCTCTTAGCTAAGTCATATCAAGTCAACGATTCTGTCATAGCAAGTCTTAAGCTTGAAGTAAAAAAAAAAGGCTGCACAAAATATGGTGATTCTCACACCATCTTTTCAATAGAATGAAATGTTTTGGCTGTCTTACTGCAGTTTAACAAATAAGTAAATGGTGTTTAATTTTTACTTTTGTTTTTCTTAGTATTGAGGGAAATGTGTAAAAGAAATTAATGTTTGTTTACTTCGCATAATATAATTTTCTTTAGATTTAACATAATTTCATGTCAGAATGGCCAGTCAGAGCGGCTGTGGTGTGGATGAGGAGAGTGGAGCTATCTAGCTGCCACTGACTTGGAGCACACATGCCATTTTGAAGAAGTTGAAAGGCTACAGTCTTTATTGTGCTCTTCCTCCTTTCCGCTTTCAATCCATCCATGTTCAATCTATGTGAAAAACACATAACTAAGGGGGAGGAAGGAGAGGGAAGATCCAAAATCTCTTTGTTAAGTGGTGCTTTCAATTCCTTAATCAATATTTCTACACCTTCAAGGAAACTACTTCTTTTAAGTCTGAAGACTACATTTTTGAAGGGGTGGATTTTGAATAAATGCATAAAAGCTACGTTGAGGAAATTTTCAAGACTTTATTCTGAAAAGGTTCTAAATGTCTCTCACTAAGTTGGGAAAAACGGTGTCTTGAAAAATGAGGCAAATGTATTTTACTACTTTAATCTGGTTTCTTTATTAAACAGAAATAATAACATGTACAATATAATGATTTTACGATTTTTGTAATATTCTTAGCTTGCCACTGTTAAAAATGACACTTTGGTTTACTTTTCCTAGCTGCTCATAATTGAATAAGAGGAAAAGGTTTTTTTAGCCATAGGTGAGATAGGAGTAAATGGTGGAATTATCAGACCTCATAAGCCAGTAATTGTTAGCATGTTATTATTTAGGATGCAATAAATATATGGCAGTTTTCTATAGTTAAGTGCTGCGGAGTTGCAAGACCTCTGGATAGCAATGGATTGTACTGAATGCATATCGTAAAGATGTGTAAAAATGGTTGTGACTTTCTTTGGCTAAAACTGGTTGAATATGTCCCTTAACTTTAGTAGGCAGGTAGACTGACTGTGAATCTTGCCCAAAATTGTATTAAAAGGTTGGATTTTGAGTATATTTACTCATTTATTTAGCTGTTAGCACATTTAATCCTTTGAGCATTTCTATCCATCCTGTTTGGTCAGAATTGAATTCTTGAGAAAGTATTTGGAGGTGGCTTGGGTTTTTTTGAGCTGCAAATGTTGTACAGTCTGCTCTGTAGTATTCATACTAATAGTGAAACTTATAAACTGTCAACTCTGTAAAGATAAATTTACTGCAGAGCCAATTGGAGATATGTTCTGGAACATTTTGGCATGGGAACTGGAATTTAAAAATAGCTGTCTAAATATAAAAATAATCTTATTTTAAATTCTATTAAATAAATGTTGTGTCCACTTCTTCATAGTCACCACCATACTTATTCTGCTTTATGTCTCTAATTCATAAGTATGCAATTTTTGAGAGAGAAGATTCCATGTTTTGGTAGCTTGGTAGGGACTAGCTACTTCAGGCTTTGGTGCAAGAAGGGTGGTTAGACTGGGTCTTAGCAAATGGGGCATGAAAATGGATTCACTTTTTTTTTAAAGCTCTAATAACTTCCCTGGGCCTCTTCCATTTTTTTTGTACCATGTTGAGTAATGTTGGCAAAAATGGGAATTAGGTCCTGTGGCAGGATTTTGGTTAAAATGATCACCAATAAAATAACTTAAGTTCTTGTGTCAATATAATTACCTTGTGCTTGCAATCTCAATTAATTTGGGAGTACATAATGCTGCAGAAGAACTCTTGTTAGCAGTCTTGGGAGGGCAAGCTACTGTTATGTTGAGTATAGTAAAATTCTTTGAGATATTTTTCTTGCACTTCTTACAAGTGAAACTCAAATTCTTTGGCCTGGGCTTGATCCTGGCATGAATTCTGTGGATGTAAATCACAGAATATATGGGATAATGATTAATATCCTTTGGGGTTAGGTAGTTTCCACACCTAATACTTCATAAATGTACTTCACATCTAAATCTGTAGTTACAATAGCTCAAAGTAACTGGAATCTTTCTATTACTAAAGAATTCGACAGGTTAAATGATTTCTTAATACTTCACAGCTGGCAGATACACCAAAATCTGAAAGATATGAGCATGTACTGGAGGCATTAAATGATTACAAGACCATGTAAGTTACTGCTACTTTTTGTTTTAAATGTTGTTTGCCTATTTAATCTGACATAGATTGCAGACTGAGCAAAGGAGACTGAAGACTATCTGACAATCACTTTGGCTGCAGATAACACTTAAATTTTAAATACTGTTTCTATCTCAAACTATAACATTGCATAACTACTTGTGTGGAACCCAGATCATGAGAAAAAAATTGTTTTAACTTTCATCCTCTATCCACTTTATGTTCTGTATTTGAGAGTGAGGATTGCGTTAGGAGAAAGAGGGGAATAAAATAGCATTAGAATGAATATTCTGATTTGCATAGTTTTGCATGTACACTGTCTTAAAAGTTGCTTTCCCTGGGGTCAGAATTTTAACAATTAATTAAAAATCATCTAGGTTTATGTCTGGAAAAGAAATAAAGAAAAAGAAGCATTTGTTTGGCTTGAGAATTCGTGTTCCTCCTGTGCCACCAAATGCTGCTTTAAAGGCTGAGAAAGAACCAGAAGGAACTTCGCATGAGTTCAAAATTAAAGGCAGAAAGTCATCTAAACCAATCCCTGATGTGAGGTAAAGTAACCCAGTCGTTCTAGCAATGTTGTAGTAAATCAGGGCTACTTTGGGTATATTTTTGGTGCCTACAAAACAGGCCTTTTCATTTTATAATGTATTTTTTTAAATAACTGTAAAGGTGGACTATTTGTGAGAACAAGGTCTTTGAATTTAACTAGCTTTCTGTTAGGATCCTTCTGAAAAAAAAAAAACCAACATGAAATTTAGCAGTAAGAACAACAGAAAATATTCCAACTTTGCTGCTATTTGGGAAACAAAATCTCTTGCCTTTTTGGTGCTCTTATGCAATAATCTAACTAGAATTCTAAATAGGAAGTATGATGTGAAGTTGTAACTTGTATTAGTAAATGTGCCATATTTTTAACCAAGTGTGATCATATGAATAAACAACATTTAACACTTGTTCATTCCTCTTCAATGTTAGGGAATCAGTCATGTCACTAGAAAGATCTTATATCTGTTTGCTATGCTAGAGGCAAAAATATATAGCTTTACCTGACAATTTTGATTTACCAGAATAACCTCATTTAGCGCAATGTTTTAGCAATGACATCTAATCGTATATTCATTGCCAAAGGAAAACATGTATTCAATGAAAATTATCTTCAATAATACAGAACAAAATATAAATTTTCTTCTAGGGAATTAAGTAATGGTATAGAAAGAAAGGGGAAAAAAAAATCAGTAGGTCGTCCACCTGGTCCCTATACAAGAAAAATGATTCACAAAACTCCAGAGTCGTCTCCTCTGGTAAGGTTTTGGATATTTCCCCCCCCACCTCCTTTTCCCTCTAACTGGATTATCACTTTTGAAGAAAAACATAACCAGTTAATCTGAATCATGATATTCCCCCATTCACCCTCAAACAAAATTGATAGAGCAATTAAAACTTAATTTGAAGTACTTTTTTTTTTTTTTTCCTTCTTCCTTAGGATAATGAACCAGTTCCAGTGATAGAGAGCCCAGCCTTGGAATTACCCTGCACTGTTGGGTAAATTTAAAAAATAAATAAATAAAAAAATCCCTGTAAAATACTGTAATACCATGTCATTTATCTGTTTGCTTCTGAAATGTCAGCTCAGTTTTTAATACAAGATTATTTTCATTACATGGCAACCCTGTTATCTTGCATATCAGGAAATCTGATGGAACTGCACATTCATCCAATACCTCAGATGTGGAATCCACAGGTGCTGCCAGTATGAAAGAAACTACCTCATCTAGCATTTCCAGACATTATAGGTAATTATTCAATTACTCTATCTGGTATAAAGATTAAGATTTGCAATATATTAATTTTAATAAAATTTTCTGAAAGGAGGGATGGGAAACAATTGGTTCAGCAATACTTCACCCTTAATAAATAGAAGTTGCAAGGGTCCTACAAGAGAGATCTTGCCAAAGCGTGACATCTAGTGTTCTAAGTCTGGTTTCTTAAAACCTGAGGTTCTGTTGTACTTCCAGTCAGTTCTGAACCTTTTGGCTAACTTCCATGAAATCTCATTCAGGTAGTTCCAAAGAAATTACAGTCTAACAAGATTAATGAAGATAGACACTTGGATGAGAGACCCAAACCAGCAGCCCACACTTAGAGAAAGGCAGACAATTTTCTGATCATCTGTGGCCTAGTCATTGCCAGTGCTGTTTTGTTGTGGTTCTTTTTTAGTTGAAGCTTTGGCAACACAAAGGTAGAAGGTAAGGAAGGAGGTTGACTTAAGTTATGAGGCAGCCATAGTAGATGTGAGATGGAGGTAAGGGTATTGCAGAATTGGTGGGAGAATAAATAGAGAAGAACTGAGGATATTGCAAAGGGGTATAACACTGAGGGTGTGTAATTCACTGGGATTTGGAGTAATGAGCAGCTGCGACTCAGAGTAGAGCTATAAATTGCATGGGGAAATCTAAAGAAATAAGGCAGAAGAAAACTAGTCTTTATTGATTCTGCTTACAACATGCAGGGTGAGGGTTTTTTTTGTGCTCACTAACTACTCTTTGTTGGTGTAAACATGGAGTTAAATTACATTTACTGAAAAGAATTAAACCCTATAAATACTTCCTGAGCTTAGTTTTCTAATAAAGGCCACAAAAGACCTGATGTGTACCCTGAATTAATTTTAGCAGCTTTTGGTTTTGTAGGTTTGTGTATTCATGTCAAAGAATAGTAAGTATGCTGTGATTTTCTACAGTCAATAGAGCATGAAAATTTTTTGGCACAGTCTTCATAAATAAATTATTAACTACAATCAACTTTTCTGCAAATAAATTGTTACTTGAACTCTTCCCCCTCAAGTTCAGCAAAAATTTGTCTTTTATTGAGGTACATGGATCCTCAGTCTACTTATTTTGTCTCCTCTTTTTCTGGTTCGTGCTATCAAGTGCTTTCATGAGTCATTTTTGTGTGCATTACTGCTACAAATAGTCTGTTCTCAAAAACTCATGTTTAACTTACTTCTGAAATTGTTACCTAAGGACTTAAGTCACTGTTTTGTATTTCTGCCCTTTATCCCATCCTTTTTTTAATGTTAAAAAGATGCGCTTTTTTCCTCAGTATGTTACATAGGAGTCTTGAACATCAAAGTTCACGTACCATTTAATTTAGGACTTTACCAAACATGTTTTAATATGTGCAAATTATAGATGTAGGTTTTTACATAAGGATTTATATCTTGGACACTTAATATTTGGATGATGGTTTATTCTTGGATAATGTCAGAACCTTCTTTTTTCATTGCCGGATACAAATCTGTGTGAGTTTTGGATATACATATTTTTCTGGCCACATATAACAAATCTTTAGAAAAGTAATGTGTTCTATAGAAAGTAATGATGTAGAATAGATTTTGCAATATCTTCTTTCATATTTCAGAGTTTTAATTTATTGAGATAAATTCAGCTTGAAAAAAACCCTATGCATAAATTCATTTTTCATTTACAGTCTTAACTAACATCAAATCTCAAGCTCTTTTATAGTATAGCTTTTGTAATTGAGGCCTACCTGTGTGATAAAGCTGTATTTTTAATTTGCAAATTTAAGTACATTTGGTGCAGAATTCTCTGAAGACAGTTTTTATTTGCTTAAGAATGGGATTAAGCTGTATCAAAATAGTGCTCTTAACATACCTAGGCATAAGTTAATATCATTTAGCTAACCTTTCTGACATTTTGTTAAATTAGTACAATTCTCCTTATGTAAATAATCTTTATTTTGCAAGTGCCATATTTATAGTTATCTATCTATAGGCAACAGTGTTTTTATCAGTGAAAAACAGAGCAAAGAAGTTATGATACAAGCTGCATGGAAATAACCAATGATAAAGCATACATTTTGAACAAGTTCCTTGGAGTTAATGCTGTTTTTTTCTTAATAGTTTATCTGACTCGAGAAAAAGGACTCGTACAGGAAGAACTTGGCCTGCTGCAATACCACATTTGAGAAGAAGAGGTCGCTTTCCACGAAAAGCACTCCAGACTCAAAATTCAGAAATTGTAAAAGATGATGAGAGCAAGGAAGACTACCAGTACGATGAACTCAATACAGAGATACTTAACAACTTAGCAGATCAGGAGTTACAGCTCAATCATCTAAAGAACTCGATTACTAGTTATTTTGGTGCGGCAGGTAGAATAGCTTGTGGGGAAAAATACCGTGTTTTGGCTCGTCGGGTGACACTTGATGGAAAGGTGCAGTATCTTGTGGAGTGGGAAGGAGCGACTGCATCCTGACTGTAGGACTGAACATTATGTTCACTGCACTGTCATCTGTAAGTACAGTTCATAATGCAGAGCCACGAGAGAAACGTGTCTTTAAATGTGTTTCTAAAAACAAAACAAAACCAGTTTAGCCTTAACATGTAATTGTTATCATTACAGCTCTTGTGATAAAGACTTATCTTTTTAAAATCTGATCTGAAACTTAAATTTTTTAATCTGAACATTGTTAGATTGTTTTAGGTTGGGATATTTTGGGTTACAATTGCTTAAAAATGTGCATGGTGTTTTAAAAAAAAAAGACATTTTCTAGAGAACATTCCATGGATACAGTTATTGTGACTTAGAGAAAATATTATGTAGATAGCACAAATCTTTGAAAAATTTTGGTTTGTTTTCTTACCCAAATGTTTGCAGAAATGTATTTCTATTTCAATACTTTCTAGATTTCATAAGTGCAGTGTATATAATGCCTACTGAAGACTGTAAAATACTGAAGTTTTCTTTCAAACAAAGTGTAAAAAAAAAAGAAAAAAATATATTGAGCCTGTAAATTGCTCTGTGACCAGACTTCATTGTCTTCTTAATATATTCTTTGTGTGTGTGCGTGTGCGCATGTGTGTGCGTATATACATATGTATATACGCACACACATACTTGTGCGTGTATATATATGTGTGATTGTGACCTATGCAATACAAATTATGGGATCGGGCAGCTTCTGAGAATACATCCCATAATACTTTTTTCAGGAATAGTTGCCAGTATTTACACAGCAGCATTTCTTCTCAGGCTTATTGGGTGCTGTTGCTTTCTATGTACTAAGGAAAAGTCAAACCAGTGCAGCGTGTTCTGGCAATGGGTGCAGTCATTGATGTTCATATGCTCTAGGTAATATATTCCATTATTTTCCATGTGCATTAACTGTTAAAAAATAATGCAGGATCTGAACATTTTGAAATTAACTCTGCTAGAAATAACAATTTGAAAGTTATTGTGGCACACTGATTGTAAATTTTGTGTCCCGGTTATAAACTAAGTTGACAGGAGTCACACACAAGATTCCTCATATCTGTAGAAACAGTCATATTTTGATAAATGTAGTATGAACAAAGTGTATTATTGCACAGGGTCAACAAAGTTTGTTGCCATTTGAAGTAACATTACTGATTTTATTACAACATTACCTCTTTTGTTTTTATAAAATGTACCAAGTTTTAAATTGATAAGTTTATTTTACTTGTTTTTAGAAAAAAAAAAAAGTCAGTCTCTTGCCAGTATTAGATGTTTTTTCTTTGTCTGCTACTTTTGAGGGGGTTTTAGCCAAAGAGTAAACAGAAGAATATTTTTACTTTGGTGGTTATTCACTGTACTGCATAAGGTTAGTTTTCTTACATGCTTACAGTTTACCACCAAAATAAAATTATGTAACATTTACAAATGACAGAGTGGTTTAAAGTGTACTGCCTGAGTTAGTACTTATTTATTCCATTACTTGATTATTTGACTTTTTCTGCTCATCTTGAACATCTTGAAAAGGTGATTTTTTAAAAAATTTTTTTCTTCTGTCACCTTATAGCCAAAGGAAGCAGAGAAAGCTTTTTATCTTGTGCTTGGTTTATGGCTGGCCGGGGAATATTAGCTTTATAAAAAATGCTAATGAAAAACTGCCACTTCTGTTTACCTTCACTAAAATGTGTGGTTTTTTTTCTCACACCCTCAGCTATTAATTTAATGTTGCCTTGCCTATAGCTGCAATATTTTGATAACACAGCAACTTCATGTTAATTTTTGAATGTTTATATCTTGGGATAATGCAAAATGTAAAGCCTTTGTAACCTTACTCACACCATCTGTATCTGTCTTTATTGTTTCACTTTATCCAAGTCCTTTAATTCTAACTGAACACCAGCAGTATTTTTCATAAAGTTTCATTTAAAGATAAATATTGGAATGTACTTGGGGACTTGGGGGGGGGGGGATATTTGCCAAACTTAAGCTGTCCATAGACTTAACTATTGTGAATGTCATTGTTTCATTTTATTATGGTGGCTGACTTGACTCTGATGTTCAGTTTGTATTTTTGGAATTGCTTTTTTCTTAGAATTAAAAGACCAACATTAAATGTGTGTATTTTTTGAGAGAGAAGAATGAGTTTTGATTCTGTATTCTTGTGAAGTACATACTTGGTGGCATCCTCCCATCCGCTGTTTCTCTATCTCTAGCTCTCCTGTTACTGTCCTGGAGACACTTGTGCTGCACGTAAACACTAACCTAGTGTTCCGGCTATGCTTGAGGGATGCTTTGTTACAAGGTGTCATGTTCTGGAAAATGCTGCAATAGTGCTGCTGAAGATACAGCTCCGAGTAGTAATTAAAGCACACCTACAAATGCCTTTCTCTCATTTTATGTGAATTTCGTTGTATGTAGTAATGGAGTGTCTAAAGGAAAAATACAAATGTTGCTGTACATAACAATTTCATTTTGGTATGACTTGATCATTGTATGTATGCATGTGTGTAAATATATGTAATTCAACTTTGTTGTGGTCACTGATTTAGAACCATTTCTATGTATCAGATTTAATATTTTTCCATTGTATATTATTTGTATTACAGTAGTATTTAGGTAGATGAAGTCTCTCTTGAGGCCATTCTAAAAATGTAGGCATCGCATGAACAGGACAGCAAAGAAATAATGGCACATTACTGGTCAGAATTGTGAAATAATTGTCATAGCACACCAGTTGTCAAATCGCTGTTCTCGACAAAAACTTCAAGAGGAATTTTGAATAAAATCTATGCTTTTCTATGCATAACAGGCATTTTGAGTGAGATTACAAAGGAATTCTGAAAAAAATCTGAGTGATATGTGAAATGGAAGTCAATATTTTGATTTAACATGAAGACAGAAATAAACTGAAAAAGGCCTTGAAGGTGAAGACAACCAGTCTGTCTAGGGAGTGGGGGGGAAAGATAAGTGGATAAACAGAAAAATGGTCATGTCTTTGGAACATCCTACTAAAGTGATCTTTAGTGTTATATTTTAAAAGGAAAATGGTGAATTGAGATGGAACATGCCAAGGCTGGAGACAGAGCAATAGTCAGAACACAGTGATAAGGATGAACTGGACAGGAGCATCAGTTCTGTGCACAGAGGGAAGAGGATGAATCTTGCAAATGCTATGCAGGTAACATTTTCAGGCTTTAAATTGTGTCACTTAACCTAGTTCCCTCACATTTGCCTGAATGAAAAGTAACACTGCAATTAAGGGTATGATGGCAGAAAATGATATTTTCTAGAAATGGAGAGAAGGGTTTAGGATGGTGTGTCGTGTTTAGTTGATGCTGAACTTAAGCTGATGGCTAAACACCCATGTGGAGGTGTCGGATCTCTTGAGACCCTAGCTTGGTCAGAAAAACAGTGGTGCATGAGGAAAAAATCAGAGTTGTGAACCTAAAGTCTGTAGAAAAGTTGATTTCTTTTTTTTGTAAATTGGGTCATCTATAGGTGAGGTATGAAGTAGAGAAAGGGGAGAAGAGACTCCTTTTGGAGTCCCTGAAGAAAGTTGAAAGGGAAATGACCATCTTCTAGAAAAGATAGTGCAGGGCAATAGAAAGAAAAGCAAAAGACGAGCACGAGTAGAAGCTGTGCCCAGTCTGAGAATAAGCTCAGAACTCAATGCTTTTGCTAGTCTCTTTCTCTTACCGTTAGCAACAATGAAACAGAAGATTTTTGTATTGTCAGAATGTTTTTATCTGTTTTGCTTTTTTGATTCCCTTAATTGTTCCTCTCAGTTATCTCATCTCTGCTATTTTTTAATCAGGTTTTTTCATATTCTAGCATTGAGATCCATATACCACGACATCAACTGTTGTTCTTGTTTTCATTGATACCAAAATATTTTGCCTTGCAGATACTGGTTTTTCAAATACAGCTATAGCTCATGTGGCTCTTTTCATATCATCTTTCTCCTGTATACTGATATTACTTCACCAGTATGTATTTTTTTTCATTTGTTCTAATTTATGTTTCCAGCTTCTGAATTTGATGATGTTCTGTTCTCTTCCCATTATTAGCTATTCCGTGTTTGGCATTGGCTGACTTCCATGTGGTTTTGGTTTCCTCATCTTCTGTTTACTTAATGTCCAGTGTGGGAGCTTTAACTTGCAATCTTGATGTCTGCAGTCTTTCTCCAATAAGCTCATTTCCTTCAAAAACTGCTTTATAGCAAGAAGCTAATTAATAGTTCTATCTTGCTCTAAATAAAGTTTGTTCTTCTGTAAGCACCATTTCAAAGTACTTCATTTGTGCTCTGCCATTCCCTAATGAATACTCACAAAACTGTCGCTATTATTGCATTCACTCGTTTCATCATCCAAAATGACAGTTACTGCTCTGCTACGTACCAGTTTCTCTCATTTATGAACATGACTAAGGTTGCCTACTCCGTGTTTTTCACCTGCTTGCTCTAACTTGGTATTTATAACTTCACAAATTGGTTGCATGATAGCAGAGATTGGAAGGCAGGAAGATAGCAAAATCCTAGAGACTATCAACAATGGTTGGACATTCAGGGAAAGGGAAATAATGAACAATTGGAAAGGCTTTCAGGCTGTAGGATATTAAAATACATTTGTAGTGGTAGCAGGAGGAAAAGGTGAGCCTAAAAGGGGGAAGAATATAAGGTAGAACTAGGAATTGATCAAGATGACAATGCAGAGTTCCTTGGTTAGGGGGAACGGTGCTTTTTGTACAAAATCTACACTCAGAACTGTCCTCTCTGACAAACTGACTAGGGAGGCTAACTGGCTTGTTGCAGAAAAGTATGTATGTAATATGTATACTTACATGTAGAAATATACAAGTCCAAGTAATACAATGAGAAACAACTTGAATGTATTTAATTACAATGGGAATTTATTATTTTTTAAGGAAGTTTTTTAGTGGGCTGTGAAATGCTTATTAAAAGACAGCCGTTGATGGACTATAAAAGAAAAAAAAAAGCTAATTCAATCCTTGCCTTCTTTCCTGCCATGCTTTTTCTTCTTTGCTTGTGGTAATGAGCCCAGGTATTGTAGGTGCTCACCTGCCTCACAGTCATTCAGAGGTAAGTGCTGAAGCTTTAGAATGGGAAATCCCATTTGTTTGGCCACTTGGTACCCGAGCCCGCTTCCTTCTTCCCGGTCTTGTGGTGTCATTTTGTGGGAGAGACGTGACTGGAAAGAACGGTTTCAGGAGGGGCGGCATAAGTGAGTAATGGCTGAAGCGTGCTCAGGGCTTTGGAGGGGTGGCGGTGGGGTCTGGTTCTGCCCTCTTACTGTCCAGAGAATGTGATCAAGAGTCTTCTCATTAACTGTTCGGAACTGGGGTTGATTGAACTGTCAGAAGCTTTTTGTCTGGACAGTCATGGGTATCTTTTGACCTGACTGACTTTTACCACTCTCTGAAATCCTCCAGCATAATAGAAAAATGACCTTAATTAGATGGTTAATGTCAGGTCCTTTAACATAATGTTGAAATAAAGATACAGACTATAGATACATGCTTTTAGAACTTGTCTCTTGGCAACTCTATGCCTTCTTTATGCACCTGTATTCCAATTTGGCAGGTAGCACATGGAGAGTGAAGAAGGATATCTTGTTTCCAGAAACTTGGTACACACTAAGGGAAGAAAGGGACTTGTGATCTGTATGGGTTCCAAGTCTCAGTAACTGTCCTCAGCTATAGCAATTGATAGCATGAGAGAAGATGGTGTAATTCAGATGCTTTGGTGAAACTTCAGCAGTGTAGGTGTGTTTGCTATTAAATTTTTTAAAATTATTATTACCCTTACTATCTTTATTTGTGATAAAAATTAACAGTTACTTTAAGCAAATTGTCAGGTTTGAAAACAAATTTATACAAAAGGCATATAGCTTATTAGCAGACATCTGCTCTGCAATGACTTATAAATATGGCACTTACCTCTGTACTAGCATTCCTCCTGTGTGAGCAGTGAGTTTCTGTGATAGGGTACTACTGGAGCAGGGGGAAAGCATGAAAAAGGAAGAGCTGGCTTAACATCAAGCCATTTCTCAGCAATAACTAGGAGTTGTGTGTCTCCTGTCTGCACCAAAAGTTGGTAAGTTTTAAAATGAAGTGGTCTCGAAGAGAATTGTTCTTTGAAACTAGGGAAGGCTCGGGAACTGTTAGTTTTTAAAGACATCAGATACAGCTCAATCTGCTTAGTTCCAGGCTGTCTTAATTAACTTGGGGATAATGAGTCTTTAGGACAGATTGCCATGTAAACACTCATTTTAAAAATACTCGGGAAAGGAAAAATAAAAGTAATTGCTGTGGCTGGTTGAATAAAACTTTTAGGAAGGGAGTCTCACCACCGTACCACATGGTCAGGGACCCTGAAGACAGTGCTGCGACCCGACGAAGGAGCCGAGGCAAACAAGGAAGTGCTGCGCTGCCGGGCGTGCGAGCTGCAAGGGACCTGTGCCAGCCTGAGGTACAGCAGTGTTGCGCGGTACGTAGGAAGACGTTAAGGCAGAAGGTGTCACTTCTCACAGTGCACACTTCGAGAGACCAGGGAAGGGAATTTTTGCATGCGTTTCCGATGTCTTCGTCCAAAACGGCTTCTGATAGTTTTCACGTACCTTTTCAAGTCAAACCGCTGTTCCTTCTACCATTAATTGCCCGATCTGGCAGCATAATGTTGTACCTTTGTATTTTATGATATCTACTTCATCGATTCAAAACACAGTACAAAAAGGAAGTTCCTGTTTCATTATTTGAACAATGTGGTTAGCAGGCTTCCGGACAGGCCCAGGTTTCTCGGAGTCTTGTGAAATGGTAAACAAGGTCGCATTTGTCATGTGTATTACTTGATCAAGCTGAAAAAACTGCTCCAAAACTTTGAGCTTTTAGTCTCGGGATCTTGCGTATTCTCTTACAAATAATGTGAAATTATTACATAATAATATAACTAGTAGTAATTTATATTATGGGATTCTTAATTGCTACAGTTTGATATTCTGTGATACTACTTTCCTGCTTTCCTTCTATTTTTCCCTAGGTGTTTATTTTTAATATGTTGACTATACCTAATCAGAAATTAAAATGCCTACGTTGTGAAATAAATTGTTTCTTCAGAGGAGGAAAATACAAGAATTAATGGAAGCACTCAACAGGTCATCAAATGATGCCAGTTGATGTTTGCTGCTGAAAAATACGGGTTTCTTTTTAATTCTTCTCATAGTTTCATGTGACTTATGTACTGCTGTCAAATGGAAATGCACAAACATGCTTTCCTTCTATTTTTCCCTAGGTGTTTATTTTTAATATGTTGACTATACCTAATCAGAAATTGCCTACGTTATGTTGTGAAATAAATCTTCAGAGGAGGAAAATACAAGAATTAATGGAAGCACTCAACAGGTCATCAAATGATGCCAGTTGATGTTTGCTGCTGAAAAATACGGGTTTCTTTTTAATTCTTCTCATAGTTTCATGTGACTTATGTACTGCTGTTAAATGGAAATGCACAAACATGCACACAAGTTAGAACAATGTATCAAGACAAAGTACCTTCTGTAAAATCCTTGCTAAAAAGGGTTTGTGAGGACAGATGGCCATTGGCTTAGAGCAGTAAAGTGTTTTTTGAGCTCAAGTGTCAGTTTGCTGCTGCCTTTCTGTGTATCACAAGCTTACAAATTCCCATAATCTGTTCCTTGGAATATTTCCTCTTTTTTTTTGAGGTGAGAAACTTGGGACTTTGTTTAGTTACTAACAAACGAGTAATACTCAACTAGACAAATAGTTTCCCAAAGTCACAGGTGCTGATTTAATACCAAGCTATCTTGACTTAGGCTGGCCTGAGGGTCTTACTGTCTCTTGCTTTGAACACAGAACTTTACTAGGCTGAGTCGTATTTTTGACCTCTACTGTAATTTTGCACAAGACAGCACCTACTAGTCTTCCCATAATTGCTCCTAACCTTATTGCCTGCATAACTGGAAGCTATGCTGTTCTCTCTGTGTGTAATAAACTACAGGTGTAATATGGAATGTAAGTATTAAGGTGCAAATATTCATAGGTAAAGCATTCTTCCTTCATTATAAAATGAAGAACACAAACACAGGTTTAAACTTCATTTACTGAAAATCTGAGTTTTGCATAATTTTATTCAACATCTGCATGTCTTAAAACATTTAATTCTGAATAAAAAGTCCATTAAGAAAAAAATGGATTTATTCTCCTTTGTAAATTTCATATAATCAAAAGCAATCTACTCTTCAAAATCCAAATGAAATTTTATTTAGCTGCAAGTTTAAATGCCAAATCCTTCCCCTATGATAAACATATTCCAGCTGCCAAAGGCAAAGCACAGTTACCTTTATAGTTATTCCCTGTTTTGTTTTCTATAATTTTCTTGAATGGGGAGAAAATACAGTCAAAGCTCTTAGTTGCAAAATAGTAATTTCTTCCAGATGAACTCTGACAATCGTTGCATTGTTTTCCTTCTACCAGAGACGGCTACTTATAATTGGAGAAACTGCTGCAGTTCAGTCTTGTGTCTTTGGGATCTGTTTCGCTACTGGATGTGTAACCACTGTCAGAGAGGCACAGCAGAGCAGCTGGGGAACCTAATCCCTTGAGGTGCCCTTGGAAGACTTGGCAGAGCTCATCTGTTGGAGGTCTAAGCTGAAATCTAGAATCTAGTAGCTTTGATATATCGGAGGTAGATGTCTTAGTCACAGCTTCACAGAGCTGGTTCAGCATTTTGCAGATGGTTTGTAGCATCACACTGGTGGTGGTGCAAGCGAGGATAGATCTCCTCTTCTAGCAAAAGGGGCAGAGCCCTAAGAATCCGATTTGCCTGTCTTGAAGGGACCTGATTAAAACCTTGGAAGCTGAGTTCAGTGAGCTTTGGCTTATGCCCTGATGTAGATACGTGGTATATTGGTACTGGGAGATGTACAGGGAAATGGCAGAAGAATATTATTTGCCACTCTAGCAGGAAGAATTAATTTTCCCTAGACTATCCTGATCACAGAAATAAGCTTTCTAATTCCAGGCAGTTTAGAATAGAAAGCATTATGTGGAAAAAGATATGCAGAACCCTAAAGGGAAACAATCTTATTTTGGACACAACTTTGCAGAAAGAAGTAGATCAACAGGCTTTGGTGCCTGTAAGGAGTTCTGTAAGGAACAATACTCTTGCTTATAAAAACTACTTAGAAATATTATTGCTAGGTCCCATTGTTTGAAGTTGAAGTGCTGTTTCTATGTACTGTAGCCCTTGCTAGCATCTGCTTCATTTGAACAAAGTGTTTCTTCATGCATTTATTGACCCTGTTTTATCTCCATAAAATAATTTTTAATCACAGAAAGTCTCAAAGTTGCAATTCCGGTGTTCATACCCAGATGACCCAACAACAGGCAAAACACTAATACATACACTTTTTTAAAACACTTCTTTAAAAAAGTGTTTTTTAAGAAAGTATTTTTTAAAAACACTTGTGATGAAATGTAGTTTACCACACTTATACAGGAAACTTCAGTGACTTGGCACATTGTAAAAATGGCTAACGCTGAACTATTAAGAAGAGTTAATTCTCATACACCAGGGGTTTTTGCAAAAATTCTCCATGCCCTCGCTACACTGTTAAAAGCCACTTTATCTAGAAATTACAAATTACTGGTTTGAGGATAGCTTTGCCTTAGTTAAGTGATATTACATATTCAGTTGATCCTAAAATTTGAAGCCTGTACTTATTGCTCGTGTAATTCATGCCTTACTCATATAAACAGCTAGATATAGAAACACTGCTCATATGAACCGAGTGTACTTACACAGCTAAAAGACTTGTGAGCGTGAGCAAAAAGGGGAAGTTTAAGTGAACAGCTTTGGTTCTTCATGCCTATGTAAATCACCCTATTAACTGCTACATTAGTCATAGACATAGTAGACAAAAACTAATAAAAAATAATTTGCAAATAAAAGGGATTTTGAGACTACAAAAATTAATGTTAAGGTAATGTTTTCACATTATGACACTCCCCCTTTAATAAAAGGGAAAGAATAATGCGAGAAATGACTTCTTGAAAATTCTTATTACATGAGGTTACAGTAACTAAGAGTTTGCAAACCATACTTCAAGGTGTATGTGCATTTGTTTGTATACCATATAGTCACTCGTCTCTTGAATCTCATGTAACAGCCAAAAAGGAAAATAGGGTTGTAAAACTGCAGGACAAAGATTTACGAACAGGAATTGCACCTATTTTCTCCAATTCTTTTCAACACTGACTCAATTTCACATTGATGGTGCTTTTTTTAAAGTGCTGATGTTAGTCATCTGTATATAAAAAGAGTTCTCATTTTGTTTTCGCAATGTTAGCCCAGTGTTTCTCCACGATGCTGCACAACAAAAGCTGAGGATTTTTAAAAACACGTAACTTTGAAGATAAATGACAGTAACTACAGACTACCCCCCTGGTCCTCAATCCTGTGAACACTTAGGCACGTATGCAAATTCACTCAACGTTTAACAGCAAATAAACCAATGTCTAAGTTACCATTTAAAGTTTTAGGTGAACGTGAAAAAATGACAGTATTAACATTACTTTGCATATGCACCAAGCATCCTGTGCGCTATGCGTAAGTTAGTCATTAACAAATGCTACAAGTACAAAAAAGATATTGTTAGTAGCACTTGCAGAAATGGAAGAGCTTGGGGCAACACATTCTGTTCATGTTAAAAAACCAAAACAAAAGCAAACAAGACCATCACCACCAAAAAACAACCAAAACGCCCAACGTGAATTGAAAACCTGATGTCTACTGCCTGTTCAAAAGAATCTGAAAGGTCATTTTTTTTCCCCCTTTACTGTAGTAGTTTATTGCTCCCCCTCTCCCCCCATACCTCTTATATTCTTATGATCATGCTGAACATTAAGTTCTACTTTTCCTCTTATCTTCAAAGAGACTTTTCAACATGTAAACCTGAACAGCTGATACCACCACCATTACTCCCAAGTTGACCATGGACCAGAAATTCACTCTGTCAAAGTTGCTTTCTTGTATATTTCGGTCACGAGCCTCGAACGCTCTGAGCAGGGTCTGAATCTGGACACTTTTGCTTAATCTGGCTTTGACACTGTTGATGGATTCCTGGTAAGTAACAAAAGAGTATTTTTAGAAGAAAAAAGAACATCTGAATTAAATTTATAGCTTGCAACACATACGGAATATTAATACTGTATTACCACCTGTAATTTAATCTCTTGCCAAGTACACAGTTAATTTCACTTTAAAATATATATCTCATCAGTCTTCATTAATTTGTCAGCCTGTTTATTGTGTATCACCTAAAAAGGCTTAATTAACATCCTAAAAAGGCTTAATTAACATAGCATTAAGGTTCTGTAGTAATTTGGTTTTTCCCTTTTACAGGCTAGGGAGGGGAGAGAGAAATCAAACCTAAAATTAGTTTTTTAATATTCCAGGTATTCGACAAGTAAAAAGCAGTGATCTCTTACAGAACTAGACTCAAAACAAGTTATGCAGTAGCAGACAAATGTAGGGTTTTTTTCTGCTGGATAATCAATTTAAGGCACTTCTTAATGCAAACTACCAAACTATAGCTGTAGCAAAAGAAAAGAAGTACAGTAATGTTATATTCCCATCTTCTTTTTATGCTTTCACTGTAGTGGCTATAAAGTGCTGTTTCAGCTTTGATACTAAAGCTGAATTTTGACAATAAATTGTGAATTGGACAACTGGAGGTCCTACGAAGGACACACTGTGTGTGTCTCAGGGAACCAGAGGAAGTACATGAACACTCTGGCCATAACAACAGCAGCTCAAGATCCACTCCTTATTCTGCGTTCACAAAGTAAAAACCTGGTCCTATAATCTGTCCAAGTTTCATCCACAACGTAATAGATAGTCACAACCTAAAAGCTGATCTCATGAAGTGCTGATTTATGTTCTTGACATAATTATGGGACCCTGAAGTAACTTCTAGTGAGCAGAGTAATGTGTGTAGTAACAGGAAGCTATAAAAAAAAAGTTAAACCCAGCAGTAACATTTCCTCCATAGACATTTTCTCTGTTGCATATTTAACAAATATTTCAAAAGAGCTACTTTTGGAAGCCAAATAATTTTATGATGATACTAAAGTTCATATGTTGCATAATAAGAAACATCGACACCATAGAAGAGCTTTAAAAATAAGACACAATTCCCCACTTCCCCCAGCAAATATGTTGTTTATCTTTAAAAAGTTAAACTACTAAGTGTTTATGTAAGTCCTCACAGAACTTGCAAGTAAAGTAGTAACTTGACTAAGTAAACAATGGCATCAAATACTAGTGTTAACTTTACAAAACTTACCTACTTTGTAAGATCTGCAAGGCTCTTGAATAAAGACAAGTTCTGCTTTTCTTCTGGGAGAGATACCAGTATGTACCCAAGTAGCTACCAACTCCATTCAAGTATTGCTTGTGATTAGTGCGAGAAGGATTTTCTTCACAATTTCACCTATAAACTTTGTTTTTTCTAATTGTCTTGATTGCCAGTTTTAAAGAAGATCTGGCCAGCTTTTCAGATTCCATGTTTGGTTTTAACTATTTAAAAGTGCATTGTACACCTATAAAAGATCTTAAACATTAAGTTTGTTTTGTTGTTTAAAAATCTGCATTTTGTTTATTGCAATAAATAGAATACAAACACTGTCATTCTCTACACCAGTGTATCAGTAAGTGTTTGTAGATGTTGGTTGTTTGTTTTTAAGATACCTGTTGTCTGTAGCTACGAGCAAACAAACAATGGTTTACTGCATCCCTCCAAGCACTAAGAACAGTGGTACAGGAACACCAAACGATCCCCTGCTTCTAGTGTAATCTCAACATTTAATGATCATGAAAGGAAATAAAAGCTTTGACTCAGCCGTAGTCTTCATCCTACATCAAGTAGGGTCAGCGTACAGTTTAAGCAAACATTACCATTCATAGAATGCCTGCAAAGGTGAACCTGCAGTGTGGTACAGATTAACTCCTGTCCTGTTTATTAGTTTGAAAAGATGAAATAAAATTGGGGGGGGAGTAATATATAAATTATTGAGGATAGAAATATTAACCCATACACTGGTTGGGGCACTTCTGCAAAGATGGAAAGAGGAGGCTAACACAGTACTTTATTTTCAAACATTGATAAAAATCTATGCAGTGATTTCAACTACATCATTGGGATTAAGCAATACTTTAATACTACAAATATTCATTTCATTGCTGCTAGGGAAGAATGTCCCATTTTAGCAGTAGGAAGAAAGGAAGCTGAATTGGAAACAGTGACTTTGAGAGCTGGGCAGTTTCTTCTTGCTGATTAAGTGTCTATTCTGAAAATATTCTCAAGCTTCTGTGTGGAAGCAAGAGATCCATGGTGCTAGGCTTCATGTATCAGTAAAAGCAATATATGGAACTGGAACAGCTTCCAGGATGATGCACCAGACCAAGGCAGAATGGCTAAATAACGTTGAGGTTTTTTCTGAATGTTCTTACATTGAAAAGAATTAAAGATCAAACACTAACCAGAATGTCTTCCAATTTCATATCTAGGAGATCTGTGCCTGTAACGTACTTCTTCCAGTCTTCCTGATCTTGTCCGTCTTCTCCCATATTGTCCAGGATCAGTTCAAAGAAAATCACCTTTTCAGAAATGGTACTGAATGTGTTGTCAAAGCAGAACATGTAATCCCCATCTTCTGCTTCCACCCTGTGTACATAAGCAAAATGTCATTAAATTAACTACACTTTTTGTGCTGGTTCTCAAAAAGCAAGTTTTTGTAAGCAAACTTTCCTCTCTAAGACTGACAATCATGCACTTAGAAATAATATGCTTTTTATATAAAAATAAGAACTCTAAAGACACATTACAGATTGCACAGTCACAGCAAAACAATCCCACCGAGTCTAAAGGCTTAAAATGATGAAGACAGCAGCTTACTTTCGTTTTCCTTTATAGGGATTTTGAATCATTGTTAATCATTACAAAAGCGCTATATTATGAGTAGAATTCTTACACTCTATAGTAAAATTACAATAGTTACTACATATCTTGATAAAAGGACTGGAAAAATAGGGGACGTTTCAGCTTACTATTTATATGACTGACAAGATCTTTTGAAATTAGATGTGGAGACCTTTTTCAACTCCACAATAATTATTTTCATTCACTGACCATTAACAGCTATCGTTAAAACAAAAATATCCTTCACTTCATGGTCGGATCCATGTAAAAAGCATTCAGTGTTTATAAAAAGGTAACTGGTATTCTCAAACTGTCCTATTAGAAGGTCTTTTATAATACTAAGAAATAAAAAGTAATCAACCTTTATTTTAGTTATATTTGTTAAAGAAACCAGAAAAGTACCTTATGTAACACTTGTAAGTTTGAAGATTTTAAACTTACGTATGAACTCCATCTGATTTTCTTTCATCAAAAACTAGAGTTTCACCTTTTGGAGACAGTAGATGAAAATCAACATCTAATCCTGCTCCATCTAGAACCTGTGAAACAAACAAAGAATAACCCTCCAACCAGTGGAATTCCCGTTTGCATTGCGGATTGACAGCAACATTTTTAGGGAAGGCAAACATTTTTAGGTAAGGGAACTGACACAGAAACAATCTGAAAGCTGAATCTGTCTGTACGAGTTCATACCAAGTTAACTGGAAACAGATTAAAAACTGGTTCAACCCAAAAGCGTTTTAGCCACTTCAAATCTTCAACTAAATATGCTCTAATCATGCTGGGCTGGGCTTATATTGAACCTTTCCCTAATCGTTTGTAAGAACGCATACAATTTTATCAATGTGCAGGGTTAGACAACCTGTAAGAATGCCAACAGATGGCTAAATCTAGCATTTCTATGGCAGACGTCATTGATGGGCAAGTACCAGCGCTAGTTCAGCAGTAGAAATTTCATAGCACAGATCTGTCACTGTTATGTACATACACATACGCATTTGTACAAGAACACAATCTATGCAGTGTCATCCCTAAGGTCTCTTTGTTGGGTACATTAACAGTGTGGAAGACAGGACTAGACTTCTTACGCCAATCAAAGCTGTGCCACAGACCTTCTCACCTTCTCATTCTCTTCATAAATGCAGATTTAAGGTCTGAATTCTCCCAGGGCATTCTCATTTCCCAAAGGTAGAAGGAATCGAAGGCACTTAGCTTCCTAACCTCCTAAGTGTACACAGTATTACAAAGCTGTGCTGCTTTACCCGTGTAACACGGCTACGGTTGTATCACCACATCTGTTGTGTTACAGAAATTCTCTACAGGGAAGGTAGAAACTGCGTAAGGGGGCAGAGGGGAATCGTTTTTATGACGTTACTTAGGTCCACGCTAGGGAATTTTTTTGTTTGCTTGTTTTCCAGTGAGCTATTTGAGCATAGCAGTCTGCTCCTGCTGAAATTGAGGGCAAAGTTTACACTGACTTAAAGTGACACTGCAGACTTACCAAAAAAAAGAGAAAGGACAAGGAAAATTAGTAGCTAACAGCTGATCAAATTAAAAACCACGCACGGTGTTATACCTTTAGGGCTACGGCACAATCTAAACACCTGGAACAAAACTTCATATCAGCATGGTGTTTATTGCATTATGTCTTTGGAGAACGACCTGCATCTCTACGTTAAGTATTCCTGTGCTTTAGCCACTAACAATTCAGGATAATTAAGTACAAAATAAGTATTTCCAATTAACGTACAGAGCTCCTTTTCTACACATTCAAATAGAAAGATGGATCGTTACTGTTAGCAGTAGTGCTGAGAAATTTGTGCCCGAGTAGAAATAAATTCACTGTTATACACATTTGTTCTAAAATAAAATTTTTATTTTGATTATGATTAAAATAAAATCCTACTTGGTCAGTGCAAAATAAACTTCTGTTTTGCTTAGACAGGGCTCCGAGCAAAGCTTGAACACCTCAATCTTTCGTTCTTGTTCAGTTCTGCATGTAACAATAATTAGAAAATAATCAGGAATTTCAGCTTTGTATTTTTAGTTGGGAAGCAGAGAGAAAAAAAAGGGGGGTGGGGGGGCTGAGAGAGACAGATCCCGGCCAATTCTGAGGCACAGCAGCAGGATGGGAAAATATTCACCGCAGCTTCCCTCGCTGTGCCTGTTCTACTGAAAAAAAAGTCAGTATTTTAAGGAAAGGAAAAAACCCCCAAAGGCCGAGATCTTCCCCAGAGGTATCTGGGGAACTCAACCCTTCCCAAGAAGGGCATCAAGACCTTAATGTTAGTTTAGTTGAATACGACTGTTTTTGGAAAACTTTCATCGTTGGGATGAAAGGTGTTTAATATCAACCCGAAGACAGGCAAGTGCGGGGGTTGCGCATCAGCAGCAGTTTTCTCTCTGCTTCAGAGCCACCGCACCAGGTCTCAGCCACCGGCTTCCGACATCTTCGCCGTTTTGAAGGATGGCAACTTCAGATCTCGTAAAGTAAAAAAAACCCCCAATAAACCAGAATACTTTAAAAAAAGAGGCTGCAGAAGTATTTTTCGCCTCCCAAAGGCGCAGCTTTTAACAGCGGGCGACTCCAGCGTGGATCC
>NW_008824053.1:4195964-4232988 GCF_000699105.1 Pygoscelis adeliae | reverse complement strand
GCGTCCTCTGTGCTGTCAAGTCCTCGCTGCTCGGGTGGGTTTTTTTTTAATATGGCTGGTCGTTGCACAGCGAGGCAAGTCTTGCGTCTTCGTTGCCTACGCGCTGTTGCCTTTTTAGGCACCCTGCCAGCTGCCTGGGACTTCTGGAGTAACTGAGGTGCGTTGTGTACGAGATTTTTTTTTTTTTGGCAACTTATGGATAGCAGGTTTTCCCAGTTTTCATAAGTGGCAGCTCGTGAAACTTCTCATACTTCATGAATCCGTGCAGAACTCTTTTTCTCAAAAAAACCCCTAATTTGTACAGAGTAATTTTTATCTAGTGAACGTGGGAAGAGGTAGTGTTGAAATGCACATTTACATTTGGAAATTCAATATTTCCTTTTACGTATTTTTCTTTTTTTCTCCTTTCCTTTTTTTTTCCTATTTGCCTTATTTCAGTGTCTTTAAAAGTATCTTTGCAAATAGTATTCACATACATTTAAAAATGTTTTAATATTAAATATTATTTTAGCCATATGTGTGGTACCAATGGAATATAGCATGTGGACTTGCTCTAAAAGTGCTGCTGATGAAGACCTGCTTGCAGATTTACAGTCATTACAGAATCAGCTGAGGAGAACTGAAAAAAACCTGCAAACTGTGGAGGAAGAGCTTTCCAGGTACGAGTGTGTTTGGGAATGAGAACAGCCTGTCTCTTGTACTGTAAATCTGTCTTACTCAGTCTAATGGATTATTGCAAGTAGCTCCTTTTGTGCTTTTCTTTTGAATACTTCTTATGAGCAATTTAAAAATAATAAAGAAAAAACGGTGTAGCAACTTTTTGCTCTCCCTCCTAGCGCTGGTACGAGTGAACATTATGGCCACTGCTTCGATGAGGCTGTAGACTTCACTCTGGAGGACCTTGTTCAGCCTAATTGCAACTATCAAGGCTTTTCCAACTGTAAGAAGAATGCTGGTAAAACATCTTGCCAGGATTTGCAAAGAAAATCCGAAGTAAATATTGCACTTCATTACTTATTTTTATTATTTTTGTTTCCTATGTTTATGAATATTTTTTTGCTTTTAGGGCTTGGAGTTGATACGCTCTAGCATTGGGCAATTATATCAACGGAGCCCTCTCAAACATGATATGATTTAAATACATTTGTTCTGCAGAGTTTCCATTGATGTATATATTGCTTACATATGCATATATGTGTGTGTGTGTCTATAACAAACTTGTTTTATGTGTAGTCTTACTCAGTATCCACAACTTCTGATAAAACTGTGGAAGAAAATGAACGTCTTAAGGAGAAGCTGGATGCCCTTCATGAGCAAAATGCATCTTTGGCTTCTCAGAACCACTACCTAAAGAACAGAGTGGAAACAATGAACTTTGAATTGATGCAGTCAAAAACGAGAGTATGTATCTTTAGTGTATTCATCAAAAAAAACCCCAAACCCAAAAAATCGCCCCAGTGACCATGAGTTTTGAGTCTGTAATTCCAAGCAGAAGATGCTATTTTTTTTGTCTCATCTTAATCTATCTAAATTTAATATTTAAACTTTAAAGTTTAATATCCTATTTTTTCATAATATTCAGCATTAATCTTGGAACAGAATAGTTTGGAATCTATTTCTCCATGAGCAAAACAACTATATTAATTATGAATTCTATCTATTCATGTTCCAAAGTTTAATCTAAAGCCATTAAGTCACAGAATGAAGAATACCTTATGTAAGAAAATAATTCAATAATGTATTTAGTACTGTACATTCATGTGTCTGAGCTACATTAAGATTAATGTGAATAATAATGGCATAGTAGTCATTTGTCTAGGAAATGAAAAATGTTGACCTTTCAGGTTGGATTAATACTGCTATTTTGAAAAAGTGAAGGTGAGTTAGAAGGAAATATTGTATCTAATAAATCTTTACTGATTTAATATACACTTGTACGTACAGGTTTTTTTTCAGGACAACTATATTCTTGTATTTGGTTTATATGTAACATCAATAAAACATAGCTATGCTTAGTGCTTTTTGTGTGAGAAATGTTATCTCCAAGACAGTGCAAATAAGTAGATAAACAAAATGTCTGACTGTCTGACATGGAAAGAACAAATACAGAATATAAACTTTTGGGGAAAAGCAAGAGACAAGATCAACATATAAAGAAGTCACTCTGCTAGAGAGCGTATCACACTGGAATGGTGCTAGGGAACTGGAAGGATATTAAATGAGCAGAGAACTGGAGGTCAGTTTGTGTAGATGAACAAGCATCTTCTACAGGAAGGTTAAGAGCACTGTGTCATTCAGTAAGCAGATTGTTTTTATCACCTGAAGGTATATATGCAAGCGTTAGTGAAACCCCAAATATATTTGTATTTCAGATTTCTTATCTTGAATCGACTTTAGGTACACGTTTAGTCACCATTCCGAAGTTAAAAGAACAGATTGTAAACTTGGAAGCAGAAGTTTCAGCTCAAGATAAAATTCTGAGGTAATAGGTGTACTTTTAAATCAACATTTTGTTGTGGTCTGCTTGCTAGTCCACAGTCTCTTTTTCAGGATGACATAATTACTGGTACCGTGTGGGTCATGTAATCTGGGGCTTGAAACTTTCATTTTGGAGCCATATATAGGAGGAGGGAGGTGTTTTATTTTGTATTGATATCTTATATATGGGGAATGTACTTCAGGAAATGGAGAAAAAGTAATAAAGGCTGGTAAAAAAGGAGGCTGAGGGGAGACCTTATCGCTCTCTACCACTACCTGCAAGGAGGTTGTAGCGAGGTGGGTGTCGCTCTCTTCTCCCAAGTAACAAGTGATAGGACAAGAGGAAACAGCCTCAAGTTGTGCCAGGGGAAGTTTAGATTGGGTATTAGGAAAAATTTCTTCCCCAAAAGGGTTGTCAAGCATTGGAACAGGCTGCCCAGGGAAATGGTTGAGTCACCATCCCTGGAGGCATTTAAAAGACGTGTAGATGCGGCGCTTAGGGACATGGTTTAGTGGTGGACTTGGCAGTGCTGGGTTAATAGTTGGACTTGATGATCTTAAAGGTCTTTTCCAACCTAAACAATTCTGTGATTCTAAAAGAAACCAATTTAGAACATACGCTAAACATGAATGTGTCCTTATAACTGACTAGAGTGATTGTATGCTACGTGACTGCATATCTTCTGTAGTAAACAAGCATACATATTTTCAAACGTGACTGTGCAGCATGTAGTGTAAAGGATTCTTTCTTCATGAATATATTAATTAAGGCAAATGGCCAAATAAAACTGATGTAAACAGCGTCCAGAGGCTGTCAGGAAGACATACCTGGCTGTCAGCTTATCTTACAACCTCATGCTATATAATATTCAATTAATATCTCAGTAGTCTGTCTTAACAAAACAAGTAAAAATACTTACATTTAATTTATATTTTAGTGTCGTTTCCCACGTGTGTATCCTGACCAGCCATACCTATTGCCAGAAAAACAGTGATTTCTATGTTCAGATCTCATGACACGCAGTCAGCCATCTGGGTCCTTGGCAATCATGACACCTCGTGCCTCTTAATGAGGTTTGGGCACCACTCCAGACTGCAGACATACTCCTGGGGAGGCTGGAGGCTATGGGTGTTCCAAACCTGGTTTTGAGAGTTGCAGCGTGTTTGACTAGCGCTTCTCAAGCATCGTATGCAGAAAAGAACAATAAAAATCTAGTTTCTTTATTAAGAAGTTCCTATTTTTTAATTATGCTTTGTTTATTTGCTAGAGATGCAGAAGATAAACTAGATCAAAGCCAGAAAACAGGAATGGAAAGAGAAAACATGTTGCAAAGATATAAAAAGGACTATAAAAATCTGAAAATGGAGTTAATTGAACGAAGCAAGCAAGGAAAGAGGTAGCTAAGTAATTTTAATAAATTGAATACAGACTACTAGTGCATAAGTGTTTATTTCCACTGGCAGGTGTTTACTTTGTGGAAGCAAATTCTCTGCTTTATGAATGATATTTTTAAAGAAACCCAGGAAAATTCTGTGTGAAGGTACTTATTATTTAAATAGGCACTCTTAAAATCTTGAAATTTGCTGGTAGTTGCAGGCTGATAGCTTACCCTACTAACCAGTTTATCACCTGTTTTTTTCCCTTCAGAATAGATGTACTGCAGTAGCGAGTTGAAATATGTCCAGAGTATATTTTTCCTGAATTATTTTTGACTTTGTCTTGCAAGAATCTACAGCGTATGCTCAGTACTCAGTGTTCAACAGTACTGAGTGCTGTATTTTTGGGGTTGGTGTGAGGAAAGCGATAGAAGCACAACTTAATTGAGAGAACATTTTTACGTTATCCTTAATCTTACCGATCTATATGGTACTATTGAAAAGGGTGCTGTAATTCCACCCCAACCCCCATTTCCCTTTCCTATGGTCTCCTTTAGCTTAGTGGTTGTGTGGCTACTGGGAGGGTTAGGAAATTTCTTTCGACTGTTGGAAGTTACCGTGTACAATCCTATCACCTCCAAAATGTAATTTTAAAGAAATGAGAGGAATAAATAAAAAGATTCTTACTTGCCCAATTCATTTAACTGCATTACCTGGGGCAAAAATTAGCTGAATTAATGACTTAGGAAAGCATTTCTTGAGCCTTTTGAATGCAAACCCCTTGTCATGGTTTATCTACCCATGAAATTACCTCTAACCTTCCTATAGCTAGACAAATGGAAATACTGTGGGGCTTGCACTACTGGTGAAGAAATAGGTGTTGATTTATGTTCACTGTTCATTCAGAGCATGTGGGGTTGGAACTAGCTGTACTTAGTTACTAGTTGCAAATGTAAATATTTTGGTACTTTAGAAAAAATGAGCTTCTGCCAGGTGTTAAAGGCAGCATACGGTGTTATAGTTAGTATTAACAACTATTACAGTTTGCTTTTAATCAATAATTACAACCACTTACTATTCTTTGGCCAAGCAAACTGAAGTGCTTTAGACTAACACTTTTGTTTGTTATTCTGAAACCCCTTTATCCCCTTCTCCGAATACTTTTGACACCTCCGAATGGGCAGTGGTCCTCAGACCAAGAAACACCGATCTGAGGGTACTTAGATGAGGCACTTGCCCCGTCACCACAGTTCCCTTAGTGGAAGAGAAACAAATGCTATTGAGCAGCGGTAATTCTTGTGTGCCTGTGTTGGGTGTCCTGAACAGACTGCATACCTGAGCTGTCCCGAGGTTACTGTTCCAACTTCTTCCCTAGTGAGTAACGACAGGGGAAAGTAAGAAAGGGGCAGGGGTGCGGAGTAATAGAGTGAGATAGTAAGGCAGTCTGGGTTGCTGCTTTGAACAGTTACTCACCTGATACCATCCCGGTCTCAGCTTCCTTTACTATTATTGATGCCATCTCTCCAGTATGCCCCAAAGAATTTATCCTTTGATCAGTTCCTGTTAGTCTCACCAGAATTCCATCATGAGAGCTCGCTTCAGTATCAAAATCTTTTCTGGTTCCCCTTAAGCGGTTTGAATTTTAAGGAGCACTGCTATCTTCTGCTTCCTTATCATGCACGCTATCCCAGTCCCTAAAGTGGGCTTTTACTGGTAGGGACAGGAGGGTGATTTGAATCAAACTCTTTTTGAAGGGGAATCAAAAGTGTTTATTTTTACATTCTTAGTCTTATTAGAATTTTGTTTATATAAATATGCAAAAATGATATTTAAAATTAATTTATGCCTCATATGAAACTTTTTTTATCTAGGGCTTGGAAAGTTGGAAGAAGAAAGGAAGTTACCTGGAGCAGTTAATTTAGTACTTGTTTTTAGTAACTGGAGGAGATAGTTACATAATGACTGAAATTTGTGATTTTTAAAATTGGTATTCTTCTTTGCAGAGCAGAACAGCAAAGAAATGAAGCTTTGTTGAACGCGGAGGAGCTGACAAGAGCTTTCAAAAATTATAAAGAGAAAATAACTGAAAAATTAGAAAAGGTAAGAGTTTTTTTCATCACTTGATTTTGCCATGCTATTAGGATTTTGCTTCTTCCAGTAAGCTGGGCAGCGAACAGCAACGGGTTCACCAGTGGGCCAATTGTTTCTGCTTGTTGGTGGCAAAGTCTTAAGAGAGGTGGGACAGGGTAAGCAACTGTTTGTGGTGATAACTTCAGTTACCCAGTTTTAAACTGTCTTCACACAGTCTGGACAGTCTGCATCTTTGAGGTATCCTAATACTGCTGCTGTTTCTTCTGTCTCTTGCTTGCCAGCTGGGAATTTTACATTTTAGAAGTATATGGTCCTTTTAGAAGAACTCTTTTGACTCCATCTGTATAACCTGTTCAAGGAAACATGAGCTAGAGAAGAGCTAAGACGAAAATGAAGTCATCTCCCAAAGTTCCAGTGGTCGAAATTGTTAATGCTTTCTGCCTTGTGGGAAGAGAAAATACAGGCCTGAAACAGTTAGTTCTTACAGGGAATTTTCATTTGATTAGCCTTCTTTTCTTGTGGAAGGAGATTGCCAACCACAAATATGCCCTAAAATATTAAACCAAAATAATATTACTTTTTTCCTAAATGACAGGGGGAAAAAAGAAAACTGCTTTGCCCCTCTCCTTTTTCTTCACAACATTGAGCAATAGAATTATCTACAGGCTTACCAGAAAGAAAAAAAGAGACAGCATAGTGTTTATAGCATTCTTTTTAAAAAGCCTGTTGGCCATGGAAACTTAGATTATTGTTGTACAGTAATGAAAAAAAATTGCTTTTTAAGGTTAAAGCTGAAGAAGTAGTCTTGGGAAAACGTTTAATTAATTGTGAAAAAGAAAAAGAGAAGTTGAATGAAAAGTGTATCAGCTACAGGAAGGATCTAGACATCCTAGAAGAGCAATTAAGGTAACGCAAAGGCTTTTAAAAATTTCTGTACAGTTATTTGATAAGAAATTGCGTGTTACAACTGTCACTGTGAACATGCTGCTCAACTCACGTAGTTCAAACCAAATCAGGACCAGCATCAGTGAACTGATGCTTAGGATCAGTATCAGCAATACAACAGACAAACCATAATACTAAATGGGTAAAAAATGTTAGCATACACTTACAAATTTCTAAATTCTTCTGTATAACTAATCCTTAAAAGTTCTAATCCCACGTGCTGACACATATTCACAGTAACAAGCAAGACCCCACCAAGCCACCTGGGAGCAGAGGTTCCCTTGCTCGCACACTGCTTCTGTGGGAGATGTGGGTACTCTGGCTTTATGTATACCTGTTCTGCAGTCTACTGATGTACGTGCCAGTGAGAAAGCTCCCTGTGAGTTCACTTACACCGCCAGGTGCGAGGCCCTGCTTGTTGCACACCATGTTGTCAGTCCCTAGCTAGAATGAAGGATACTCTTGCCGTCCGATGGGGAGGCTGCACTCAGGCCTGAACAGAGGTTGCGATGCTGGCTGCAACTTCTGGAACTGTCAAATCAGGTTTCGACTGCTGCTCTGTTCCCACTCCAAGGTCCTTTCCCACTGTTACAAATTTTTGTATGTTTCTTTTCAAGCTGAACCCCCCTTTGTTTCAGAAGTCTTTTGGTAATTCTCTCATTACTTTAATGAGGGAAGACAACCATCAGCAGGTTGTCTTTAGCGTTACTAGGTTTGGACAAACACCTTCTCAGACAATTTTGGGTATCCCATTCACGCACGCTGTCCACACTCACATTCCTGTCTTAACAATTGTTCTTTAGGCCATTTTGGCAAGGGTGGGCAGCGTGTGAGCACCCTTACACTAGCTTGAGTCTGTTTAATAGCTCTCTGCTGCTGAGGGGGGTCTTTCCTCTAGACTGCCCTCTCTTCTCTGCTAACTTGCACTGGGTTTGGCACTCATCAGGACCTTTGCCGAGCTAATTCAGTTTGCTAAATCAACAAGTACTTAAAAAAGTGAATAATTTGTGATGGGCTAAAAACCCAATTCGCTCACTGTACAGTCAGATATGAGGGGAGAGAAGAAATAGGACCCCTCCCTCTCTTGTTAGTAGCAGAATGTTTGACTAGCTCAGTCTTAGTACATCGTCTTCATCCACTGTCATTTTAGGTATAGTCATATAGTTATTTTATTTTGTTCTTGAATTTCCTTGGCTTCAGCACAGTTAAAGCCACCTTGATCTGTTTCTTCCTAGGGACTGCTGATAGTGCTTAAAACTTTATTAAGTTGCTTAAGAATGAGAAGTAGTTTATTCTTTCCTTTTGTTTGCTGATAGGAGTTTGCATCTTGGTCCTTAGGAACAGTGAAAACTTAGTAAAGCAGTGAAAACTTTTCTATCCTTTGTATAGAGCTAATCCTAGATTTTGAGGGAGGAAACTAATAAAGCAGTATAGTTATGGTGTGTTCTTCTAGTACTTTTAATAATGAAAATCCTAGTCTACTTCTCTATGTTGACCTATACCTTTTAAATGGATACACTTTTTTTAGGCAATTAAAGGAAGAGAATCATAGCACAAAAGAAGAAATTAAGACTCTAGAGGCAAAGAACGCTGAAATGATATCAATGCTGACTCGGTCTGATCAGAAGATCATTGAGCTTGAGAGTGAACTTAGTGAAAAAGAAATAGTACTTAAAGAGAAAAATGCTCTAATAAGTGAAAACACAGAGCTGAGAGCACTTACTGCACAGCAACATAACCGCTTGAAATTATGCCAGCAAGAAATTGAGGATTCAAGGGAAGAGCTCAACATACTAGAAACCATTATTTCCCAGTTGTCTCTAAGTACATCTGAAGAGGTACAGTAACTGATACGTCCTTACAAATTGAATTATGTGTCTTAAACAATTCTAACTGACATTGCATGGAAATCCTGTGATGTTCTTGAGAAACAATCTGAGTAAAATAACTTTGGTTTTCAAGATGCATGGATGAAATGTTTTCTTAATTTAAATATTTTACTTTTGTCTTCTCATTCAAGAAGAAGGAACAGGTGCTTTGGAATTGATTAATCAGCAAGCATTTAAAATTACACTTTCCGTTCCTCTGTTCTATGTATTGATTCTTCAGATGTAGGTATATTCTCTAAAATGTGACGATGTCCTGTTACATGACGCTGAAGTTCTTTCCAGTAGAACAGTATGACATTTCCCATATGGCAGACACATTGTGTCACACAGCCAGAGTCGATGCGTCAACCTCAGCAATGGAGAAATTAGAGCAGGAGAGATGTTTGTAGGAACTTTTTTTTGCTGGGAAAGAGAAGGCACACCTTCCCTGACTGAGAATTAACTTTTGTTTGACCAGGATGAACCCTGGCTTATGAGCCTGAAGCTTGTAGTGGTGAAGTTTATCACTAAACCGAGTGATTGGAAGAGTCACGTAAATGACCCAAAGTTGTGAACTGGCTGGGGTTACTGGAGGAACTGTTTGGGAAGTCAGGAAGGGCTAGAGAGACATATGAGGTCAGGAGTACAGATATCTTTATTTTTGAAGTATAAATGTGAGTAGCTGTAATGAAAACAAAATCAAAAGCGTGCTTTCTGTATGATTTTGGAATTGCCAAAGTGACCTCTGCTGAAGAGAATATAGTAATTTTATATAAAAATGATGTTTTGGGCTGTTGTGACCACAGATGTTTATTTGGAAAAGCCTTAAAAATTGTTTTAGGGCCCTTTTGGAAAATGCATTTACATTTTCTGGAAAAATTCAGGATTTTTCTAGTAATTTAATGGAATATTCAGAAACCTTCTGTAACTTGAGGAAAAAATGGTATTAAGTGCAGTCATTGAAATCTGAAAGGAAGCATGATGTGAGAAGTTCAAAACGTGCAATTACGGGTTAGTATCTCCATTTACCTAATTTTTCACAGCAAAAATGTTCATGCTTCAGTACCTGTACAAAGATATCTACAGGAATGGTTTCAGTTTCAGAGGGCCATAATGCCTATAACTTCTACTAGCATGAGACAAATATGCAGTGCTCTGCCAGCTCTTACTTGGGAGAATAATTTTAAAGATCAAGTTATCCAAACTTTTAACATCCTGGCGTATGTGTCTTAAAATTTATATGCTAGTATAACACGTAAATTAATCACACTGTGAAGCAATAAAAAGATGATTTTTGCGTTGATCTTGGTTTTCCCTTAACTTTTAGTTCAAATGGCACCACTTGAAACACCAGCTATCCAGTTCCTCAACGAAAGGAGCTCTCTCTGAATCTTGTTGTGAATCAAATAAACCTTTGATTGCAGACCTAAGGTATAACTTTTTGGTTACTGAATTATGGCAAGAATAGGCAAGTAATAAGGTGGTATTAGAAGTAGCATGTAGAAAGAATGTTAAATAATTGCCTCCTCCTTTGTAATAGCATTAAACTGGCAATGAAGGAAGCAGAAATTCAAAAGCCTCCTGCAAACTTAACTATCTGTAATGGAGCTGAGCATCTTCCTAATGATAATGAAGGACAAGAAAATAGCAGGTTATGTGGCCTGGAAACAGAGCCTGTCAAATTGATCAGAAGTCAAGGAGGTAAGCTTACCGAAATAGCTGTGCAGTTCTGTCTGATTAATCCACAGAACAGGAGTTTTTTGGTGCGGTTTAAATAGTTTTTGTAGTGTTTTTTTTAAAATACATCTCTGTGAGCTAACAGATACGGTTTGGTTGAACAGGGAGCATTTTGCCACCTTGGAATTCTGGAAATTGTCATGTTCTCCAGGCACAGTATTCTTCCTTTTGCTAGTTAAGTTATTTGTTCAGCAATATCCAAGCTATGAGTTGTGTTGAAGTAGAACCATGTATTTTTTCTTTATGCAGGTTATACTAAGGTCTCCATATTTTCTGTGATTCTTTTCTCTGTATCCTGCTGTTGCAGAATTTCTGCAATAGCTTCTGCAATTACTATTAGGACTGCTCCATGAAATGACTTCAGGGCACCTATGTAATGATTCTGTCTTCAATTTCTTTGTTTGTTTGTGGGGGTTTTTTGTTTGTTTGGGATTTTTTGTTTGTTTTCATGAGTCACAGCTTTCAGTTACATTATGGGGAAAAAATAAACAGTCTTGTGTCTGAATACTATATCTGTTAGTTCAATATGCTGTCATTAAACTATATTTCCCCTCTCTTTGGTTTGTATGATTATTTGCTTGAGTGCTGGTTTGTATGTTCTTTTATAAATTAATCTGAAATTTATTTTTTCTACTTTGAGAGAGGAGAAAATGTCAACAGTTGGAACTTGTCAGCAAGCAATTTGAAAAGGAGAGGCGAAGATTCCAGAAAGAGATAGAAGAGTTACGCGCTAAACTGACAAAAGCAGATGATGAGAATTCTTCTTTGAAGACCAGCATGGCTCAGAGAGCCAGTCAGTTTCAAATCATACAGGAAGACCTATTGAAGAAGGCTTCAAAAACTAGTAACTTAGAGAGAGCAGTAAGTTTTTAGCAGCACTGAAAAAATATGTCACTCTTTGTTTAGTTTAATAATCAAAGACAGTTAAGACAATAGTTATGGAAAAACTGCAATTGCCACGTTAATTGTAAAATCTGACTTATTTAAGAAAAATTGGAAATAAATTTCTGAGCAAGCAGAAAAACTTTAAGATAGCAGCCTTAATTTATTAGTTGTCAGAAATCTCATTTTAAAGCTGATGTAGTTAGTGGGCTTTACTACTACTATTTTGATTTATTATGTGGAAAATACGCACGGTCCTGTTGCTTTGGTATGGTCGAATTAATGTGTAGTCTTAAGAAATAGATGTTGAAAGAACAGTTGTATTTTTCCTCATTAAATGTTAGTACAGTTGCCAAAGATGAACATCATTACCCAAGAGTCACAAAAGAAAGAAATTAAGCTTCAGCTAGCTCTTCTCTGGTTGAATAAGTTAAAATGCTAATGTTTACATTCTGGTGCTAATGCGTTTTTAGAATTCCAGCATAATGGGATTTGCAGTATTTCCTAATAATGGCCACAAATGTTATAAATCTGCAATAGCCAATTCACTCATATGGCACTGATAATTATCGTGAATTGGATACATTTGAGGTAAATTGTCCTGAATTCTTCTCTGTAAGTAATAAAGTTTAATAGATCATACAAAAATAAACAAACAAATAAATAATTCATTAAAAATACTAGGAAATAGTAGTAGCTAAAATGGAATCGGTGGTAAGAAAATACATACAAATGCTTGAATAAACCCAAAACAGTTGTCTTCATGCTATTTTGTGCCATATTTAATTTCAGATAACAAAGAAATCTTCTCAACTTTCTGCACTTGAGAAACAGTTGGAAGAAAAGACTATTGCTTATTCCGCTGCTGCAGCAAGAAATACTGAGTTGGAGCAGGAACTCATGGTAAAATGTTCTCAGTGAGAAACTGTGTTTATGTAAAATGACATAAATGGAGATTAAAGTTTAAGTTAAAACAGTATTATTCCATGTATTCAAAATGGATAGACTTTCAGATCTGCTAAACGATCTGTGCAGTTTTTAGACAGTGCAGTTTTTGAAAACTGAATAATCTTGCTTCAAAGAAAACATCCCTTTTTTCCTGCTTTTGAACATGGTAAGTTATTAACGGACATGTTACTTTTTCCTTGTGATGACACGTGCAATGAAAATCTGGTGCTATTGAAATCAGTTGTAGCATTACCATTTGTTTCAGTGAGATCAGAATTTTATCCTCGGTATGAAAAATTTCTTTTTGTCTTTGTCAGAATTAAGATTTTCCATCCTTTGAGCTCACTCTCTAAATCTCTCTTTAATCCCCACTTAGTAAAATTACCTTCCCCCCAATAGAATAAAACTACTCCTAAAATAGCATATACATGATTGGTTTGGTGTATAGGATGAATAGGTTAGAATGTACTGAGTTGGCACCGTTCTCTTATTTCTTTTTCTGAAGTTCTGGAGTAGTCTTCTGTATGAATTTATTGGGGTAGGAGGTAACAGAGGTGGATTCCAGATGTTAACTGGGACATTGGACAAATCACTTCTCTGTTTCTTTTTGTTGTTGTTAAACTGTGTATTTTTAAGAAATACATGTAGACCTGTGAATAAAAAGTCTTCTAAGTGGTAATAAGTGAAAAAAGTGATCTAACACTTCGAGCACTGTAAATTCCAGTCTGGCTATTGTTACACAAACTTTTTTAGTTTTGGGAAGGGATCTAAGGTTGCTAGAAACGGAAAATATTTATGTGGTCCCTTTCAAATGGAAACCTGTATTTTAAAGATTCCGTCGATCCATGTGAACACAGAATTTCTTTTTGTCTTTGTCAGAAGTTCCTTGCTCCTGTTGCTATAATCTGTGCCAGTAGTTCACCTTGGCAGACACCTTGTCTCTGTATAGCGGCTGCATTTAGTGGCATTCTGTACCTATATGATAGGTGTGACATCCTTTGAGATGAAACATGCTGAGAATAACTTCAGTATTTTCTGTGGTGGTCTCTTACGATATCTAGGAACTCGATCGTCAAATAAAACACTATTTAATATCACAGCTAAATATTTTTATTAAGTCCTTTTTGTTGTTGCTGTTTCCCAGGGGAAAAACAGACGCATTCATGAGTTGGAAACAACTATCAGTGAAGAACATGAGCAAATAACTTCGGCTTTTGAAAAAGCAAAGTTGGTTCACCTTGAGCAGCACAAAGAGATGGAGAAACGGATTGAACTAGTAAGACCTTCCTTATGTGCTAGTATGTATGAATGATATACTTGGTAACTTTTTTCCTGCATTAATTTCTTTGTCTTTTTAGTAATTCTGAGGCAGATGTCCAATTAAAAAGTTATATTATCTTCTCCTGACATTTCCCGATTTTAGTTCATTTTTCCATCTAACGCTACACAATCTCATGATTGCCCTCTGAGATATTCATACCCTCTTTTCTGCTCAACTGAAGAGAAATAGGGACTTAGGAAGAATGCTGTTGATCTTTGCTCCAAACACCTAGCACACACGCACAGGGAAAAAAAAGTATAGCTTTTTTGCCTACTGGGGTTAAAGCATGACAGCTCTAACAATATTCTCTTGTTTGCTGAACATCTGCCAGCCTGAGCCTTATGAGCATCTGTGTTTAGGGAGAACTGTCGACAGGGTTTTTCAGTCTTTAGAGGAGAATTCCGTTGCTTCAGGTGGTTAGAAATATAACCGTGGCTATTTCTAGCTGTTAAAGAAGCTTGTCATATTTTACTAAAGAATGTATGCACGTCTTACTGTCTTGGCTGATGGCACTCTGCCTGACCTCATTGTCTTGATTCTCCTGTTGCTTTAAGATATTAAGGGTTTGGGATTTCTTGGTATTTTTAATACTGTGCGATACTGCTGATGGCAGCAATGTATTTATTTTTCATTCTCAAAGTGATGGGTGTATGGAACTGAATGACATATTTAGATGCACAAATTCTCTGAAAAAGCTTATTAAAATAATAAACCATGAATTACTTATGGACAGCTTCAGACACAGCTAGAGAAGAAACATCAACAATTCATTGAACAAGAGCAAATAATATCTATTTTGCAACAAGATGTTATACATAAACAGCATCACATTGAATCATTGGATGGGCTGCTGATAGAAAGCAGAGAGGTAAGGTTGGCTCTTGGCTTTCTTTAAATGCAAATCAAACAAGTGACTAATAATGATGAAAAGCATATCCATGAACACATGGAAAAATTGGAGAAAATGAAAGATACTTATGTTTTTACTTCTTAATTCTTGTTGAGTAATCGACTGAATCTAGTGTAGTCCCCAGCTACTACTACTAGAAATTGTACAAACTTTAATGACCTTTCATTATTTTCTGTCTCAGCATTCTGTTTATGCCTCTGGTTTGCCCCTTGGGCTTCTCACTAATTAAAGGAAAGAGATCTGGATAAATTGCATAATAACAATTGCAATAACAATTGCATCTGTTTTGCACTAGGTGGAAAACCAAGAATGTCCTATTATTGCAATGTTTTTTTCCTTTTAATACTTGCTGCTGCTGCAGAATATGAGGGGACACCTATCAGGAACCAAATTCACTTCAAAGTATGATGTACACGAATACAGTATACAAACAATTGTGTTTTAAATACACTGATCTATTTTTTTTCCTGATTCTTAGTATGAGTTTTTATTAGTTAAATTACTATTACTGTATTAACATTTTGTTCTCTTCAATAAAAAATATGTGTACAAACAGGAAATGGAAAATCAAAATACCAAGAAAGATCAAGGATTGAAGATGCTGAAAAGTCAGTTAACAGAAGAAACAATCAAAGTTAGTAAGCTCTTTGTAATTTTCAATTAATAGTTTTAAAGTTTGCAGTAATGGTGTATTTCCTTTTGTCCTCTATAGACAAACTATATTAAGGCTGCTTTACAGAAATTTGTCTTGTGTAAATATTTCAGAAGTCATTAATCTGAAGTCTTTCCTTTTTTTTTTTTTTTTTTAAATTAAAAGAAGTATGGTGAAACCTGCAATAAAAGATTATGCAATGCATAATTGCTTTATAAAATTGCTGTAGTTACAAATAGGGCAGATCTGTGCTTGTTGTACTCTTAAAGTAAAACATTGTCTAACAAAGATAATGTCATGTAGGTTTTTGGTCTAGATACAACATATATTTTAGACATGTGATATTATAATATTGGTCATGTTTTTAGCCATCTATACCGCTTCGTGGTGTTTACCTGATAAATATTTTCCATGCAGCACTTGCAACAGTATTTTAATAAACCATTACCATGTGGTGATTAACCACAGTCAGGTTTCAAACAATATTAAATCTTTAGGATATCACTAGGAGAAGATACTGGGGACTTAGCTGGTAGCATGCTCTTTCTGAACTCGTGTTGGACCAGTTTTCTATGCAAGTGGCTTTGTAGCATTTGGGACGTTTTCCAGAGATCTAAAATTAGGACCCATGATCGCTTCTCTTCAAAAAACTCTTGAATGGGGTGGGGAGAGAGGTATAAAATCCAATATGATTTAGAAAATTGGTAGCATTGAAAGCAGTAGCCAATCTGCAGCTAAATTCAGCACAATTCTCGTTGATGAGAAAAGTCATCTTAGCATTGAAACCAAACAGTTAAGAAAAGTTTAATTACTATGGCTTAAGACCTCTGGGGGTTTGTAAATTATAATTTTTATCTGTTTGAGGTTGTAAGATATTTGTTAAGAGATTACTGAAATCCAAATTAATAGTAAAAGGGTAAAATAGTTTAATGGTGTTGACATTGCTGAAAGCTTTTCCTTTCCCTTTTGGTAGAACTCAGGCACTGTCACTCAGTGCAGAAAGGAAAAAAAACACTGTTCAGTAGCTTTCTGAGAGGAATTGTATTAAGATCTGAATGTTATTTTTGAAAAAGACTTGTCACAACTCACATACGATGATCATTCCAATATGTAACATTTAATATGTAATAATGTGGTGGATTGGTGATTTGGTATTGGGCATGTGTTTGCTTTTGAATTCTAGCTACTTACAAATACTGGAATATCTTGTCATAACTGATAGTCTCATCTGATTTAAACACAAAGTATTGTAATTTAATTTAACAAATAATTTTAATTTCTGAATATTATTTCAGTTTTTAAATTTATCATAATCTTCCATGCCTGTTTTAATACTCTTTAGATAAAAATGTAGCTTTTCAGACATTTTACACAAAGATGTTTTTTAACACCTTTTTTTAGACTGATTAATAAAAACCACGCCATGCAATTTTAAGTAATCTCTTACGTTCAACTAGGTGAGACAACTTGAGTCAGCACTAGACGTATGTAAGGAAGAAGTTGCACTGTATTTGAGTCAGTCACAAGAAAATAAGGAGATATTTGAAAATCAGCTCAAAAAAAAGTCTGAAGAGGTAACAGCTTGTTTTAACCATTCTTCTGTATTGCAGAGAACACTTGTTATGAATTATTTAATCTAAAAGTTTGTCTGTGAAATAAGAGACAAAACATTTGCAGCAGGAACTGTGAATAGGAAGTAAGCTGGGAAAAGTATACATTTTGTGAGGGTAAAGGGGAAAATCATAACTAAGAAACACTGGATAAGCTTAGGGAAAAGAAATACCAAGATAAATGAATTGTTGAGGGAAGTACCAAAATCAGAATTAAGTGAAAGAAAGCATTATCTTGGAAAAAGAATTGAGACGGCACTATTGCAATATAAACTTAGGTGCACGTAATTGATTTGCGTTTCAAGTATCTGAATGGGGAAGAAGTCCTGGGCATAAAAAAATTTTTACTTCAAGCCCCTGAGTTTTATGATACTTTCCACTACTACATGAAAGCAAGAAAGAATTAAGTTTAAATGTTATTGGTATGAATTTTTATTTGTGGGGATGACTAACCACATGAACTAATTATCATAGTAGGCTGTTCATGTCAGTGCTGCCCTACCTGCTGAGAGATAGGCTTTAGTCAACCGCAGATTACTAGGCCCGGTACAGGAGTAACTGGATGGAAATCTATGGTCTGTGTTACGCATAAGCCTGTGGTATTTACTGCTGCTTTCTAAGCCCTAAAATCTGTTGTTGTTATACTGTATATGAAGAGGCTGGATGCTGTGTGAAACTCAAGGGTAGCAAGTGAGGCTTTGTAATTGTGACCAGTGTTTTCATAAGTAAGTGACAGAGTCACTACTTCCACTTTGCGGTGAGCAGTCAGTGATTTATTTATTTTCTTTTTAAAGAACCTTTTTTTCAGAAAATTCTTGGCATTCATCACTGAGAAGTCACATGTTGAATGGCCTGATAAGTTAGGCACTCAGAATTCCTGTTTTTTATTGGAATGACTATTGTCACAAAGGCAGGAAGAAATAAAGGGGAGGACTGAGAACAAAAACTCAAGGGAAAACAAAGACTTTCTGAGAAGTAAAGTAAGAAGAGTGACAGAAAGAAAAGTAGTTCAGTAATTTAGAAATGAAAAATCTTTGTTATATATGTTTTAAAAATATTGATCAGTTTAGGTTTATTTAGAAAGCAAGAGTCAAAAACAGGGCTGGTAAGTTACTTCTTTCCTCACTTTAAAGCACAACTCAGTGGTGAATTATGAGATGTGTTACGTACTGTTGAAACTGTAATGCAACTAAATTCAGAGCCAGGAGTTTTATTGAATCATAGGTGTGATTCTGTGCTCATTAAGAATGAAGTGAAGAGCTGATGCAAGTGCAAATAAAAATGTTTTATTGTAATGGAAAATAAATGTGTTTTCAGGTTCATTATTTACAGAAAGAAATAAAACTAAAAGATCAGAATATTCAAGACACAAGTGAACAAAATATTCTCTTACAACAAACTTTGCATCATCAGCAGCAAATGTTACAGCAAGAAACTATTAGAAATGGGGAGCTGGAAGATAATCAAATTAAACTTGAAAAACAGGTACAGTATGGTGAGAAGTGTCTACATAAAGACAGATGATTCAATGCTTTTATATATGTTTTTGTAATACCTTTAAAATCTGAAAAGGTTTCTTTGATAGTTATTATTTTAAATGTATCTAAAATAAAGAGTTTAGTGGTTTATTTTGTCTTAAACCAGGTTCTGTGCTATTAGAAACTCTAGCTAGCATTAGAGTGGCTAAATACTTGGAAAATCAAACCCTAGACTGCAATTAAGGAGAGGCGCATTAAAATTCAGAAAGTTGAATCTTGTTATATTTATAGAAACTATTTGTCTTTCAAATGTGACTGCAAAGTTCTAGTCTTAAATTATATAAAATTTTAGACTACAAAGAAATCTGTTGTGTTAAAACTCGCTATGTGAGTTGCAAGACAAGGATGTGTATTTCTTTGACATGTAATTTAAAAGTACCAATGCTTTTTAAATACCATTTTAAATAGGTATCCAATTTGGAACGAGAGCTTCAGAAGCAGAAAGCATATGCAGAAGATGAGTTGAGAAAGGTAGAGGAGAAACTTCGCCTAGCTGCTCAGGAAGCAGATTTAAACAGACGGAAGGTGGATGAACTTAATAGTACAATCAGGTAGGTTTAGAATAACTGAGAGATATTCTGCAAATAGACATATCAGTAAGAAAGATTGTTGTCTGAAATGGTATTCAGCTATGCAGTCATACAATTTGGTCTCCGTATGAGCATAGACTGGAAATCAGAAGGGAAGTTTCTAACTAGCAGAGGCATGAGTTTCTGGAACGGTCTTCCAGTGGAGTTAATGCGTGTCCCGGCAACCTATTTAGCGTTAAGACAGCACTTCATAATGCAATTCAATTCATAAATGTATCAAGTTGCTTGTAATTCTAGCTAGTAGATTCTAGGAGGGCTTGGTAGTCTTAAAGAAGATGGTTTTGATTCCGAGAAAAGCCTACTTAATATGACTTTTTAATTCTTATTTTAGTCACAAATGGTTGTCGTCTTAGAGCATGTAAGGACATGCATATGTCACTGTTGTTGTTACAAGGTTCATTTTGTTCTGGTTGCTTCTTCTATTTCTGGTTGCTTCTTCTATTTAGACAAATTAAATTGGAGATGGATCAGTGCAAGAATGAACTTACTGATATGGAAAAAGAAGTAGTGCAATTAAGACGAGATGGTGAAGACAAAGCAATGCAGATAAATCAGTTGGATATTACTTTGGAAGAAGCACGATCA
The DNA here is from genome assembly GCF_000699105.1 of Pygoscelis adeliae. NCBI lineage: Eukaryota > Metazoa > Chordata > Aves > Sphenisciformes > Spheniscidae > Pygoscelis > Pygoscelis adeliae. The sequence goes on along the minus strand of NW_008824053.1, from coordinate 4,213,456 downwards.
GAACTCAATGAAAAGGCAAATGAGGGTAATTTTGCTATTTTGTTTCTTAGGCTTCCTTTCATCATGCTATTGCTGTGTATGTATTAGATTAGACATTTTTCTCTTTTCCCCCGTTGTTTTATAATCAAGTACATGAGAGTAAAAATACGATAATTTTGATGGAGGGGTTACTCTTTTTTGTGTGTGTGTGTTGGTAATTCCATAGTTTTTAAAAGAAAGAAAACAAAACTAAAAAATCTCACCCCCCCAACAAACACCACCCCCCCAAAAAACCCTCAAAAAACCCACAAACTTTTTTTTTAACGTACCTTTGCAAATTCTCACTTCTGTGGGATGTACCTTTACCCCAGGTGAAATGAATAAGTAGTTTTCCCTGTAAATTGGTAATGCAGATTATTAATGTGGTAATCAAACAAGACACATGGATTTAATAAAGGCATATGCTGTTTACAAAAATTGAGCTCTTTAAAACAAACAGAAAACCCCACAAGAGATTCTGTGGAAATAACAAACTTTCCAACCCCTCCTCCTCCATTTAATTTTACCATTCTTTTAAACCAGAGGCTTACTAGCAATTCTGCTTGCATTTTCCATAGCACTGCATATTCAGTTACCATGTTGTCTCTGTACTTTCTCCTTGGCCAAATGTTTTTAGATACATCCTCATATTTCAAGTCAATTATAGATTATGAGCTGAATAAAAACAGCAAAGACTTAGGTGACATGAAAAGGTTATTGTATAACCTCAGAAGTCACTGTTTTTCTAGATTTTTCCTAAAAATAGTGATAGTGAGAACTGATCATGACCACAAGTGCTAGTAGGCAGCGGTGTTGCATAAAGACCCTGACTTACTGATGATAAAACTTTTTGTTTTGTGTGTGTGTGTGTAAAATAGTGAATGATTTAGAAGATAAGCTGCTTCAAAGTGAGACTTGCCACAGGGAAGCCTTACAGAAAATAGCAGAACTAGAATCTGCGTTACAGAATGCCCATGGAGAATTAAAAATTACTTTAACGCGGCTTCAGGAATTGCAAGATGCATTACAGAATGCACAATCCTCTCTGGGGGAGAAGCATGTGGCTATCATGGATCTAACAACTGAGCTCAGGTAAGCTGGTATCTTTTCCATCATGAAAACTTAGTTGTGTTAGTTTTTCCTTAGGAACGGCAAGTAGTTTGGATGGTCTTTTTTTATCTTCTTAGCAGCTCTCTATAATTTTTAGGTGGTTTGTGGCTGTAAGATAACTTGATACAGTAGCTAGCTCCTCAGCTCACTTTTAACTTCTAAAAGTGGTGCTGAATTCTTTTTTTGGGAATTCTGTTTTAAAATCTGCTAAAGTTATTTTTCTGAATCCCAAAGTTGTGAAATAATTGTAAGAGGAATGACTTTCCTTTATAGTGAAATTGTCCAGTTTCGTTTCTGACCATAAATTAACGATACTTTCTTCTGTACTATTCTTTTTTAAGAACCTGTTGTCCTGATAGCCAATTGAATAACTTGAATAATGAAGTTATTGAGAAATTTCCACCTGGAACGTAGTTAACAATTATTCAATTTGGGTTTGTTTCTTTGCAATCAATTAGTTGATTCATGTTTTTTAAGTAAGTAATAGATCTCATGATTTTCAAGCTGGATACCTGAAGTTAAGCAACTGAATGTGCATTAAGCAATTAAACATATGAGAATTTCAGGTATTGCAAGGGAGAAATTGAAGACAAAAAACAAGAACTCCTTGACATGGACCAAGCATTGAAAGAAAGGAATTGGGAACTGAAACAAAGAGCAGCTCAGGTCAGATGACTTTAAGTATGTTACTGACAATTATCCTGTAACGTAGTAGATAACTTATAACAAGTCCACTAGGTTTAATTGCCTTCACCCATGGTTCCAAACTGTGCTGTTAATGTAGCCACAGTGTCAACCTCAAAACCAGCTGTATGTTACTGAAGCCTTATTGTACCAGGAAAATCAGGTTGTGCTCCCCTAAGGGGCCACAGACTGCTGTTTTGATAGAACAGCAGCCTTGTGCAAACCTGTCCCGTAATTATTCCTTAGTGATGAAGTTATAGGACAACTGATGTTGATGTTTGATAAAATGAAGGAAAGATCTGCACTGAAGCGTGCTTGGAGATGATAGATTTGTTTCCTTGTTTGCACTGGAGCATATCTGATTAGCTCTAAAGCAGCCTCTAAATATGAAAACAGTTATCTTTTGTTGTGAATAAATTTCTGTAGCTCACTTGAAATATTTTCAGTCTTTTGGTCTGGCTTCAGGATTTGATACCTGTCATGGAAAAACTATTCTTCTGTCACGCATAATTAGCCTTCTAATAGCTACTTCCTGCAGGAGTTACTAGCCTTTGTATCGAAGAATATTTGAGGTGCAGAGAGAAGGAGGGGTGGGGATCTAAAAAATAAATAAAGAAATAAATAATCAGTTCAAGGAACTGACACCGTGAAGAGGCCAGACCTTCCAATATGTTCTTGCCGCACTTCCCTGTGAGCTGCTCTGGGAATTCATCAAAGCAATAGGATTTTTTTTTTTTGCTTTGGCAAAATTTGGCACTTTCTAACAAGATGGATTAGTATACTAAGCTACTCATTACATTCCATTTAAAATGAGAACTAGGTTTGTATTCTGTGTATCTGAGGACCAAACATACTCAGTTATGGACTTTTTCCCAATTTTCCCCTTTTCTCTTTGTGTTTGGCCCCAATTTTTTTAAACAACATAGCTAGGGTGCATTTTTATATTGACTGCTTGAGAGAATATTCTTGAGACTACAAAGGATTAGTTTCATTCATTTTGCTATCATATTTTGTAATATTACTTCTTAAAATCTGCATACTAGTTCAAAATATTTCCTTTTCTTCCTTTTTTACCTTTAGATTACACAGTTGGATATGACAGTTCGTGAACATAGGGGAGAAATGGAACAACAAATAATTCGATTAGAGTGCAATTTAGAGAAGTCAGAATTAGAAATTAAGGGATGCAATAAACAGGTAATTCTTGCTTAAAGTAAAAACCTAATTTCCCTAACAAATGGCAGCTAATTCTGTGAGAAAGTCTGATCCTAGGACACAATAGCTGGCCAGGTTTGATCTAGAAGAGTAAAACTGGTTCCTTATTGTAGGGAGAGGGACGGGAGTACCTTAATAATGTACCAGCAAAAATATTTTATGTTTGTCAATCAAAACTAAAAATTTTGCAGGGAAATACCAGTATAAAAATGAAGATGTATTTTTTACTTGATATGCTATAGCTCCCAAACTGCTCTTTTAATAAAGGAAAATGTTGACAAAATAAAAATAAAATAGAAAATTGACAAGGGAATCCAAAGTCAGAGGTAATACTGATGGTATTTGTGAGTTTTGTTTGGGGCGGTGTGGTTTTTTGTTTGGGTTGGGTTTTTTTTTTTTAATTGTCCTGATTTCAGTAAAATACTTGTTCTGATTTAATTGCATTTTCTGTTCAGATTGAGAGCTTAGAGAAGAAACTCCAGCATTCTAAAGATGAGCTTCGCGAAAAAGAGTTTGAATTGCTCCAGAGAGATCAAGAAATAAATCAGCTGAAGAAGAAAATTGAAAGAAAACAACAGAGCCTAGAAGCTCTTGAAAGGGTAAAATGTTCCTTGGATACACAACAAATTATCCATTTTAATGCCATTACTGTAACTGCCTAGAAGGAACAATATGGTGTCTCTTCAGAATAAGTGTCATTACTTCTCCCCAAGTAATTGTATTGTATATCCTGGTGTTTGCTGAATCTTAATCCCCTAAAGTTAAACCAGTTGAATGATTTAAAAATTACAAATTTAATGGCACACTTTCAATTGTCTGCTTTGTGGAGAAATTTGAATGTTGATTACCTTTAGTAACCTGATGTTCTGGCTATGGACATGGTCTTCCTTGAAATGAAATGAAACAGTACACTGTATGATGAGAGCTTCTTATGAATGATGTAGGTATCTATCTTGTCAAAATAATTGCATGAAAAGAGCACTGAGATCTAGCATGCTTATAGGAACGCGGAGAGAATTTTTTGGCATAGTGCATGGGAGCATACAGATAGAATAGAGAAGATAGCTGATTTTACTTTATGAATGATACAAATCTTTGGTTTGGGGCATGAATCAGTCACTACAAGTACAAATGCAATCTGAGATAAACAGGCTTTCTGTAGAACTAAGTCCATTAGCTTGCCAGCTAATGGCAATACCTCTTGCCAGCTAGAGGTAAACGCCAAAACTGAAATGGCTCCTGCCATTTTGATTATGCTGCATTTCTGTGTTATTTCTTTCCTTAGGATAAGGTATTGGAGAAGTCTTCTTTCTGCATAGTCACCCAAGGTGTTTGATCTGTATCCTAGATCATGGGGGCTTGGCTGTGTCGCAGCTCAATGTGAAGGTTCTTTCACTGCAAATTAAAGCAATGTCAGCTCTTCCATCTTGATTTCTGTTAAATGTTATTTATGATAGTCGAGAACAGGACAGTGCCTGCTGCTACCCTTCACACACATCATTAACATATTTCTAACTTTTCCTAAGACTTTGGGGATGATTCTGAAGGAAAGGATTTTCTAGCTAACCCCTGTACACCTGCTGACTAGACCCTTCCTTTCCAGACAAATTGCTTTGTTACTGTTTTTGCTAAGGAATACCATGTAGGGGGAGGCCCAAGAACGATATAAGAAAGGCTTTGAAAATAGACCTACTCCAGTCATGTTCCTTTAGAGACTTGGGATGAAGGAAATGAAATTTCAAGTTTATTTTCATCATAGTTAAGTAGATAAAACACTGGATTTTGGAAGCATTCTGCATAAAATATGAAATATAGTGCTATCGCAGAGGGCTTCTGGCTCCACTTAGAATATGAGATGGTTGCTTCTTTGTTTAAAAACTGTGTATATTAACAAGATGTAAGAAAAGACTTTCTCCGTTAGTAACACATTGCAGACTGACTGACCAGTCTTCCACAGGAACTTTCTGTTCTAGTTCTAAAAACTCAATTACCTAATCTATCTGGGGAAAAGGGGTAGTGTGTTTGTGTGCGTGTGTTTGTGTGTGTATGTGTTTTGCCCAGGGGTATAGTCTGTCTCATTCTTTTTCCCTTTAATACACTACCTTCCTTCCTTATTACAGGAAATATATTAGTTCAGGGAAGGAACTGTTAGCTAGGGTTGATTTCTGTCCTGGTCCACTCTGCTTTTTTGGGACTCATGAAATAACCAGGTCACAGAGTTTTCAGTTGAATCGTTCTTTGTTCTTATTCCGCTTTAATCTGCGGTGAAGATCTTCTAACAATACAGCACTCTGCTACTGTTAGAAGCTGTAAGTATTCCTAATAAAGGAACTGGAAACATCTTACTGAACGTTCAGAATGTCTTTTTCATTTTTCTGGGAAATTGAAGTGATTGCCTTTATTAAAAAAAAAAAAACAACAAAAAAACAAACCCCATCCCACCCCCCTAGCCCCCCAAAAAACCCAAAACCAAACCAGATTTGACTTATAGCAAATTAATCTTTTGTGGAGACAGTTCCGTACTGAAATGAGAAATAAAATTGTGTTAAAAATGGCAAGTGAAGTAAGTAAAAATTAGTGCTTACAAAGATTGATTTAAAAAAAAGAGTAATTTTTACGTTTTTGTAAAAGTATACATAGTTAAAAAAAATCGGTAGTTATTGTAATAATCTTTCATTCATTAGCTGTAAGCTTATTATGTGCTACTTACGGATGTCTGTACTCTATTTGTAGCATTTCTCATAAAGAATAAGCATCTAGCTAAACATGAATAGATACCACATAATTACTTTTGTATTTATAATTAACAGGACCCATTACGTGATGTTATGAAACATTAGTGGTTGATATGGCCTCTGTTGTGCCACAGTACTGACTAACGTAAACATAGCTGCTGTGGATCATGTACTAGAGGGACCATTTTGTTGATCACCTAATACTCCTGATTGTTTTTTTTCTATAAATGAATTGTCAAATAATTAGGTCCAGCATGTTTTTAAAGGGGGGGGGGGGGGAAGCTAAACCTCTAGAAATTAACAAAAAAAACCACCAAGCCCCAAGGCCAAACATACTGTGTTTGGCTGCATTTATTTCTGTATACTGCAGAAACCCCAGAATACTTACTTTAATGTTGATAAGATTTTCCTCACTTCATATTGGTAGAAATCATAGGCTTTTTTCCTCTTGATACTTGATACCTTGGTATTGTTGATGGGGTTTTTACAAACACTTCCTGAATTGTTAGGGACTTAAGTTGTTAGGAACTTAAATGCGGTAATGCAGTTCAATGTGAAACCTTCAGCCTTACACAGAGGAGTTATTTCAAAAGACAGTGCTCCTTTAAACTGTACAAAATTTCTACAGGGATTTGTATATGAAGATTTCCTCTCAAAATATTCTGCATAATATTTTCCTACTTATCTGCTAGAACTTAATATATGCTGAAAAATTTGTAAATTATGCTCATTTTGAAAGCAAATGCGCTTCAATTACAAGAACAGTGAACAAAAATGCATTAATAACTTCAGTCTAGGGGGCACAATTTGAGAAAGAAGCCATGGACTTGAGACCTGCAGCTAGTTTTCTTGAATTTGTAAGATAAATCTTAATGATCAAGAGTAACATCTTGGTACAGATGGATTTAGATATGGTAGATTGAGTGCAAAAGTTTAACGGAAGGTTCTGATCAGTGATATTTTGTTTCAGGGGCAAGAATTATGAAGGAAGGAGTGTTGCCCATTGGACAAGCAGCAACCCAGGAATGCTGTTGCTGGCAACATAATCGTGTGTTCAAAGAGGAAGTTTTAACATTGTATTTGTAAATAATGAATGTGGTTATTTGTACTGACGCAAATGACACCCTTTTTATTTTTCCAACTGTTTTTATTATTGCCCTGATATAATAACATCTTAATTTATTTTGGAGAAATAAATAAATTTTATTTCATAAGTATCTTGAGTTGCAGGAATTAATTTCAGCTGTCACTTTTTCCCAAGAATTTTAAACCGTGTACTTGTTTCACATCTAACTTCTAATTAAGAGCACAATGTATTTACTTATTAACAATTTTTGTTTGGGAATATTTTTTCTTTTTTTTTTTGGCATACATACAATGTCGCAGACACAATATCTTATTAAAATTGACCTGCTTATAAGATGTTTTAGGACACTGATCTGATCATAGACGCTGGCAAAACCTGCTTGCTTTACTCCAAGCAGTATCTTTCAGATGCAAAGGGCTGTGGGACAGGGCCATAAAGCTTGAAGTTGTTGGGTTATTTTCCAAACCAAAATCCATATAAAAATTACCATTGATTAAAATGGCATCATAACTATGCATTCTAAAACATATTTCTTTCCGGTTTTCCAAAAGTACTACACAATTTAGCTAGTACAAATGGCTAGTGGCCCCAGTTTCTAAAACCCCTATATTTACATAGGGTCAGAAACTGCAAATATGGATATGAGAGGCCTAAATCTGAGTCTGATTAATGCAAACATGGTTCAAGTGCATTAAGATGTGACTCATACTTCAGAAAATCAAGTTAATAAAGTTATCTGACATAAAGCAGAGGAACAGAATTGAATGTATTGCAATTTAAAGATTAGGCCTAAGTTAAGTGTTTTGTGTATTAAAAGTGTACCTCGGCCAACAAACCTATCTGTTGTATTTCAGCAGCTCTGCGGGTGGAAGTGTGCTAAGCTCCTCTCACTGTTTATGCAAACATGTTCCACAAGTGCAACCGTTCTTCTCTAAGTGGTTATACAAAACCAGGCACGGAGTTTGCTACTGTTGACAAGGTCAAGATACACTCATCAAAAGTATTTCTGCAGTTTCAGATTATTTATTTTGCTGTTATGAAAATTATGATGTGGCAAAAAAATACTGTTTACTTATGGAAATAAATATATTGTGTGTGTTAAATCAAGCTATTTGTTTCTCTACATAATAGTAAATGAAAAACATTAGAATTAGGTAGACCAGTGTAATAATTGAAAAATATTGAACGACTTTAATTTTTTTCCTCTCTTTAGGCAGACCAATTTGCCTTCAGGCTAGAAATCTATGCATCAAATTTCAGACAGATTTTTTTAAAGCAAAGGAACGTGTAAGCCCTTCAAACCAGCATTTCAAGTGGAAAATACAACCATTCTGTAATTACAGTTGCATCACAACACTAGTGGAATTCCCCTAACACAGTGTTGCATAAAGCCTTGCTTGCTCCTCCCACATGCACTAAATATAAATGTGCATAAGCAGCAAAAGCAATTTGCCTAATATCTGAATCAGCTAAATAGCATTTGCACTATAATTGTGTATCTGGATACTAACTCCTCTGGTAAACACGTGGGTCAAATCTGATAAATAAGGAGAATCATAATTACATTTTCTCATTTACTTTAGATGCTGTCTTGCTATTTTGTTGCTTGCCTGAGAAGTTAATGATTCCACTTGTTATACTGTTCAAGTGAATTTATTTGTTTTGGAAAGGAAGGACTTTTTTTTTCCTAATATAATTTCAATTAAATGTTTCTGTAGAGTCCTCCTTTTCTTGAGTTACTAACCAATTTACATCTATGCAAATCCTGGAACACTAAGTTCATTCTTCTGAACTGCATTGCGTTAACATGGGGTTATTGAATCTTGGAAAACATTTTTCTGTGTATAATGGCATTGCAATTAGCTGAATGCTGTTCAGAAGGCTAATGGCTTATTAAGGTGGTTCTTTTTCTGTCACTCAGGATGGGTTATAAATTTCACAAGAGACTGATTTTCTTTCTGAATGTAGTATGCCTGCAGTTACTGTATACTAAACGCGAACTGAACCGAATTGCCAGTCCAAGTGTCCCTCTGTTTAATTCAGAGTTTGTATGCAAAGTTGGTGGAATATTTTCTCCAAACTAAAACGGAGTCGGACACCATGCTAGTTCTGATTTGGTTTTTTAATTTTTTTTTTCCAACTTGTAAGTTGGAGACTAGAAAGTGTTTTAGAAAGTGAATAGAAAGTGTTTTAGAAAGTGAATAGAAAGTGTTTTAGAAAGTGAATAGAAAGTGAAAGGGATTTCAGTGTTAGCAAGGATGTAGTGAAGCTGGTCTGTTCAACAACTTCCTGGCTGTTCTTCACTGCCGGCATACTTGCTTACTTTCTCTATTCTTGGCTGGGAACAGTGCCAAAAAGAAATGTGAAGAATTTAGACAAACAACTTGGCTCTTTCCAAATCCACATCCCATTTTTCAATTTACTTTTTCCGTAAAGCCTATTAGGACTCTTATAATAGTAAGGCATCAGGGAGGAGATCCATTTGTCATTCTGTTGCAAAAGAATGAGGAGGGTGCTGTAAGTGTAGGAAGCCTGAACGCCTTTAGCAGACGGATCCTATTTGGGTGCAGTTTACTTTCCGTAGATGTGAGTGGAGGACTTGACACTACAGACTGATTGCAATTGTGGCAAGGCTTTTCCAGCTAGTAGTACGCAAACTGCTTATTCCGCTATTAAAAAAGTCCATGTAGCTTACAAACGTCTAATTTTAAAGATCAATCAAGTTTTGTATTATATATAGTCCATGTTGGTAATGCAGATTATAAGCTCGTGCAGGAGCATTTGCTCCTGGTTTTGTCTAGTCGGAGATTATCCCTTAATCATGCAGGGTCCAGGTGTGCATTTTCAGATTTGTTGACTCAGGAAAGCTGGAGATAGTATTAAAGGCCCATGACATGATACTGTAGCTACATTTAGGTTGTTGCTCCTCTGAACAAGAGCTCTTGCTTGAACCACACAGTGCAAAGAATGGTGAGAAGAAATGTCCTCATTACAGGTTGCTCCTCAGGAATTGGGCTGGCCTTAGCTGTAAAAATGGCAAAAGATGAGCAGAGAAGATTTAAAGGTAACAATGTATCTGTTATTTATCTTTATAAAAAGATCTTCAAGGCAGTACTTCTTTTTTCCCCTCTGTGATTTAACAGGTGATTGTATTCAGTTTGGTGACTTCTTTCTTGTTAGTTACTTCTTTTTCCCCCTCCTACTGTCATGAAAATACAATACAGTGAAAATATACTGCTGTAAGCAGATGATATTTCTGTACCTGTGTTGAAGCTGAACAGCTACTTGAACTGAATAGTTTAAAAAAAAAAAAAAACCCAGACAATAGTATAAAAACATGTCTGCAGCGTGCTACCTTGGATATACATTCACCGTTGCAGTGAGCTTTGCTTCTGGCTACTAAAATCTTTGTTGAATGAAACATACGTGCCCGTTTGAGGACCAAAGAAATCAATTTAGGAAAACAGTTCTTAAATTTGCAGTTTTTTCCTTAAAGCATGTTTCATTATTCCAACCCTGTGTAGGCATAAGAGGGTGGAACAAAGGGTCTGGGATTTGTCTTTCTGCTGCAGAATGGGATATTTGCTATGATTGAAAATGGATGGCAAGGCAAATACAGCAATCTGTGGTAATTCAGTTTCTCACACTTACTCTCACAGTATTTTACTGCTAACTGACTGGATGCAGATCCATAGTTTTCTGGGTAATTAGGCCACAATAATGATAAAACTAATTTCTATTTTGAGAAGTAGACAAAAAATAGACATTTTTGCAAGCTAAGGAAGCATCTGTCTTCCACTTTTTAATAAAATTATGGTTGTTCTGCTAAACATGTTGACGGTGATTTAAAAAACAAAAAAAGGCTATCTGGAATCCAAAATTAGGTTTTAGGTACCTAAAAATGATTCAGCGGCATAACTTGATACCCATTATTTAAAGTTTTGGTGATCATATTATCTTCATGTTCTTCATTGTGCATAGCGGTTTAATTCTCCTCTTGAATTTCTTGAAGATTTCAGAACCAGACTCTGGCAGTGACAACAGATGTTGAAAATAGATTCTTTCTATTTTAAGTTTTTATCTGGGTTCTATCACTGATATTTAAGATACAGATGTAAAAGCAGTATTCTTTAATACTTCTCAGTAAGACTGCCACAGAAAAGGTTTTATTTCTGATAACTGTTGCTTCTGGTGTGTTGCAGTGTATGCCACAATGCGGAATCTGGCCAAGAGTGAGCCACTCGAGGAAGCTGCAGGTCGCAGGCTGGGCAAAACCCTCGAAATTAAACAACTGGATGTCTGTGATGAACAATCTATTAAAACTTGTGTGAATAGTATCCCTGACAGAAGGATTGATGTCCTAGGCAAGTACACACTGTGTATGCTATGAACGGATACCAGTTTTCTATTTAACATCTTCTCAGATACCCTGGAGAAGTTTAATTAGTGTATTTTTTAAATGATCAAAGTAATAATAATCATATAGTGTATTCTGTTCAAGATTCTTAAGGCTTCATGCAGATATGAGTGGGTTAAATCTCACCATGCTTCTATGAAGTAGGGAAGCTTATCTTCCCTGTTTACAAAGGGGAAACTTGATCACAGAGAAGTGTCTTGGATAAGATGATACGGTTTTTAGTAAATGTGAGAAGAGAACTTTTGCCTAAATTGACATCTTCAGGAACAAGAATTTCTGCCCTATCGATGAAGCATAGCCCTACTTACAATGAAGGCAACGGCCCTCTGTAGTAAGAAAGCAACAGCATTTGGGAACTAGCAAGTAAAAGAACAAATGCAAAGAAAGTAAGGGTACTTTGATTTTGTATTGAGAATTGTAATTGTACTTCACAAATCTTTCAACGAGAAGTGTATTCGTACTGTTCTGCTAAAAAAAATAAATTAATATCGTAGTAAGATGGAAATTGCTTACACCGTCAACTATTAAATCTTCTCTAACAGAAAATTATGGACCTGCCTTTACTTTGATTAATTATTGAAGCACAGAAACAAATATAGATCATTCTTGGTTCATTTTTCTGTAATCTCTTCATAATTTAAAGAAAAAGGACTAATCAGAAATAAATTAGTTAAAATGCAAAGTATCAGATAATTTAAATTGGATTAAAAGCATAATTAAAAATAAAAAAGACAGAAGTGTCTAGTGTATTTGCAAAGCTTTAGTGACAGAATAACATCTTTTAATCCTTTCTTTAAGAATTATTTAAGGATCATTTAATCATAAATCCTTATTTTACTTTCAAATGCTTTCCAGTAAAGATTACGAGTTAATGTTTACGGATGTTATTGCTCACTGTTGTCTTCCATTTTGTGCAGTTAGTAATGCTGGAATGGGGCTCATTGGACCTATTGAATGTCAGACCATAGATGAAATGAAAACTGTGATGGATACCAACTTCTTCGGACTGGTTCGACTCCTGAAGGAGATTTTGCCCGACATGAAGAGGAGAAAGAGCGGGCATATAGTTATAATAAGCAGTGTTATGGGAATACAAGGCAAAGTTGGGTTTTTTTGTTTTTTGTTCGTTTGAACTAAGAGTTCAGTATTCGAAATCTAAAGCTTACCTCTTTTTATCTGAACAAAAAAAAACCAAACGTAGGAGCTAGCATATCTAACTATTGTGCTTTGTAATGCTGAAGTTCCGACTATAAAAAGCACAGCACAGACCTGATGTTTTTTATACATCTAGGCAGTATGTTACTACACAGTTACTCTCAAAACAATTTAACAACAAAACCTGCAGAGTGAATTTTTTTTTTTAGTTTTCACTCAAACTGATTACTTTTATTTATTTTTTTTTAATTATATTATTTTATTTTTGTTAGCTGGAAAACAGGATTTAGTAGCATTGCTTTTCTCTTTCCTATTGCAAAAGATTATGGGGACAGGCAAACATGCTTACTACACTCTGCACAAAATAATGGAATAAAATCCAATCATGTCCTGGACAACTGTACCACCTCTTTGTAAAGTTTCTCCTCTCATAAAACTCTCACAGAGTCTAATTTTAGCCACGGATAATGGTGCTCCTACTTTTGTGTTCCACCCGGTCTAGCTGTATTTGTTTCAGTTGTTACAACAGTGGCATTGATCTTACCTGGATTATTCTGGTGAGCGAGGGTCCCAAGTCAAACTGCAAGAGTTGTTATTGTTTAATACAATACTTACCATCCACCTAAATGGATTGATGGAGTGCTTTTTCTAAATCACTCAGATGCAAGCGGGATCTCTTGCGTAATCCTATCTCCTGCACTGCACTCAGCTTCTCTGTTGACCTATAGCCTATTAAAGCCTTGCTGATAAATAATGGAGATGGTATTGTATGTATGGACACTTTCATACCTTAGACTACAAAATATTTAATATAATCCAAAGAGATCACAGCATCAGCTAGGAGGAGGAAAAGCATTAGTCAAGCATTCTTTCCTAGAATAAGCAATTTTGAGAACGTATGCAAAAAAATCAGCATTTAGGTTCAGTATACACAAGGATTTTTCTAATGTTTTCCCAGCAAGACTGTAGAAATTTTGGGAAAATACAAGAGTTTTAAAAACTAAACTATTAGTGTGTTGAATACAATCACATTCTCAGGATGTTTTGTTTGTACCATCAGGTATCTTATTTAATGATGTTTATGCTGCATCCAAGTTTGCTGTGGAAGGATTCTGCGAAAGTTTAGCTATACAAGCACTCAAGTTCAAACTGCAGTAAGTATTGATCCACCGGTGTAAATTGTATTTTAGATAGCTTTAAATATATTCAGAGCTAGCAAACAAATTTTTAAAGCTTGCTGCTATCTAGGAGAAACAGATTGAGGAACCTATGGAAATTGTACATCACGAAAGGCATAGAAATGTCCACATTCTTCACACTACGTAAGCAAATAAAAAGGTCTAGATGCTAAAATAAACACGTTCTCTTGATCAGTTAAAGGCTGTTTAGCTTTGGATGAAATACAGTTTATGTAACACTTCTGGAAACAGATCCTTGCATACAATATCATAGGAATAAAATCATAGTATCAACCTGTAATAGTTTCCTTTAGAAAGGATAACAGACTTCTTCAGCAATTCACAGATAAAAAAAGTTCAAGGGCTCATCACAGAGAGAGAGAGCAAGTGGAAATCCATCAGAATGGAACACAGGGCGAGATACCTATAATGACAGGAGGTGGGAGGAAATTGAGAAGAATGTGGTGTACTGTTTCTTCATGTTTAAGACGGTATTTAAGAGAATGGTCCTCTTCATCGTCTCTGGGACTCTGGGGTTTGATTTGTCACATGTATATTCACATTTGTGTAATTCTGCTACTATTCTCTGTGTGTAGTCCAACAATTGTTAAATATTGATTGCATCTCTGTGTGCCTAAGCATTTAGCCCTTGTGCTGTAGGAGAAGAGAGAGCTGCTGTCATAGGATTTCAGGGTCAAGGCGGCATCCAAACTGTGGTTTTGCATACTGCTCTGAAAAGTTTGGAGGGACTTAAAGTAAATATATTGTAAATGATACACAGGCTATACCAAAATTCATAAGATTTCAAGAGTGTAAGATACAGCAAAAAGAAGGTTAAAAAAAAGAAAGTAGAATGGGAAAAGTCCAAGGTCCGGTGTGAAGAGTGATGCAAGAGAAAAGGCTTTAATTCCAGTGGCAGCTGGAATTCTGCTATCAAGGTCAATAGCTTGATTTAGTTGTAAAGAAGAGCCTGACCAGAACTCAAGTCTAGGAAGAGGTCCTGTCCCAAGGAGTGTTTTGGTAAACATTGTGGCTGGGAGTAATTACTGACTGAGAAAGAACTGCCGGGAAAGAACTGGCCAGTAACTGTGTTTCAGTGCTTTGCTATAATACACTACTGAGCAAAATAAAATTTCCCAGATTTGGCAGCAACATGCTCTATATTGTATTTCATTATAATATTGTGGAGGGATCTTGAGTTATGTAACACTGACAACTCGATGAAGAAAACCCATGTTTGTGCAATTCCCCCCTCTCTTTCAGCTACTTCTGGTATTATCATGGGGAAGCTATAATAAAGAAATCTATGTAGGATTTTGTCCAGAAAGTAATGAATTTTGTTATGATCCTCTAATTATTTTTTAATAATTAATATAATACAAGTTTTTGTGGATAAATCATCCTTTGGTTCCACAGCTGCAAGCCAGCAGGTAACAACTGCACCCACTTCTGCCACGAATTAAGGTACAGCACTTCCCTGAAATTAAAGCTAAGCAGATTTCTACTGCTACGTGTGGATGGGTAGGAGCATGAAAGCAATGATGTGGTATGGATTGCCTTTACAGAATGAACTGTTTAATATTGCTCGCTAATGTGTACTCACAGCGCAACTCTTCAATATTCTTTTTTGAGAAAGGTAGAGAGGTGTATTTCCCACGGAGGCTAGTCAATAACCAGTATATCTTTGCTTTTTGAACAGGTTAAGTTTGATTGAACCAGGCCCAGTGGTTACAGAGTTTGAAAGAAAAGTGTTTGAAGATGGAGTGAAAATGGATCTTTCAGCTGCAGATGAGGAAACAGCTGAGATGTTTACTAATATTTACCTGAAAAATTACAAACAAATTTTCCAGAGCCTGGGACAAAGTGCTGAAGATGTTGCAGAGGTAACTCATCGATTCTGCACCTTCTTTTTCCTCAGATTTTTTTTTTTCTTTATAATTTACAAATGCGCTGGTTGGTTGGTGGGGTTTTTTGGTAGAAACACTAGATTTAATTAAATTTAATTTACACAATTTAAAATTATTTTTAAAAACTCAAGAGAATCTCAAGAGTTTTAAACAAAACCCTTCAGAATATTAGAAGAGTGTTCATTCTGAAGTATTGAAGACAACTATGAATTGTAATTTAAATACCACTGAGGGGTATTAGATGCACTTATACATCACCTGGTGAAGTCTGAACATTCTGCATTGTTACCACACATCTACACAGGGTTCCCGCCGTTGTTTAAAGCCGCTCTCCCCTCCATCTCACTAGTAATCCCTCTGCTAATGTGAAGTTCACTCAGCTACCCCAGACCACCAAGGCACAATAGAAGACACATGGACATAGCTTCTGGTGCTTGGGGCTTCCTGCAGGAAGACAAGTTTAGGCAAGCTGTGGAAGGGGACGATGATTTTGGGTGCTTACTGCTAAGGAATAGTTTCAGTGTCAATCAAAGATTCCCAGATCTTGCTGCAAAGTGCACTGTTCCGATCCTTTCCCAGGGAACTGTAAAAGAAAGGATCTACCTGTTGTGGGCATATAGGCATAATTTTGGAGGAGTATTCAGGATACTTGGGTGTGAGGTGCTATCTCCGTGGTATACATAAACAGAAATAGGACTAAGAATAAATAAGAAGTTCTTCTTATGGTCTTAAAAATATTTTAAGAAAAAATTCTAATGAAATTCTAATAAAACTACATAAAGGTTTTACATAATTCTAGCACTTCATTCTTCTACTTTTCCTCTGCTTAACTGAAAACTAGCTTTTTACTTTATTGTTTTGGTAAAGGTTCCTTAACAATTCTGTTTCTCATTCTTGACAGCATACAGTGAAGATAATTCTTGCAGAAAATCCACCTTTTCGCCATCAGACCAACACCTTGTATACTCCGATGACAACCCTGAAATATGCAGATCCAAATGGAGATCTACCCATTGATATATTCTACAAAATGGTTTTTCATCATGGCAAAATCTTCAGTGCGAGTCTTAACTTTATCAAATTGCTAAGGTGGAGAAGTAGAAGGAGCTTTGACCTGGGAAAACCCTCACAATAAGTATGAGATGATGTAGCGCAAATCGGAATTACTTGTTGTAGCTACTGATAATGCAGTATGTTGTTATTCAAATGCCTTTGCTCTGTAATTGTGAAAAGGCATTCAAGACGTTTATTTGAGCTTAGCAAAGATATTCAGCTCAATACGTTTATCTTCAGCTTTACAGTTTGCAGAACCTTGAAATTAAAATCCTCTAACTATAGGTTTATTCTGTTTAGTGTTTGCTTTTTACAGATATCTGTTTTCATGGGAACGTGAACATTGACTGATACTTGCATATTCAAATTAACCCGATCCCCTTCACTTATTAGAATATAATACATACTGAGATGTGTACTGTATGTAAATCATTTCGATTCTTAATAGCATAAAAATATTTTATCTTCTTACTTACTAGAATATAATAGAATTAGTATAGTAATCCCTCAATCACAAGAGCATTCTCATTTTCGTAAATGAGGTCTATTTACCAGTAACATAAGAGAAAGTCTTATCAATCTTAAAATGTTAAATCTTAGAATATTTATTATTCATATAAAGGAAGCATTCAGAATATTATATATATGTGGTGGTTACTGGCATATTACACATAGTGGACAATAAGACGTTTTTTAAAAATATCTCAAAATATCATCTTACTGTCTGGGTACTATTTTTTGCAAAAATAACAAAATATTATCATAGAATCACAGAATAGTTTGGGTTGGAAGGGACCTCTGAAGGTCATCTAGTCCAACCCCCCTGCCGTGGGCAGGGACATCTTCAACTAGAGCAGGTTGCTCAGAGCCCCGTCCAACCTGACCTGGAATGTTCCCAGGGATGGGGCATCCACCACCGCTCTGGGCAACCTG
>NW_008824053.1:4195566-4195811 GCF_000699105.1 Pygoscelis adeliae | reverse complement strand
TAAGGTCTCCCCAAAGCCTTCTCCTCTCCAGGCTGACCAACCCCAACTCTCTCAGCCTTTCTTCACAGGAGAGGTGTTCCATCCCCCTGACCATTTTTGTGGCCCTCTTCTGGACCCACTCCAACAGGTCCGTGTCTTTCTTCTGCTGAGGGCTCCAGAGCTGGAGGCAGTACTCCAGGGGGGGTCTCACCAGAGGAGAGCAGAGGGGCAGAATCCCCTCCCTCGACCTGCTGGCCACGCTGCTT
>NW_008824053.1:4193121-4194772 GCF_000699105.1 Pygoscelis adeliae | reverse complement strand
GCTTCCAGTAGGATCTGTTCCATGATCTGCCCAGGCCCAGGGGTGAGACTGACTGTCCTGTAGTTCCCCGGGTCTTCCTTTTTTCCCTTTTTAAAAAGGGGGGTTATGTTTCCCCTTTTCCAGTCAGTGGGAACTTCCCCGGACTGCCACGACTCCTCAAATACGATGGATAGTGGCTTAGCAACTTCATCTGCCAGTTCTTCAGGACCCATGGATGGATCTCATTTGGTCCCATGGACTTGTGCACCTTCAGGTGCCTTAGATGGTCTCCAACCTGATCTTCTCCCACAGTGGGCGGCTCTTCATTCTCCCAGTCCCTGCCTTTGCCTTCTGCGGCTTGGGCGGTGAGGCTCGAGTACTTGCCAGTGAAGACCGAGGCAAAAAAGTCATTGATACTTACCTCCGCCTTCTCTGTGTCCTGGGTAACCAGGTCTCCCGTTTCGTTCTTGTTGCCCTTGATGTCCCTGGCCGGATTTAATTCTGTCAGGGCTTTAGCTTTCCTAACCTGATCCCTGGCTGCTCGGACAATTTTTCTGTATTCCTCTTACCTTATCAGTAAGAAGTAATTTAAATCTATTAAATGCCTTCAGTGCCTTGAGTGGCTGAAGCTGAGCCACAGGCTCTCCTTTTCCAAGGCATCCCAATAAGTACTTATCAAACCAAAATTCCAGCATGAGGAAGTCTTTTCCCTCTCTTTCTCTCACCCTAGTCCTACATGTCAGCTGAGGCTATGCTGGGGGCCTGGGTTTAAGCGCTGTGCCTGCATGGCATTCTTGTTCTCTGAACTTCCAGCCTTGCCTTGGCGCTGCCCCAGGCTGAGACGAAGGCTGCAGTTTCTCAGCACGTTCCAGCAGCAAGTCCTGGTTTCACTAGGGAGAGCCCAGCTGGAGCTCACTGGGGATACGGGAACTGGCTTTCTCTTGCCCTGCCTCGCCCTGCCTCTCCCCAAAGGCTAGCTCAGAGGAGGCAAGCAGCAGCCCCTGCATAGGCAGGGCCCGCGGGTACCACGCACTTCAGGTAACACTTGGTTTGCTTTGCAGTCATGACCCTTTGGTGAGGCCCAAGGTGCGTGGGGTGCACAGGTACCTCCCTAGGGCCGTAGACAGGGGAGTGCTTGGAGGACAGCGCCCGCAGCAGCCCCTGCGCACAGCTGGAGGCCTCATTTATGCTCCACTCGTGACTCAGACCTCCTTCTCCGAAACATCAGGCTGGTGCCTGCACCCCAGCATGTGTGTGTGAATGGGGCAGAGGTGGGAATAGCAGCTAGGCTACAAATGGGACGGCAGGAATTAAATGGCTATGGTAGATTGCTGCCGGGGCTGAAGGGAGCACAGCTGGTCGCCCCTCTGCACCCCGAGGTGCAGCCAGAGAGACCCCGTCACTGTCCATTGAAGGCGAGGGTTCAGCGCAGGGTTACAGTTTGGGCAGAGGCACCCAAAAAACAGCGGGGCCCACCAGCGGCGAGGGCTGCAGCTGGAGCCTCCCCTTTCCTCTCGGTATCACTTAGGTGCCGTGGTCTCTGGCCTGCAGCTCGGGGCTGGGCTGCTTTACCGCGTGTTTTCCCTTTGCAGCGGGAACGCTGCAAAGAAGCGAGGAGCTCCCAAGACCACAGGTTTTAACGGGCCTTCTGCAAATCCCAGCGCGGTTTGGT
>NW_008824053.1:4187620-4192279 GCF_000699105.1 Pygoscelis adeliae | reverse complement strand
TGGAGCCCCGCGCGGGAGCTGAGGGGGAGCCCGTGAGCGCGGGAGCTGAGCGCCTCTCGGGGAGCGAGCGGCAGCCAGGATGGCCTCGTCGTCGGGCAACGACGACGACCTCACCATCCCCAGGGCTGCCATCAACAAGATGATCAAAGAAACGCTCCCCAACGTCCGCGTGGCAAACGATGCCCGGGAGCTGGTGGTAAACTGCTGCACGGAGTTCATCCACCTCATCTCCTCCGAGGCCAACGAGATCTGCAACAAATCGGAGAAGAAAACCATTTCCCCGGAGCATGTCATACAAGGTAAGCTTCCGCAGGCGGTGTGCTTGTGCCCGGTACCGCCGCGGCTCGTTCAGGCTTCGAGCCGCTCCTGCCCCGTTGCGGCTTTTCCCTCCGTGGTTTCTTGCAGCTACATGAAAGACAAAAGTCGGGGGTCTTGTGAGGGCCTGGAGGAGAAGTATGTGTTGTCTGGCTTGTCGGTGGCATTGCAAGGGAAGGTTGTCTTTGTGCGGTTGGAGCGACTGTTGAGCGTGCTCAGGACCAGCTCTCATTTTGTGGCTCGGAGAAGTCTGTGATGTTTTGAGTGGAGTCGCCAAACCCATTCGTCTTTTTCGTACCTGTGAAACGAGGTCTGCGTTTTCGAATGGTTACGCAGATTTCTTTTACATCATGCTTTAAGATCCTGAACTCATTAAATGTCTTTCTGATTGGAGACTGACAAAAGATCTGTGGTTGGGAATGTGGGGCCCGGGCTTAAATCCAGAGTCGTCCTGCTTGGATCCTGTAAAGAGTAAAATATTCCTCTAGGACTATCCTTGGAGTCTGATTGTTTAAAATCAGACTGTGGTAGAAAGCATTTGAACGTGACCTGTGCCCTTGCATCTTCTTCTGCTGTTGACTTCCACTTCCCCAGGCTTGAATAAAAGGAGAGCGCTCTCTGTCTCTCGTTTGCTTTTCTTTGAATTCTGCCACAAACGGGGAGTTTTCTTGTCTCATCCTTAAGTCTGCAACAGGCATCTTTTTTCAGGAATCGTTCACTTTGCTGCTTAGGCAAGGGTTGTTGATATCAGTGTCTGCTGCAAAGAAATTTATAGCAGTAATAGTGAAAGAGTACTTCGTTCTGCTGCCTGGCAGAGGTATTAACAGTAGCATTTGCAGTAGAGCTATTTTCAGGTCTGTGACGGTATCAAGTTAGTTTAAAGAAATGTTTTGGTTTTTTTGGCAATGATTCTCTCTGAAACAAACAAAAAAAATCTGATTCCTTTGGATTTTATCAGCTTGCTCTCCAGAAGAGTTTCAAGTACTTGACTGGATTGCGAACAGCAAAAGAAAATATGTAGCATGTATGGGCTTTAATATTAAATGAAGTACATGTAAATCTGGAAGCTTAGCAAAGCAACTCCATCACAGAAGCTCAGGATGTAAAGAGTGAAACTTGTGCTTGCGTGTGGAAGCATACTTTGGGTATGATGCTTCTAAATACGTGGGTAGTTTCTTCAAGTGACCACCAAAACGTTTGAGCTCAGTTCTTAACACAGGAATAGAAGTGATCTTTAAGGTTGAGGACAATGAAGAATTCATGTATGAAAGTACTTTTTTGCCTGGTAGTGGTGGTCCTTAGAAAAGATTTCACCTGCTGCTGCCCTAGGGTTAATCTGGGTTTTTTGGAAAACAAATCGAAACCAAAATGTGTGTGTGTACGTGCGTGTGCATATCATCAGCAGGTCGTCCCAAACCAAGTATTTTACTGGGTTCTATATCTTCGTGGTACCAGATTTGAGAGTTAGGAAAAATTATTTTCAGATGAGATGGGTACTTTTTAGTCAAATATTGCTAAGGAAGACTTTGGAGATGTATCATTTTTTGTAATGCTCCGGAGATGGAAGGAGTTGTTCTTGGATTTTCTGCTGTTCTTATCTTTAGGGAGGTGTATGTGCTGTTAGCTTCTTCCAGATGCTGGTCAGTTGGCAGATCTTCCCTCCGTGAGGTACGAGGGTTTAGATCGCTAATTTTGGAAACGGTGGTTATGCGTATATAGGTATAGCATTTCAGCATTTTCATCCGTCTTCGTACATTCTAGATACTGGCTATGTTGACCGTCTCTTAATGTAGCTCCATGACAATGATGCTAACAAATTAGGTAATTGAAATATGTTTGTTGTGGTCATCCAGATATCTTGTTCCTTTTGAATGCTTAAACTAGTTCATTTAGAAGTAAAATGAGGCTAATGGCCATCGTGTCACACCTGGTCTGGTCTAAACACAGGCTGCTGCCAAGAGGAATCTTTTTGTACCCTCCCTAGAGCTGGATCTAGCAATTGCTGATCCAACTGACCCTGTTGCTTTTTGAGAATCTAGGGGGGAGCACTGTTTTCTGTCAGGTGAGTTTGCTGATCTGACTGTTCCCGCAGACAAGAAGTTAGTGGATTGGAAGCAAAGAGCAGGAAGGGTATTCCACTGGGAAGGAGGAAGGGGAAAGAGACCCTGCAGCTGGTGACACCCTGCCACTGGACTGTATTAGAGGTAATGTGAAACTGCGCTTAGGTGTTCGGCAGCAGTGGTGCTTAAGACACCCCTTCCTTTGCTGCGCTAGTGAAAAGTTTCAGGTGCTGAAGGTGGAACCCTTTCCCCCTACCCCTGGGTTATGCTTCAGATAGATGAAGTCCCTGCCATGTTTCGTTGTGTGGTAGCACAAGCACTTGAGTGGCACAGTGCTGTCAACAGCATAGGGAAAGGAGAGCGGAGGCTTCTTGCATCCCATGAGAGATCTGATCTGGTAGATGTACTCAGACTATGCCAAGCGCTCACAGCTAGCGATAAAACACAAAGCAGCTTCCCTGGAGAGTACCCAAAGGCATCAAGGCTACGTAATAGTCGTAAGTGGAGATAGTCTCCATATTTATTGTTGAATCCCAGCATCAGGAACCCAGTTGTGAGTCTGAGACGCTAATAAGCAAATGAATATCCTTCCACCCTGGAACAGAAAATAGCCTTGTTCAATAATTACGCAAGCCATGACAAAGCAGGCTTTTTATGTTAAATTTAACTTCCATTGAATTCTGAAAATGGTGAGATGTTAAGTCACCATTTTTATGGATTTGATTACTTGGTCAACATAGAACTGTTGTGCAGTGAGGTAGGCAGTGGATTGATGGCAAATCCTCTAGTTTCTTTTCATGGACTGTTAGGATACTGACTGTGTTTACATAAGCATTTAATGTTAAAAAAATCCAAACAACTGTTAATGTTTGGGATTTTACTTTGGAAGTTTTTTTCTTTGAAAGGAGCATAAAAAGTTAAAAATCTCAGATATGAATGACCTGATTATATAAAAAAACAAATGTGGAACTAATTATGCTTAACTGGTTAATCAGAGGTCTGCACCTTCATGCAGTCTTTAAGAGTGGGAGGAAGCCAGGGAAAGGATAGTTGTGATTTGGTGTTTGGAAATATGAGAAGTCCCCCCCCCTGCCCTGCCCTCCCCCCCCCCCCCCCAAAAGCTGAGTTTTGGGATTCAGTTGTTTAAATTTGGTGTGATCATTCTAACCTCAGTAAGATACTGAGCAATTTTCAGCAATCTGGGTAGACATGTAGATTTCAGACTCAAAAAATAAAGGCGCTCAGTTTTGGTGGAACAGTAGCTCTGCTAAAGTAGTAATCACTTGTCCCACACTTCAGCACCATGCTGGTATAAAGGGATTCATATTCCTTCCACGCGTGTGTTCTGTAAAGCCTTGATGTGTTTCAACAAGATAGTAAATTTCTTAAGTCATTTCACAGCCAGCAGAATTTTGACGCACTAGACCTATGGTGCATATATGGTTCTTCATAGCTTTATTATGTTGAACAATGGTACAAATCTATCTTGGTTCTATCACACGTTTTCTTTTGGATATTTTTTTAGTGTGCTATATTCAATACATAACTGTAAGTTCTTTCCATTGATTTATTTTCTTTTAAGGGACATTTAAAATTTCTGTAAAAACACATCTTGCTGTTGACTTCAGATTGGGCAGTCGTTCGTACTCTGCAGCAGATTGCCAACCCTGATCACTGCGAACGTTCTTTTGACGAACACCTGTGTATTTGCTATGATGGTTTGTCTTAGTGATGTTAGACTTGTAGAGTTCTTAAAATTTTATACTTTGATTAAAAAAAAACAACAACTTTGGTTAGTTTACTGTATATACTGTTTACATTTTAAAATTGAATGAGTTCTTAAATATTTGTAGACTGCTTAGCTAACCAGTTCTGGACCATGAGACATGGATTTGCCTCCTGTCTGCCGAGGTTGGATTAAACAAGTTTCTGAAGGTTTTTGGTAATTCTTGTAGAAACTGAGGGCTAATCGAAAAAAGTGTTTCCAGTGTCTCTGTGTGGGCTGAGGCTGAACTGACATACTGTCTCTGAAGTAATTGGATTATCTCTAAATCAGTTTGTCTTCTAACTTTATTTTTCTTAAGAAATAGGTATTATGTAAATTCATTTGCCAAATGTTATCTGTTAAAGAACGGTAGTCCTGCATGACTAGACAGCTGCACTGTTCTGCCCTATTGAAGACAGTGTATTAATTGTCTCCTTGAGTACAGGTTGGAAGCTGAAAATTTACAGAATGCCTTTGGGTTGTTGTTTAGGTGATACAATGGCATGCTGCCGTAATTAT
>NW_008824053.1:4186326-4187609 GCF_000699105.1 Pygoscelis adeliae | reverse complement strand
CAATTTTAATGTTAGAATATAATCTGAGTTAGTGTAACTAACGGCTTGTTTATAGCAAGTTGCTGATTGCTGTTGTGCAGTTTATTTTAGTGCTATTTCTTGAATAGCTTGTGACATAAGGTTGAAATAAAGTAAGATAAAGGTTAAAACAACTATCATTCCATAAAGAAACCTCTGATTTATGTAAATACTGGAAATGGACCCGGTGTTTTATTAAACTGAGACTTGTTTCTAGTATAATTGGTGTTTATGTAATATTTCTAGGATATTCTGTAACAGGTTCCACTTTGAGGTGTGTGTATATGTGGAGGCATATCGTAGTAACTGGTGAATCAGGAAACAGAGTGTGCGTTTCGTCACGTGTTCTACCTGGGTTTTTATAATCCTTCCTGTTACTTTTGCATTCTTTAAAAAAAACTATTGTCGCAGGATATAACTGCATTTCAGATTTCTTTGGGCAGATAAAAGTGCAAGATTTTAGTTTCTGAATACATTTTCATGTGGAGATAGATAAAAGGGTTTCTGTTGATAAATAAAACAATAAAGAGCTCCTACATAATTTTATATAACTTCCTATGTGTGAACTATGCATTTTTAGCTTCTCGGCACTTGAAATATGAATTTACATATTAAAAGGCAAAAGCTTAAATTCATAGGTCTAAGGTAATATTAATTATTTCTGCCTTAATGAAGGATCTGTGATCATTTTACATGCATTGGTTTTGCTCTGTTATAGATTGCTAACTGAAGACTTGTACCAAAACTGGAAAGACAGAATCCCTGAGAGATTAAAGGTTAACAATTCAGATAGGAAGAACTTCTTAGTTGTATAAATTCTGCTTGATTCTGATATGTAGAAGACAGGAGAAAGATGTCTTTTGAAGAACAATGCCTATCTCTAGCAAAATGTATCTGAAAGCCCTGAATTCTCTGCAAGCGCAGGCTTCTTTGGTTGTACTTGACTAACCTTAATTTTTCTAGCCTGAAAACATGAGCTCTTAAATGGCATAGGAGAAGAGACAGGGAAAATAGCTGTCAGATCTTCTTATGACCACAGATTTTTGTCACCAGATGATAGAAAAGTGATCAACCTTTTTACTTCTTTGTTTTAATCTTTTAAATAAACAGGTTGATATCTATTCTCAAAAGCTTTGTAAAAGATGAACAATGTGTTCTTCTTTCTTTCTTTCTAGCACTAGAAAGTTTGGGGTTTGGCTCCTATATCAGTGAAGTAAAAGAAGTCTTACAAGAATGCAAAACAGTAGCACTAAAGAGAAGAAAGG
>NW_008824053.1:4182953-4186276 GCF_000699105.1 Pygoscelis adeliae | reverse complement strand
GCAACAGGAATTATTTGCAAAAGTAAGTGAAGCAATACTTGTACTGATGAGGTTGGAATGATTAATGCTGCAGATCTAGTGCCACAAAAACATGTGCACACCTCAAGAAGTATCCCCTTCCTTGTGAATTGCTGTGGCATCTAAGATGCTGTTGACCTTGCTGTTTGAATTGGGGAAAGTAAAGTCAACAAATAAGATGCTGCTACTTGTTACTTCTGTGATTTAACATATAGGACTTTGTACACAAGCAAATTTTATAGTCTAGGTTTAAAAAGCATGTTTTTTTGCTGCTACTTAGGTATTTCCATTCTACTGTAGAGAATACATTAAGAATTACTTGGCTGACAAAAGAATGACAGCTGATGTTCTAGGAAATTACCAGTTTTGATGCATTAAAAAGTGAAAATATCTTTTCTGTTTCGGGCCATCAGTGCATAAATGTTATTTCTTAGGCTTTGAAAGAAACATTTAATTGTTCAAAATTTCTAATTTGTCCTTTCCATCTTCCTTTACTCTTGGCAAGGCTCTAATTGAGTGAATTCGTGCATAAATTTTTAAAGAGGCAATTCAGGCATAGGAAGAGCATTTGCCTGCAAATACTGTGTGCGTGCACACACACATTCTCCTTCATCGAAGCCTTTTCCCTTCCTCGCTTTCCCAGATAGTTTGTGAACATCTCCAAGTTTAAATGACTGAAAGCCAGTTTTATTTATTTATCTTCCTATACCATCTTTCTCTCTACTATTCTCCAAGTTTGACAAAAAGACCGTTCTCTAAACTAAGTGATGTGAAAATTATCTTGGATTTCTCTTTCCTCTTACCCAAGGCATGAGTCTTGTTTGCTTACTTTAATTTCCTCTGGTGAAAATGCTTATTCAGTTATGTGTTACCATGTCTTGATTGCTTCACTCCCCTTCCCTATACTTGTGTCTTGCCGACACAATTAATAACTGTTGTCTGTCATATTACAACATGCAAACTATTTTAATCTTGATTGCATGATGAATTTTAAGGCATTTACATTTTCAGCATACCGCATAGCTATTGTCAGCATGCAGTGAACTAGTTTTGATAAATTCACGTGTGCCTAACTTTTGTTTGACTGTGCTAACATTAGAAAGACCAATAGGGCTGCTTCTGGATTAAGGGTGAGATTTACAAATAATAGTCAGTTTGATACCTGGTTTTTACTTACTGTTTTTTTCAAATAACTTAGCATGGTATACAAAATAAAAAAACAGCAAATAAGGTGTGTTAAGGGAATAGTAGCTCCTGAGTAACATTAAAAAAGAAATAAATGCTGAAATCATGGTCACCTTCTGTAAGCCACACTTTATCTAAGGAATGGCCCCTTGAAGTAAGTTTGTTCTTAATTCTATACTGTGCCTTAATGTCTAAATGAAGGCAATGCATGCAAGTTTGACAAGATTGTATGAATGATTTTTTGAAATAGCCTTTGGCAATATGGAAAACCTTCGCTTAAATTCAAAGATGGTAGTCTCATTTTTCAACAATACTAGTTGTGATACGCTGTTGGAGGTACTGTAATTATTCTTAAAAATAGTTACACAAGTGCATGTTTGTTTATTTGTGCTAATTCTGTTAATATTCTACAGCATGACACTAATGATGACTTCTTGCTCTAGTTTTAAAATACTTGCCTGTTCATCTTATGAATGTTTGACGCCTGTAGCTTGGATGATTGTAAATATTTGAAGTCAGTGGAATGGCTTATCCCAATGTTCATGCATGTCTATTAGTTTCTGTGCAAGACGAGCCTTAACGGATTTGGGTTTTTTGAGGCTTCCTCATTAAAGTTCATCTGTGCAATGAATGAGTTAAGTTTACCAGACGCTTATAAAACTTCTTAGTCAATACAACTCAATGGAATTTTTCTTCTTTTTTCTTCCATTTTTTGAAATGGCTAAGTGATATCATTATAAACACGGCAGTGAGGGTAGGCACTGACAAAACGATGCATCCAGTGTGAAGTGCTGAGCCTCTGATTTCTGGTGCATGCATGTGTATCACCTCGTTGAGCGTACAGTAAACTTAATTGTAGCAGGGTCAGTAGGGAGCCCTATTGTTATCTTGTGTGTGATAAATATTTATGCCTCTCCTATGTGTACAGATGCTGCTGTCTTCCTTTGTTTAAAACTTTACAATGTCTTAAATTGTTTTCCAACGCTTGTAACCTCTCTACCACTTGAAGTTTGAAATACTGAAGAGTCTTCGTTGAGAAGGGATTTCTACCTCTGTAAAAGTATTTTCTTTTAATGCTAGAACAGACTGAGGAAATGTGACACTTCTTATAATAATGGAAGACTGCCGTTTTTTCACTTCATTAAGTAGATAAACTGGTTTTGATCATCTTCCAAAGCATCATCTTTTGGCATCTTGAAGTTTGCAAAACTGTAAAATTTGTTGATGCTTTGGTGAAAAATAGGAAAATTCAGTGAGCGCAATGGGATTAGAAGGGAAGTCATTACACTCTTAGTGATGACTTGTAAAAGTAGAAAAGTAAAGAAGACTGAAGATTTTTGATTTTAAGAACTTTTCCTGATGTTCACTCAAAGTAGAAACTGAAGTTTTAACTTTAACACAATTGACGAGTATACTGTTGAAATCAACAGTAATTGCTGAAAAACGAGTGAAAATCCTGGATAGAAAAATAAGAGATCACCAGTTGAACTATTTGAAATGTTTTGTTAGAACGTCTTGTACCTTTCAGTAAAGGACTGTAACTTTCTGTAGCAAAAGCCATCCTCAGTCTGCATACCCGAATTTGAGAAGACCTTACATTGCTCTGATTTCCAAAGATTGCTTAGCAAAGTAAGATAATGGCTTTCTTTATGTTTCTGTAATAGCATGTGTCTTTGTGGTACAATTGAATGATTTCATAATTGCAAGTTTTAGTATTTGTAATCAACAAAGAGCTGTTCTCATCTCAGAACTGTGATTAAATGTTAAGATCCCTTGAAATTGAAGCCTAAAATTTCCATTGCTTTGCCTCACTTAATTTTTCCATTAGGAAGTGGTTCAGCACAATCCCTACAATGGAACTTAAGTACACTAGTTCCTGCCTCTTGTTTTTGTAACTAAACCCTCCAAATGGTGGCCTCTTCAGAGGAAGAGAGAATATAGCTGAACGTCTTGGTACAAATAATTAAGGTACTTCTAGGTGTGTTTTCATATGTACAATTAATAAAAATTATACAAAAGGAATATGCAGGTGCAGATAAAACTGCCTTTAAAGATAAGATGCTCTAGAGATTCTTCACAAGCTATGTATGGCCTTAACAATTAAATTCATGTCTTTAGGC
>NW_008824053.1:4172989-4182915 GCF_000699105.1 Pygoscelis adeliae | reverse complement strand
ATGCAACAAGCAGCTCAACAGGCACAGCTTGCTGCTGCCTCAGCCAGTGCATCCAATCAGGCAGGATCCTCTCAGGATGAAGATGATGAAGATGATATCTGAAATTCACCAGCTGAGTTTGTCTTTACTAAGAAATCTTTTTCCTGCACAATGAAAACAGTGAAATGAATGCTTACCTGTAAGTTTGTATGCATCATGGACTGGCAATTGGTATTCTAGGGGTGTCTGCTGTTGTGTGCTGTACATGTATAAACTGTCTTTTTTTGAACTCTTGAAGATTTAAGGTTCAGTATCATATCAACTTTGGATTTTTAATGGTGTATATGGAAATTTTAGATAGCAGTGCGTCATTTATTTGATCAATAAACAGTGTTACAATAAACAACGAGTTTATAAAATATAGTGAGATTTATACAAAAAGCTCTAAATCCACATTTGCATTTCTTCCCTTTTAACTAAACTATAAAATCTTACTTAGAATTTTTAATTGTTTTTTGGGGGAGTGGTACAGTAGACATAATCTGTTAATGGGAAAAAAGCAGAGTTCAGCACAGTAGCGTCTGAATTCTTAGTTCTTTTTAAAATGAGGATGTATATGGCAATAAGTATTATATATGCTCAACTACCACACTTGTTAAAATTCAAAAATGATACATTTTCACCAAGCTAGGAAAAGGTATGTTTAATAG
Source organism: Pygoscelis adeliae (assembly GCF_000699105.1). Lineage (NCBI taxonomy): Eukaryota > Metazoa > Chordata > Aves > Sphenisciformes > Spheniscidae > Pygoscelis > Pygoscelis adeliae. Next base: position 4,182,226 of record NW_008824053.1, on the reverse strand, counting down.
GAGTTGTACAAATTCAGTCATTTTTTTGTATAGGGGTGAAAAAAATAAATCCATGGTTTTATTATGACATCCTTTGACAGTCCTAACTGAATATTTCACTTCAAAGACTGCCTGGTTTGAAGAACTAACTCTTCTATTATTTCACTCCAGTTTAATGTTAACTGTTGTTGATGGTATTTCGTAGTCCAGATCTATTCATATTGTTGAAATTTAAAGCTGGAACTTGATGAAACAGAATCGTTTTAGTTCCACTGATGTAACTGGGAATGATTAAGTATTCAAGCCTATGAAGGCAAAAGCGGAAGCTAAGAGCATGCTTACCATAAAAGAGGGAATTTATTTAACCTTGATTAGTCATTGTTGTCAGCATAATGCTAACATTCTCCAGACTAGATTGTCACTGGATTACTAAGATACCTTGTTGAAAGATAACATTTTCTTCATTCAAATTGGTTTGTAGGTAAGTCCAAGTTTCTGATAAACTATTCCCCAAGAGTGATCAGCAATACATGGAACAGAAATGATGTAGTAGTCCTTTTGATAGTTAATTTGAAAATTCTGTTGATTAATGGATGAGCAGCTGTTCTTTGTGTTGAAATAAAGCACAGTAGTGTCCATTGCTGAGTTTTAATGTGTTACTTGAAGTAATACTGGCATATCTTCTGGTACACTAATCTGAGCAGACTAGAAAAGCCACTTGCATGCTGCTGTAGATGATCCAATAGCTCTCTAGCAACATGGATTGTTTTATTAACTTATGTCCTCAGCAGGTTGCTTTAGTTCGAATTCTCGAGGAGGGCTGCAGCAGCCTGTTTACATAAGGATGCAAACAGAAAATGGTGTGCCCATTTTTACATAAAGATCTGAACAAGGTACAATTGGCATATATTCAGATCTCGGTCACATAGTGACTTTTGACTTAAATTTGCGATACATTGAGTGGCATATTGAATAAATGTGAACACTTCCTTAAATGCATTAATGCAGTGAAAACTCAGAAAAGTATTTGTTTGAATGTTTACATTAAAAAAAACCCCAAACAACAAAACAAACCCCCTTTCATGGATACTATATGAAATACGTTAGGCAAGGTTTGACCAAGGAAGTGGTTTTCTGTAAAGGTTTAAGTACCAAAGGTAGAAAATCTAGTCTAGTGATAGGATGTTAATGTGCAGTGTTGGCTTTTCTAATTTGTACTGTAACACCTTCACACTTTCTATTTTAAATGAGTCTTTTCCTTTTAAATAATATTAGGTATATTTTCACACCTTTCTTTTCTGATGCAGAATTCAGGTTAACATTTTACTGCATCTGGTATGTATGGTGTAATATGTTTGGATCCTTGTGACCTTTCTTTTGGACATTCTTGTGCTTTTTCATATGCTGTATTCTTCAAGCAATAAAATTCTGATGTGTTTTTATAAAATTGCTTTTATATTTAATGCATAGTCTGTCTTCTTCATTGCATTTATAAAGAAAAAAGTTAAGACTACTTAAACTCTGCTGTTATTTTGACCCACTGAACGCTTCTTGTGACCAAAGTCTTTGCAACCTGAGTGCTGTTGGATGGCATTGCTGTTCACTGGGGTTGTTAATGCTTGCAAACAATACTTCTGGGCTTGACCTGCTCTCTTTCCTCTTGGGAATTGCATTTTGTGTATATGCATTTTTATAACCTGACCTTCTTAACTTGAAAAGTTGGACAAACCCCCTGTAGATCAGGTATAACCTACTGAAATACTTTCTGTTTAACAAAATGGAAGACCACAGGCAGGGGCTGGGGAAATAAGAATATATGTTAGTCTCCTGTTGAATTAATTTCACGTAGATAGTCTTGTTTAGAGACTACTTCACTTATTCAGCCATTCCACCTCAAGTATGAAGAATAAACTCTGGCAGTTGCAGGGGGAGAATCTTCACTGATCTTTCAACAACATAAGAATTTTGTATTACTTTCCTGTTATGCTTCCGTGTACTAGCTGTTCAGTGAAGACAAGGGATTTCTGAATTTGTGGTACCACTGGTTTTTTGGTACACCAGATACATAGAGTGTAAAGTTTGGTTAGTGAACTGTATTGTTACGTTGTCTCAGAAGAAACATGTATGAGGATGTGTCTGTTTCTTAAATATTGAGTTGATGAGATGATCTGTGGGTTTTCCATAATTATTCTGACAGTTTGTTTCAGAGTGCTTTCACTAAGTGACTTTCTTGCAAAATCTTTCTTTTCTGTTACTTTAATAAAGCGTATGTCTGCATGACATTGTGGATAATGAATATAGTTGTATTTACTACACTGAGGTACTTTTAAAGGAAGGATCTTAAGGATTCTAAATATCAAATACTTAAAACGGTATTTGAATCTCACTACTTAATATGTGGCAAGTTGAGTTTGGTATTGAAACACTGGAAGGGAGTTCCTGCAAGAATGGAAAAACTCTCCGAAAGCCACAATTATTAATGGTGCTCTTCAGATTTTGTAGAAGTACCTCCGTTAAGGAGGACTCTGTAACAATGCCTGTGTTGATCTTTTCATATTTTTGAAACAGTGCCAAGTCAAGGGCATAAAGTGACTTAATGATTGTTGGGGAACAGCAAAACCCTTACTCTGAAATGTACACCTCATTTTAGTCTCCCAGTGTTGGACTGTGATTTTGGGTAAACCACACACAAAACAGTGTAGAAGGAGGAGTGCAATATGAAAGGTTCAGAATGCTGTGGTTAAATTTGCTTTCAGTATTAACACTATTAACCTGTCTAAGATGGAAAAGTTTCACTTTGCAGCTTATACAGTGGGAGCACGTCAGTGGGATACTGGCCAGCATTAAGATGGATTTTGCTTACAGATAAATTAGACAGTCTAGCTCTTTGATCCCTTGCACTTGCTAAAAGTCTACTCAATGAATGTGCCATCCATGACTAGAGTATGCCGGGTGTAACGCAGTGGTGAAAAGGAGTGTCAGTGAGGCTTGGCATAGGCCAGTTAAGGTCTGCTGGCCATCAGGAATGATAGGTTCCTTTTCAGAAGATGTTTGTGCTTAGTTTGAAAATTTTTTTTTCTGATTGAAACAAGTGTTCTTCATTTTTGGTTCCATGCAAACAGAGCTACAGAAATGAGTAATTTTGAGAATTTAATAATGATATTGGAAGTAGTTATCCCAGTTCTTGGGTATGTGGGGCAACAAGTATGCTAGAGCTGTGCATTCCTCGAAAGAAACAGGTCCAGTGAATGCTTGAATGGGAGGCTGTTCTTTTCTGTGGTACTGTGCTATAATGCAGCTGAGCCAATACTTGGAGAGTGGAGGTAGACAGTGAATCCAATTGGATACGCCAGATCCCATACATCAATCATTCATAAATCCCATAAGCGTGCGTTTTGCTGTGTGGATGAGCCTAGCATAAACTTGAATGACCTAGGGTAGAAATATGTAGGAGATGATGCTCCTGCGTATGTTGGGGAAGGGGACATCTGATTTTAGTTCTTCATGGCTGTGACTTATTGTCATGTCAACTACAGGAATACAACATGAAGACCTTTATCACACAGCCTGAACCAAATGTTCAAGTAAGGATTGACAGTACTTGCTACAACCTGCTTCCTTTTTCCTGAGTTTTAAATGTGAAGAGCTACTACGCTTTACGTATCTGGGGTGAAGATTTATAAGAGGCATATTAAATTATGTAAAGATTACATTTAATTTTAAGGCTGAATGTTCATGTGGTTAATTTTTATAATACTTTAGAGATGATTTTTTTCTTGTTTCAAAGAAAGTCATGGGTATTAAACTAGAGGCACTGAACCCTATTTCCATTTGCATCAAAGGCAGAAGAATCTCACCATAGCAAGGTCTGGACTTGATTTCTCCCCTTCCCCCTCAGCTCCCACGTAGGATAACCACTGTTGTTGGAGTACTAGTATCGCGTGGTGTAACTTTGAACAATTTCCACGCTCATTTCAGTAGGAATTAGTCCAGTTTTGGTATTAGTTCAATACAGGTCCTAGTCAGTAATCATAAACTTTTATATCTTCAAAGCATTGTACAAGCATTAATTAGGTGTAGGCAATGTTACACTGCCCAGTGTAATAATGTCGGTATTTGAACAGTCCGACATTATTGAATGTGCTGTGCTTTGAAGTTAACGCTTTCACATGATACAGAACTAAAAGGTGGTGGACTATGTAGAGGAAAAAGATGCTATCTTCATGTCAGACTTCGTGGAAGGGTGACTCATCTAGAGAGCAAGTAATTGGGAAAACAGACAGACTTGTTTTAAGAGTCATTGTCAGAGATGAAAGCATTTATTTGTAATAGCACAGTGCTTGGGATTGCTGGTTTGGTTTCATTAATGTTGTGTTCAAGTTTCGTTCTGTCACCTACAGAGTGAAAAACCACAGCTGAATTAGAAATCAAATTCAATGCCCTTTTTGTTTCAGGTACAAATTTGTTTTCTCAGGCAGCAGTGTATAACCCATGGAAGAGAACTGAATTTACCAGGGCAGCGGCAGTGCTGAATGTAATGCAAAAAATCTGGAAGTCTTCCCCATCCCATCCTGCAGTAAAGGAGACTTCACTTCTAAAATTGTTAGAAAATCTGTACCATGACGGAAGAATATGACCAACAAAGATTCCCCCCCCCTCCCCACCTCCCCCGTAATGCAAACAGCTAACTGGTACAACTTTTCATGCACAGATAATTATTTTGCAGGCAGGTAAAATTCCAAACTTCTAAATACAGACAGTTGGTTCTTAAATATGCACTTACATGCATCTTCCATATTCTCTGATGGTATTATGTATTCTATTACCTATGGTAATTTAATTGTCTGGGACTGCTGGATAAGTTGTATACAGCTAAAGTCATTATGCTTAAATTATGAACAGCTTGTTCTTTTCTTGTTTTCAATATGTTCTAATGTTTTGAAACTTGAAACTGTTGGAAACAATCATGTTTTAATTTCTAAAAAAATTTTACAGTTTTTGAGATGCTTACAAAATTGTTTTTAAAAATACAGTTCCAAATAAAATTTGAACAAAAACTAATTTCTTTGTTTATAAAGCTTTAGTTATCTTAATATATTGTATTGTTAAAATGAAAGGGGCAATTTTTGACTGAATGTGAAAAAGATACTTATTCTGTCTGCAGGATGTGAAAACACAGGGCTAAACTGTCTGTCGCTGCTGTGACTGAGTTGTCTTTTCCAAAATGTGGAAAAAAATGCTATTTTACCTATTTTAAAAGTGTTAGTTGATGCTCTGAGACAAAAATCACCCTCAAACTTTTCTCTCAGGAAAATGATGAACTGAAGTAACTAGGGCATGCATCACAGAGTCCTGCGGGAAGAACTATAGTAGCAAGACAAGCCTGGAGGGGAGAGGGCGTTTCATTGATTGCTTTAACTGTGTTTTGCTTTAATGATGTGAAAAAGGGATTGAGGACGTTGTCCTAAAATGAAATCTCTGGTATTGACTGTGTTATAATAGCATATTTTAAAAGTTTCTCCTTTATGAATGCAGAATAAAGCTGCTGAATGCTGAAATAGATTTTCCATATGTATCTGTGTTTGGATATATTTTTGTACCCTGCCTCAGTGGTGTATATATTCCAACCCAGAGGGGCAGTTTAGTCATCAAATTTTTTACTTGGTGCTGAAAATGGTGCATTTTTTTAGTGTGAAAAAAAGGTCATAGGAAATAGTGACATAACTCTTTTTGTGGACTCGCTATTAAAGACACATAAGTAGTAGCAACCCAACTGAACCCTTACGTTTTGTGAATTTCATTTCCAAAAATTCATCAGCTGCGGAGATCTGGACATAAGGAGAGTACTCAAGGTGTAGCGGTAAATCCAAAGGGAAGAACCCTGGCTGCTAGAAGATGGGTGTGTTAGGGAGGGAAAAGAACAGGCTTAAGAAATTGCGTATGTTCTTCCCTTTGCATCTCACCTTGTCTGAAAGGGAAGATTATGCAAAGACAAAGGGGGGTGGGGGGAAAGACTTACTAGGATTCAGTTGGCTACCTGATAGATTTGATCTGCCCTTTAAGTCCAAAGCGCAGGCATTGGTCTTCAAATTTAGTTAAATAGAGCTCCAAAAATGTAATGTCACAAAAATAAAATTCCTTCCTAAACAAGTGATTTCTTTATTTTTGGTTTTGTTTCTTTGGGATTACTTGAAAATTTCTGCAGTTAGTCTCTGATCAGAATCTCACTTGGGGCAATTAAGAACGATAAACAGAGTTGAAGCTATCTTTATTAACACGAGAGGGAGACGTGGAAAGGTAATATATTTGCTTAGTGGGATATCTATTCTATGCACAGCACACTGTGTTCTCATTCCCATTGTTGATTTGTTTACTGATTCCTGTTCTTTTAAAGTGATTAATAGTGGGAGGGAGAGGGTTTTCCTGGATATGTGAATTACTCTCGAGTTTCCTTCCAGACTGTGATCCTTTGACAGTTCTTTCATGCAGCAATTAAATGTGGTATTATGCAACGTGGACATCAACTTTCTCATGAGAAAAGGAGGAACCACCACAGACTTAAAATACGAAGGGAGGGACACCTGAAATTAAACCACTGAAATGAAATCCTTTAAAGGAGAGAAGTCGAGACCTGCAGTGGTATGGAAGGTAGGACAATCAAGGGATCGTCGGCCTTCTCCGTTTCAAATTAATGTAGCTCATACCTTATTCAATGAAACAGGATCTGATTGATTACAGCAGAAACAGGTTGGTATGCTGTTACACTGCTTGTTCTTTCGCTTGCCAGCAGGCGGCTGTCAAGTTCAGGCAATGGGTTTCGGCTGGCTGTGTTGAAACTACTGAAAACCTGTTAACTGAACCTTACAGTCTACGGTGATAATTCATGAACTAGTTTTAAATTAAAATTCCTTTAATGAGATTAACCAGTAATCCAGGATACTGATTATGTTGAAATGGTAAGGCAGATGTTGCACAACTGTGTATATATTTGTGTTTCTGATCATAATTCAAAGTCAGATGATAGTAAAATATTTTAGCAAGTCTAAAAATGGGTGATGCTGATCCTTAGCTACGCATTCATCCACCATTCATTTTTCTACGGCTTGAATTAGTACCGTGGCAGACTCCCCATCTTTCAATATTGATACAGTATGTCAATCCATACCCTCTGCTTGAAAGCTGCTAGCTAATCGATGCAGATAGCAGTTACTGTTGGAGTCTTTGGTTATCATCTCAAAAGTAATAATCTTTATGCCTGTAGATAATATGGTAATGAAAAATTTTGACTATCGGAATTCACCATAGCTATGCCTAACTCTGCATGTTAGATACAGCTCAATGTTCTTTTAATGTAAGGAAATGTGCATGGATGGGGTTGGTGGGGGAATGGAGAAGACGTGGGTTAGGTGAACTGGAGATATCAGAAACTAAGGTAGCAAAGCCCTGGCATTTATGGTTATGTTTTGCTATAATTCTGAAAGTATGTGCAATGAAAGCAAGTGGATTTATAGTATTCAAGCAGGTAATGCAAGCATTAAAGAACTGAAAATCATATTTTGAGGTCATGATTTACGGGTATTCCCTGATATTTTGTAATTGTCCAGCCTCCAGCTTGGGATACAGTTGTATGTTATCAAAAGGAAATGATAGATTATCATGTGATAAGTCTTGCTTCACTGGAAGAAAGCAAATTTCTGTGAAATAAGAGGCTGTTTGTACTTAGAATATTGCTAGTTGATGCTGATTGACACCGCATTTCCTCTGCTACGTATGGTGTGGAAAGATGTGCTCTTGGCTATAGTGCAGGCAAAAAGAGTGAACACAGGATATTTCATAAAAGCAGATGGAAGTTCTCCTTTTCCTCCTATTTATAGCTGGCGTAAGTAATGTCCTTTCAGTTCCGTTATCCAATCGCTGGTGATGTCTTTGTTTCGCTTGCCGAGACGAGAGAAGAAGATGAAACATACCTTTCTTCTGCTGTATATGTATTTCTACTGAAATGTATAAAATGCGTTTCAGCACAGACTGGAAAAGATGGGGGTACAGTTCTTCCCACAAAAATTCAGAGATAGGAGAAAAATTAGAATTGGGTCGCCCGAAGCAGTGGCTGAGGCTGCACTAGTGCAGTTTTCCTTCTGCCTTGAAGCAGGGGTGGTGTGGTCTAACTAATATAGTTTCTTTCTAGTTTTCTGCTTTAAAAAAAAAAAAAATCAGTACTCGGAGTAAAACTGTAACTTTATTTTGCCTAATAGTTGAAATAGGGACCCAGTGGAAGTAAGCCTCTAGTCAGATGCGCAGCTACAAACTCTTTGCACGCTGCTGGTTGCAGTTAAATAACCACCCTCTGGGAGACGGAGGAAGTGTGGAGAACTCAGTACAAGTTGAAGTGTCAAGACACTTACTCTTCTGTCTCAAAGTATTTCCTGAGCTGTAAAGTAATGATTATCCACTTGTCACATGGAGGCATTATGAACATTAATATTTTTAAAAATTAGAGCACTTGGACTGCTGGTGATGGCAGAAATACATGTGTAAAGGCACGGGGGGAGGTAAATTCTTTTGGTTTTCAAGGGAAAAGATAATACTTAGGGTTTTTGCAACACTTCATTTTCTTTGTGGAGTAAAAATCCAATTTTAATATGACAAAGAGACTGCTGGCTAGCAGAGAGCTAGCAGAGAAAAGGATTAATGGCACCTCACACTGAGAAAGAGATATTTGGAAGTAATTTGTTTGGTCCTGCTGATTTTTGTGGCAATGGAAAGCTAAGCTGTTTCTCTCTTTAGAAAGTGTGCCCACAGGGAGTTGCCAGACAGCTTTTCTGCCACTCCAAATTAAACATGCAAATTGCTGTTCTGCCATTATAATATCCTTAGGTACACTTGTAAACTCAAGTAGATTCTGTTGAGAAGTGAACAGAATTAACAAAATATGTAACTATTGTAAAAACTGGAATGATGTGGATTCAGTCTGAAAATCAAATCAGGCAGTTTTCTTTTAAAGCCTGCATTAATTAGGCAATGATGGGGAAACCAGCTAAATATAACAGTGAATTTTCTAAGCTAAAAGTAAGTTGTCGTCATCTTCCAGAAAATGCTAATGGTTTACAAGGATACCAGAACAATGCAATTTATCATGAAGCCTTTGCTGCATGTAAAAATTACTTAAATATGTCTTTAATGTATTCTTGAGTCCCTTTAGTGAGACTTTTTCTCCTCCCCACCCCCCCCCTCATCCACCCCACCATCCCCCCCACCCCC
>NW_008824053.1:4170052-4172840 GCF_000699105.1 Pygoscelis adeliae | reverse complement strand
AGCTGGGTCATTTCACATCCTGAACTGCTAAAGCGGAGGAGAGCGGAGCTCAGTATCTCGATGGGAATCTCCTAAAGCAAGTGTACTCAAGCAGGAAAAGGGCCTAATGCTGACTGATGTCGGACTTCTTGCTAAGCTGAAATGGTAAGTGTTATGCTGCTAAGATTTCTGTTTTAATGAGTTAAAATTTGATTTGATCACATGGTCTTAATATATTGTTTATGAATTCCAGGTTCTGTGATAACTTGCCTAAGTGCTTTTTGTCTTGTAACTAACTTGCAATCAATTACCTTTGTAGGTTTTTTTTGTAATGAGCTATGATCTTCTCTTTACTGATGAAGAGGTGGCTCCTAGTTTAAGTAAAGGTGAAACGCACATCTCCGTACGCATACCTGATACATATTATGTACTTCTCTTTTTGGAAGAAGTACAGGGTGAAAGCAAACTAAAAATCAGAAACCAATCTTGAAAACAGTTGTGCCCATATTTCAATTCAAACACTAATAAAGCCACTGAAATCTGTTGGCAAGAAATAGGCTTTGCACTTGAATGAAACTGTATAAAAGGCGTTATATAGGTTTTTATCCTATATTGCACAGACTTTAAAAGCTTACATTGGTTTTTTTATGTTTTAAAATAATAATATGTCCAGATTAGATTAAGAAATACTTTAACTACCTTTCCAGGAATATTGGAAGCGATGGTTCCCCCATTTCCCTATAGTGTGTATTATGTTGTCCAGCTCTCCCCAATCTCTTTCATTTACTTTACCTGAAGAAGCAACGGCAATCTCTCAGGTAATTGTGAACTGTATCCTTTGAGTCAGATTTTGTGCTAATTCTCCAGGGGTGTTTCTACGTTGCACGATGAAGGTCCAAGATGTGAGCTAGTGGTGAATGAACTGATACAGCTAAACGGCTCATCATGCTTCCATGCAGAAACACTAGGCTGGGTCCCAGAAAGACTGCGTTAATGTGTACGGCTCCTGGCCTAATCAGCCCTACTTCCCAAGTCTAATTGTTAACCTCTGAGCATGAATAATTAGCCAGACTGCAGTAGTGCTCTAATGCAACGATACAGTTTCCTATTCCGGTGCTAGCTTGTTCAAAGCCTGTTCAGCAGTATCTTCTGATTGCTCCTCTTTATAGCATACATACGCTCTTAAAAGGTAGGTATAGCCCAGAGGCTGCTGTGATAACACCTATCCTATTTCACACAGTATTTCTGAGCAGCCTCGCAACAGTTCTGGAGGTTGTGGTGTTACCCAGAATCTCTGCAACATCGTCCAGCTCCCGATGCTTGCTTTACCCTGAGGCTTGTAAAGATGTTTTCTGAAGAGAGCTGCATGGAAAGAAGGAATCCTGTTTGTCCTGGGAAAACCTCTCATTAGCTAGAATTAGGCTTTTTAAGCATTACTGAGAGGCTAAGTATTGTATTTATGTACCTATGATACAGGCTGCAGTTTCCTTCTCCTAAAATGGCTAGAGATTTTGAAATCCCTCTTTCTAAAATTACTACATATGCAACAAGTTATAGCATAGGTATTAATTTAAAAGATATATTAAAAAGCATATAAAATGAGCACTTTCTTTTAATTTTTTACTTAATTATGTTTTGAACCAGGTTGTCTCATTATATCATCTGATTACATTTTTCGAAGAATCATATAAACGTGTGTGGCAAACTGGTAGCTAAGCAAAAAGTCGATTGAAGTTTACAGTGTTTAATGGAAATTATTTTTTCCTAATCCTGAAAGGCATGTAAGTTGAGTGAACTCAAATACATATTTATTCATCGTTTTTATAATTTATTTATTTCTGCTTCATTACCCAATTCCTCAACATGTATTCTGCTTGGTGAATGTTTTCAGTGATGCATGCAATCTACAAACCCAGTTAATGTGTCAGAGTTTAATTGAAGTGTGCCCAAGTATGGAATTTAATCTTCAGAGACTAAAATTTAGGGGTTATATGACCACCGGCTTGCTAAAACATCCATGTAGGCCACCACAGCATGTGGCACATTTATTCATTTTGTGGATCCCCACAGACCAAATGCATTTCTCATGTAATGTGATTTAGCTTAAACATTTCACTCCAGAAATTACATTGTTGATCTGTGGTCTCATCTGCTTATTTCGATAAATTCTGATGTCAGTATTATTCTAATACAGTATTTTCATATTGATCTAGAATAACTTGCATTTTCCTTTCATATGGAAAATAGGACTAAAGCTAAATTAAGTGTGATGGAAAGGAACATTACCTGCAGGGTGACTTGAAAATGAAAAAAATAATTGAAGTAATTTTTGTTTCATGATATAGAGACTTAAGACAGCAGTATTTCCCCTGAGTTTTTATTGCAGTCTATAAAAATGATTTTAAGTAAAAATGAGAGGAAAATCAAGAAACTGATGCCTTGAGAGGGGAAATTTATTTTGGGTGGCTTTCAAAGCCTTTGCTTTCTATTAGTAACTTCATTACAGACACTTTGGTGGAAAAAAATAATCTTTGACAAGGATTTAATACCCCTCCTTTTCTAGTTGCTGAGGAAACTTCCTGTAATAATCATTCAATGATACAATTCATCCAACTACTCCATCAAAAATAGATTATTTGTCCTCAGATGTCAGCCTCGCATTTCCTAACATCTCAATTTATGATTTACTTACACACCTGTGGGGCAAAAAAAACCCCGAAAACCTTTCCTGTTTATTTCTCTTTCTCGGCATCGTGCCAGGTGAGGAGGGTGCGAGCCCCCGCCGGTGGGCAGCCAGGCGGGACTCCCG
>NW_008824053.1:4146593-4168939 GCF_000699105.1 Pygoscelis adeliae | reverse complement strand
GCTCCCGGCGCGGCTGGGGCTCGGTCCGCGGCCCGCACCGGACACCCTCTGGGCGGCGGTGCCGGGCGTTCGCAGGGCTGCTCCTCTCCCGAAAACCACCGGACTGCTCTGACGAGTAAAGCGTTTTGAGCTGTCGCCCCTAATTGGAAGCAGCTATTATTTAGCTTTGTCTCTAAAAGTATCCCGGCACGTTGGCTAATACGGTGTTGTATTTTATTTTATTTTTTAAATACGAAGAATTGGCAGCAAGGAGACAGGCGGTGTCTGCGCGCCTGTGCCTGCGTTGCGTTAGATCTTTTCTTAAACCTCCCCTCCTCCTCCGAAGGTTTTTTGGCTGTGCCGAGGGCAGTACAGAAGGGGCTTCTCCCGGGGGAGTCTGCCGGCGCGAAGCACGGCGATTTCTGCTCGCAGGCAGTTGTGGGATGTTTTATTTTCTCTATCAGATTTCCTACTGTTGCCGCTATAACTGGAGCTGACGCTGATCGTGGGAAAGCTTAAGCAAAAAAAAATTACAGTACCAAGGAGGGTTTAACGTCGCCGTTTTAAATGCTGCCTGCCCTTCTTTTATTTGCTTTTAAAGACCAAAGGCTGTGAAACACAGACGCGCTCAGAAAAAAACTTACAGAAAGCGAAACATTGCAACTTGAAGTCTATTCAGGAGCTCTTAACTTGGACCTACCATTGTACGTGTTTTTTTTTTTTAAATTTGAAGTTGAATTAAATTCCTTTATCAGTAGTTTCTAGTACAAGGCTGTTAGTCTCTAGAGGGGCAAAGGTGTGCTCGGCACCGAGACAACTAGTTGCCCCGTGAGCTGGGGAGTCAGAGGCGGGCTGTGGCATTGCAGTTAGCCTCTGTGGGTGGGGTGTAGGAGTTGGGCCAGGGAAGCTCCTGAAGCCACCTGAGTAAGTCGTGTCTGGCTACGCAAAATGAAGATGTAATAGCATTGCATCGAGTGTACTACTACATCGAGAAGCCCCATTTAAAGATATTTAGGGGTTACTTTAGTGTTTTGTACAGTACTTAATCCTTGTACTTAATTAGGATTTATAGGCGTGATGAGAATTCAGATAAAATACACTTGTGAAGTGCTGACAGCACTGCTGTAAGAAAACTGAAATATAAAACCGTTGCAATGTTAACAGTAAGGAGTAAGTAAAAGCCATGATTTATATTGGCAGCGCAAGTGTGTCTTTGTAGCTCATGCTTGTATATTCTTCAGATAAGAGGTTGTAGGTCAGTGTTTTGGAAGAGCTGGGGTTTGCGTTTTAGGAGAGCACTGAATTTTCTTCTGTAAGCACTTAAGTATGTATCACTCTAGAAAACAGTTTAGCTTGCTCATCTCTGGTCATTTTGGCAGCCTCTTAATTTTATTTTCTTTGTTCAGCTTGTAAATGACAGTCAAGGTTTTGTAGTTTCTTGTATTCAGTTTTGCAAGAAAGTGTTTATCCTCCTTATGTGCTTAAGAAATATATACAAAAAGGTGGATTTTGACCTCAGGCTTCCTTTTAATGGCAGGTTCATTCACAGTGTCATGAAACTAGCTGAATTTTATCTAGACCTACTATATGTTGTTTCCTAAGTGACTAATTCTTATGTGTTAGTTGGAAGAAATAATGCCAGAATTTTAAGCTAAAAGTTTTATTTCAGCAGAATTTAATACACTTTTTGCTTGGTATCAGGAGATAAAATCTTTAAAATCTGGCACAAAATTAAATTCATTAAAAGTTAGCTTAAATCTAGGTTAAAAACACAAGGAAAATCAGTATTTGTGGAGCTTCAAAGACGACAGGGCTCTGAACAAGGAGTAAATCAACTATTAGATGCGTTTGTGCTCTACTGTAGCTTTTCCTTCATCGTTCCCTGTTGCTAGTATCAGTGCAGCTTCAGGCGGCAGCCCAAGCCACGCTGGGTTTGCTGATGGCAGCAGGGTGCTAGCAGCTCAGGGTGTTAAGAGTCTCCAGCTGCAGGGAGCTGTTCTGCACAGGTTTTCTGGAGACCTCCTTGAGCCTAAAGCTCTCCCTCATTAGCGCTTGCACCTGTGGTCATAAAGTAGAAATTTTCAGGATTAAGACTGGTATCTAGATGATAGTTTTTCAGAACATTTGCAAATCTGTATGTAGGCTTTGCTGATTCACTGAGGCAAATTTGATGATTTTGTGTCGGGTATTTTAATACCTCCTTAGCCCTGCCTTGTCAAATTGTATCTCTTCATGCTGATTATTGGTATTTTATGCTGATTCACAGTTCTGATCCACCCCACCCCCACCCCTGGAGTCTTTATGCTTTTTCTGATAAGGTAAAACGTGTGCATGGATGAATTTAGAGACAAATAAGGAGCCAGAAGGAAAATTCGGGAATTAGGAAAGCAACTCATGTCTGGTGCTTGTGTGGTACTTATTTAATATGGCTGTTCTGGTACTGAAACAAGGCGTATGTTGCTCTTATTTCTTAAACGGTTATATCAGGGACATGACGAGGGAAAGGTTTTCTTTGATGGGCCAGTATTTTCCAATTCTTTAAATTCTGTAGCTGCTATTTCTGTTTGTGGATAATGGTTTCAAGCAACCATTTTTATAAGTACACCACCATTCTCTGAAAGGTGTGTGCGTTGGCCAAAACATATATGTCTTGAGTAGGCTGAAGTAGAGGCACGTTGTGCTTTTCAGTATGTCTTGGCTAAACAGCATGCTCCCTGTTGCGTTACTGCTTCTGATTATCAATGTATTTCCTTTGATAGCATTGTATGAAATAATGTGAATTAATAATAGTAAAATAAATGCTGATTCATTTAAGCCATCCTGTCATTAGAACTGTTTCATTCTACAATGTTTTCTATGCTGTGTGAAATGTGTTCCGCTTTTATGCTTCTTTTTACCATAACAGAAAATTTTGATCAATTTTGAAAGTATCATTCCACAAATAGTTTTATTAGTGCATTTATCTTTGTGGTCACTCTGCAGCATATTCCTTTTGTCTACACAAAAACTAAGATACTTCAGTGAACTGCCTTGCATGATAATACTCTCTTAACAGTTAGAACAGAGTGGTGAGAACTGGGAAGTCTAGTCTTCTGTAACGCAGTTGAAATTGTATTTTCTGAGAATTCGACTGTTGTGTGCCAAATCTTCCTATCTGTAATATTTAGCTTTTCCTAGGTGATATTCGTAAAGCAATAATTGTCTGATGAAAAGGGGCACGAAATCGCAAAGTAGCACTGCCGCGCTTCATTAGTAATAGAAAATTGCTGCTGTTTATTTAGATACACTTTTCAGAGTTTTAACTTTTTTTAACATGCTTTTTTCAAATGCAGCATGCTTATATTCACCTCATGAGCAGTAAGAGGGTTTACACATTGAAGTCCTGGGCAGACTTGCATACTTTGCTTAATAAGGTGCCCCTGTCCGACTTCTGTCAAACTGTACTGCAGTATCCAAGGCAAGAATAGATGAATGGAACTAAAACTGTGGGGTTTTTTAGTAACTTGAAATACTTGGAAATAAAAACGATGGGTTCTGGTATGTTAAAGAATCTACTCAGTATGAGCATCTGTTCAGTGTGTATGTTTCTGTACATCTGGAGTTCTTTTTGTGATGGGCATAAAGTGTACAAATAACATTAACATAGAATATTTAACAAAATGTGTCTGGTTATTGTCATCTTGGGGTTTTGTTCAGTTAAATTGAATATGTAGTGCATTTGTTTTGATGCTAAAGGCTCACTTTGGAGACTGGAGGATGGTTGATAATGAAGTTCTTGGCTTAATGAGTGGAGGCAAGTGAAACTCTGTGTGATTGGCACTCTGAAGTGGCTTCCTTGGAAATTAATTAAGGAGTTTGTGGTGTCTCTTTAAAAAAAAAAATTCAGGACGGATGTTTTTCAACTTTTGCTACATGTTCTGTTTTTCGAACCTCTGTGAACCCCTTAATAGCAGTTGGCAGAAAAAGCATTTGAATACCATGTCAGAACATTTTCAGTCCGTAAAACCAGTCTAGCCATCTGTTTCTCACCTCTTGGTAAATATTTAAAGCAGAAGTTTTGCTGTGGGCTTTTGTGCTGAGACTTCATGATTAAAAAAAAAAAAAAAAGGCTACATAAGATTTAATGATACTGTTGTTGTGAGCTTCTTGGGGCCAGAAGCACACCATTTTTTTATAATTAAGAAACCACTGGCACTGTAGAATACTATTTTAGAAATGAGTTATGTTTGACCAAAGAAAGATCAAAGTATATTTGGTGATGTGCTGTTTTTAATTTGTCCTTAAACAAAATTCATTCTGTGCCTAAACCCATTTTATTTACAAAAATATTAAATAATGTTCAGTTGCATCAGTACTTTTTCAAAAGCTGTTAAAAATTTTCTTGTGCTTTCGATGCCTATTTAAGACATTGTTTCCTTCTTGTTTTAAAATCATATATTTTCTTTCTGTAGAAGATGATAAATTGTGTGGTTATGTTGTCTAATCTTAAAAGTTGCCAAGTTTAATTATATGGAAAACATCCACAGAATGTAAATATGAAAAAGTTGACTTCAAAAAGTAGCTAAGTGTTATGTAGCATATTTCTGTTGTAATAATTCCTTGTATTTTTGTTCACTAGAGTAGAAAATTTGATTTTTTAGCTAAATGTTTTTTTTAAGCAGTTTGAAACTGAGAAGCCTTTCTCTACAATTAATATGACTGTGGTTATGTAGTCACTAACATTGTTAATGCTAGCAAATTGGTTTTTTAAACAGTTTAAAAAAACATTGAAAGTAATTCTAAATATCAAACCATATCCCATGTAGAAATTCTTCTGTACTTTTGAATCTTAATCTTTCGTAAACTTATTTTCCAGTGTGCTAACATACACTGTGTTAAAGGCAATTTTCTATTTAATACGTAGATGTTTGTGAGGTGAAACCTGGATGTGTTTTTCCCAGATTTCTCCTTCAACTTAACCCAAAGATTGCAAGCAGTACTCTGGATGGATGGCTTCTCTTTTCATTCAGTGTTCTTGCTGTTGTGGTCTGCAAATGTGTGCAAGGAATGTGTCTTGTGGCTAAAGTATGAAATTACAGTTTTCCAGATGCAAGGGATGGCCATACATTTCTTCTGTCATGGGTACGATACTGGATAAAATGCTTAACCTCTGTGAGGTTACCGTCTTTCACAAGGAGTATTGTGCGCCTTATCTCATTCTTGTCAAGACCTCTGAGATTTCCAAATAGAAAGTTGTGTAAGGATCAAGTACTTGATTATTGAATGTGTAGTTACTTCAGGCTCCAGAATGAAAACAATTATGTCAAGTTTTAGTTATAAATAATGTTTGTCTGTATTTTTCCAGCAATTGTCTGGTTCATAAACATCTGACTTTTTTACTGATTTTTCCAGGAAGGGGTGAGTCATTGTCCTGAGACTTTATCAGTTTGGTTTTGATGTTGAAGATAATTTAATTTAAGAATGAATATGTGTTTGTGCCCTTGAGTATCTGTTTAGAAAGTATTTTTTCAGTTTTGAAAACTGTTTATCACCTGTTACCTATTAAAATGGCATCTGTTTTTATATATGGCCCCACTGGTGTATGTACTTGGAAACGTATACGCTCTTCAAGGAAGTTTGTGCAAACGTACACAGGACTCTACTAATCTGGAAATGCTGAATGCTGGAAAAATATTTCTGTCTTTTAAAAAATGTATGTAGTACCCTTATTCATAATACAAAATCTGAGATTTGCCTATATCAAGATTCTAAATGCTACAGCTGGCAGTTTGATTTCCTGAGTGAGAATAGCAGGTGGTTTGAGATTGCAAGATCATTTATCTCAGCCAAGCAGAGGATTTCTTTAAAGAGTGTATCTGTCAAAATAATGATCCTTTGGAACGGCAGATCCATCAGAACTTGGGATGGAGAAAAGCATGAGTAGAGAAAAGTCTGTTGTCAGTGTGTTCAGGTTTCTGTTCTCGGTGAGGGCTGTCCAAGTAGGTATGATTTGTGCTTTCAACAGTTTGCAAGTAAATAGTGGAAGACAGAAGGTTTGTGTAGAGTTGTCACTGATGCTATAAACATACTGAAATAAGTCTAAAGTGTCTAAAAGTTCATTTGTGTATTTAAATTGGTTCTTACACTGGATTGATCTGGGTGAGACCCTCTATTATTAATACAGTAGTTAAATACTTCAGTCCTTACGTTTGCAGAGCAGTTTTTTAGCATGCTTGGTAAAGCCAGTAATTGACTAATGCAGGTTTTGGTTTTTTCTTTTGTTTTGTTTTGGGAATCTGGGGGGGTGTTTTTTGTTTTGTTTTGTTTTTTTATGGAGGAACATATTTCAGATTAAATTTTCATTGTTCATAGCACACATGTGCATACTTTTTCAGCAACTTGAATTCTTTCTGGTAGAAAAAGAATTCCCTGAAGTCCAGATGTGTTCAGCTTTTTCCTTGTGTTGGTGAACAAATTGTTCAGGGAAAGCTGAAATTCCTGTCAGCTTGTTTCATTTTGCCCCTAGTGAGTTTACGTACCCCAGTCCCAGTGCTCTCTTGGCAGAAAGTTTAGAGGTTTGTCTTTGGATGCATGTCAGTGCTTCAGCTGGATGGGAGGAGAAGGGAAAAAAAAAAGTACTACACTAATGAAAACCTTCTGGTTTTCATTAAAATGCTGACCCTCTACACTGACTTTGTTTATGGAATTATCCGCAATAAATTTGTTAGTCTGGGTTGCTGGTTTTTCTCCACTACAAGTTCTATTCTAAGAGGAGAGTGGCAGCAGTATTGTATTTCCTGCAAGGTGACAAGAACCAGAAAGGGCTTAATTTCAGGTGTACTTATTTTTCTGTTGATTTCAGTAGTATTGAAATTTGAAAGAGTTACATGTGAGATTCATGAATACCTTTTCCTTGATTTTTTTTCTTTAGTCAGAACACTGCTTCCGCTTTGTCATTTACAATAAAAAGGGCATTAGACTGCTAAAACTGCTTTCTGGCACTGTGGTTTGTATGTTTGTACATAGTTTCATTACTTTTTACATCTTTCAAAGGAAAAGTGCAGTCTTACAGTGAGCTAAAAAGCTAATATTGCAAGACCTGAATTTTTCTTGGGCTTTAGTGTGGAACTCTTGTGTGGTCTTGGGCAAGTAAACTTAATTTTTCTCTCTGTTAGTTGGGTTGTAAAATTGGAATAAAGTGGTTTTTTTTAAATCAAATTAATATTGTAACAATACCTGCATTTGCAGAATACTTCAACGTTCTTTAATGTGTAAGTGCAAAGCAATATAGTGTTTTAAAATGTTTAGAAGCAAAACACACAAAGCGGCAAATTCTAGTAACTTTTCCTGATTCTCTTTGATCAGACTGTCTACTTGAAGTAATCATTTCAAACTCTTCACTTGAATGGGTAAAATCTGCTGTGTACTAACAAGAAAATTCACCATTTTGTCATGGTATCTATGCATGTAATGCTTATGCTTAGCAAGTATTTGTTTAGGAGGCAGGTACTGTGCAAACCACTTCTCATCGGCTGGTACACAAGCAGTAGTACAACATGCATTTTTGTAGTTCCATATTAAGTAGACAAGATTTTTTCAGCATTGTGCAATGAAATGGCATCCACTTGATTTGAGTTTGGAGTGTTATATAAGTACTGAAGAACTTCTGAAATGTGACAGCAATTGCACTGGAGAGTCGAGAGGCAGCCTTACTTTTGGCATACTTGGGGGAACCAGATGTGAGTGAAGGTGATGAAGGTGGGTGTGTCTTTTGGATATTTATTTGATTTGTAAATCCTTTGGAAAGACAGCATTTGATTGCTGGATTCTTTCTCATTCATGATGGGTGCCCAACTTGAGCGGGTGTGAAAACCTTGCTTTGTAAATTCTGGTTGGCAGAGTAATTGAGGGGGTTTTCTTTGAATGTGGGGTATGCTTCTTGTACGCTTCCTGTTTTCCCCCAGATACTTCATTTCTTTCAAAGGAGGTAAATACTGTTTTACCTTTCTAATAATGTTTTCCAATAAGCATTTGCTCTAGATGGCATAGGGCTTTCTTGTGGTGGTGAGTAGGAAAATAATTGGTATGTATGAACCCAAGACAATATCTGTGCTATGATACAGTTGGCTTTCTCTGCAGTAGAGGAATATTCTGGTAGAGGAAATTGTAATGTTTCTAATGCCCAACACTTTTTTTTTTCTTCTATATAATAAGTGGATAAATTGTTCCTGTTTTAGCTATCTGTTATGATGTCTAATTTTCCTGCAATTTTCCCCCCTATTCATATGAAGTCAGTCACAATTGGAGGGAGGAATATTTAGGGTATTTGACATGTGTAATCAATAGTTGGAGTGTATTTTATGTTTGTATTTATTTAGTGCCTAGAACCATTAGTCACATAGTGGGCTTGTTTTGTGCTGTGCTCTACACAAACACAGAGTATAAAGACCATCCCCAGTTCAGTTAACTTTCAATTCCAGCAGAAGATGGGTCATTTACTGATCATGCCAAATGACAGAGTCGTGCAAAACCAAATACTGCTCAGCATGATGGGCAGTGATCTCAGCTGCAGTGTTTTAATTGTTTCTTTTGGTAAGCCTTGCAAGCAAAGGGTAGCAATGGGGTGGACCTTTGTCATGTTTGCAGGGGATTAGCATGTAAGCAACTTAAGAGAATGCAGGAAACGCGTGTTGAAATGTACAAGGGAGTGTTGGAGTCTCATGAAAAGCAGACAGTAATCCTTTGGTATAATGAGGTAATAGAGCTGGAATCAGACAGCAATGCCCTTGAAAGTGAGGTTAGAGCCTAATGTTTAACACAACAGAGAAGGATGCTTAGAAACAGGGAAAGATAACACTCAAGAAACGTATGGGGGTGAAATGATAATCTCTCAATACTAGAGAAAAGGATGTTGCTGTAATTGAGAGATGAGATGGATAAAGATTGCAGCTATTGGAATGGTTAGAAAGAGCCTGATTTTCAAAAAATGATGTAGAAATTGTTAACAAGTCTTAGGATAGAACATAGATTTGAGATTCAGGAAAGAAGTCAAATGCTCAGGTGAAAGAAAAGTTAAGAGATTAAGACCCTAGTTTATAAAAGGTGCAAAGCGATAAAGTGCAGTAGCTGATAAGAGATGATACACATTATCTGGATTTTAGTGAAGCACGTTTTATCTTATTTTTTCTCTGAAAGTAAGTTCAAATTCGTGATTAGTAAATGGAAAACCGTATGAAGGCTCATTAATGAGGACTGATGATAAAACAATTTTGTTCTGAAGAGTCAAGTATGGGTTACCTCATCCCCCTTAGATCTGCTTTTATTTAGATCCTAATAGTGCAGATACTTGTCTATATTTTTAATTTTACCAATACTTGTTAATTTTATAAGCAAAGGTCTCAGAGGATCAGTGAAACTCATTGATGTGCTTGAGAGTAAGTATTGTATACCAGGAACTCTTCAGAGCAGATTTTTTTAAGAGAGGGGGTAATTGCAGAGCTGATTAAATCTGCAGATACTCTAGTGATATTGCAGTACTAATGCATTCTTCAAGGTAATCTTAGAGGAGAGTCTTCTATTTTTCAGCCTGCCCGGCCCCTCCAATGTGTTTCTGTGGTTAAATGTGCAATATATCCTGAGTTACCAGTTCGCAACTAAGCTTCCTGACTCTACCTGTAGATTGTACCTGCTGCACTGCATTACTTAAATCAGCAAAAATTACTCATGTTTTGTTATTTTCTTTAATCATTTAATTTAATGGGATCTCTTTTCAGGCTTACAGGCTTCGACTGCTGTCAACTGGGATTTAGTAGAACAAGGATATAGGTTAGTACTTGGATTTCTGAATGGTGAAAATTTTGATCTCAAATTATTTAGAATTAATCTAATTAAAAGTTTTAATTATGTTTATTATTTGGGGAATTTGCTAAACGGTAGATGATGACATTTGAGATCTGTGCAATATGGTCAAGAAGGTGTTACAAATTTATTTGGAGGAGGGGAAGAAAAGGATGAACTTGCGTTGAAAGGTTCTTCAGCATGTTGTAATAAAAGGGGAAAAAGCAGACTGGAATATCTGGTTAGATCTCGTAGCTAGTAAGATGGCACGTTTAAGAGGAAAAATGAGTTTTGTGTAAATAGTAACTTCTCAGGAAAATCCAAATGCCTGGGATTTTTTTACTTCATAAGTAATGCGAGGGGAATGTAGACTGTACAGTTCCATGAAACTTAAATAGAAATGTCACCATGTGAGGCAAGCCAAGCAATTCTGTGAGGTATCCTGACTCTTTGGCATGATACTCAAATATTTATTCCTGTAGCAAGAGGTGCGGTGGCCCGATTAAGTCTTTAGGGGTTGAGACTAAGGAAATAGGGGTTGTGGGTTATTTGTTTTGGTTTAGCTTGATTGCTTCTTTGTTTTGTAAAAGCTGTGAGGCCTTTTGTGTTCCTTGTTGTGTTCTCATTCCCGCTGAAGTATTGCATTTGTGTAACCTAGATTTTTTTAAATCTATCTCCCTGAGTTTGAGACACCATTAATATAGAGTAGTTTTTTCCCCGACTACTCTCTCTCTAATAACAAGGGCAACTTCTGTCTAAAACGGCTTTTTAAGAAACATTTTTGCTTTGGTACTGGTGCTAGGGAGTGGAATGACTATCTCTTTCCAGGAACAAGGTTGCAGTTCCTCAGACACTAGCCTGGCACTAGAGAGATACAAGTGTGATTCCCCCGAGTTTCAGCTTTATCTTCTGCATTCCTGAGAGGGAAATAGTGAGGTAGGAGTAGTTGTGTGTAACTAAGAAGTTTTTACCAGAAGAAACATCCTCTCAGCGGATTGGAATCGGAGTCTTGTAAAACCAGGAACTGGCTCTGTATGTTGAAGCCTTAGTTAGGTGCAAGCAAAAACAGCGACAGGCTGTGTACCCTAGCTGCTCTTTGTGCTTGGGTGGCTTAGCACCCAGCGACTTTCAGTTACCTTGGTTCTGAGGGGATGTCATTTAGTTTCACTGAAATTTCAGTAGTTGAACTGAAGTAATTTTCTTAGAGATTTAAAATAAAGTCTTAAAGATTAGATGGCAGTGGTATTTATGCTTAGTGAGTCTTAGATAAAACATTTTTCCAAGTTCTGTCTGGTTGATACTGTAAGGCTGTAATTGCGGGCTGTGTTACGAATATGTCTTGACATCATTTGTATGAAGTGCCTTGCAATTTTTGAGAACCTGTGAAATCAACTGAAGGTAATAGTACTGAATGGCCAGCATTCATGCTTTTTTCAATAATGAGATACAATGGAATATCAGTGCTTCAAACACAAGTTTCAATCTTGAGTTTTAATTCTGAAAGGAGAGTTGTTGTTTCATCTTTATACAGACCTTAGGTGGGAGTACTGCTATTAGTTTATCTGTACTGGATGCTGGGAAACTGACAACAGTGCATTTCTAACAAAGACCTTATATGTAAATGTTTCTTAAGATCGTGATAGGCTATTTGTAGTACTTTGTACTTAGCATTTCAAACTTTTATCATGCAGACGTAATCAGACTGTAAGTTAAACCTGAAGCTTGTGGCTTTCATGACTGTTTGTGTTCCTTAGGTCATTGGAAAAGAGGCTTAATTTTTTGCTGACTTCTGTTCATTTGTGGGAAGAGGATCATGCTTCTGTATCTCCAAGTTAATCTGACAGTTGTTTGGATGTTGCCTGTGATACTTTTAGGACTGGTACCGGTTACTCTGTTAGGAAGACAGCATAGCTTTTCATAATGTCGTTTCTTCCTATCCTTTCTTAGGTTGTTAATTCTCCTTACTCAATACAGCGTACCCTCAAACATAATAATTTCAGTGGCTTTCTAGGTAATTTCAGTAATTAATTTTGTCATATGTTTGTTGTGGAATACTTTCGCTTCAGTTCTGGTTATATATTTTGTTCATTAAACAGCTGCATGTATGTAGCAAAAATGCCTTACATCTCTCCATATCTGTAACTTCAGGTGGTGAGTTCTAAAGCATTTCTTCAAGAGCACTTTGCAAATTTTTCATTTATTTCCAGTTGATTTCAGTTATCTCAAAGTAGTACAGTATGGAGTTTAACCTCATTGCAAGAAATCTTTTTTTTTTTTTTTTGAGACGTTACTATATTTTGTAGAGAGCTGATGAGGGCACTTGAAAATAAAAATCTGTGTATACCTGTCATAAGTAAAGGGTTTGAGGCTTTGCTTGAAGTTGGATCCTTTATCTTTCAATATTCTCTGCCACTAAACAAGCTAATGCAATAGTAAGTTGCAGGAAATGGCATCCTAACATATTAAGCAATTTTTTGCCATGAGATTCTGCTTTTCTTTTTCCTGAAAACAATTTCTTTTTATCTTCATTTGCTAGAAGTTCCTAACAATTTACTTGCTCCATTTTTAGCTTGTTTAGACTATCTTCTTAAGTTATTTTCATTTGTAATCTTCTATCTCTTTAGAGTTACAATTCATTCAGTTGCTTCAACAGCATTAGTTTCTGTCTTCTGCTTAGTATTCTGTTTTATGAGGAAAGTAGAAGAATAAAGAGTTAGCATGGCAAGTTAGCAAGAAGTACCAGTTATGTAAAGTTATGCATAAGAAGGTCTTCTTTTGGGATACAGCATGCTTTCTGATGTGTGCAGTTTTCTTCTGGGCTTTGTATGAGCTGTGGTTTCTCATCTCTATTGTATGGTATAAAACACCTGCAACATCTTGAAAAGGTGTTACTGACGGCTTTCATGTTAATACTTCAGCAGTCTTTCATAATCAGTATTGCCATATGAAGAACACTTCAGTAGCTGTCATTGCTTTAACTTTTTTGAGTGGAAACAATGGTAGATATGTTTTATACAGTGCTTAAATGTGTAGTTTATGAGTTTATCTTTTGGCTTTAAACCTTAAGGACAGTATATAAAAAGACATTTCCAGTAAAGCCGTATTTAATACTAGCTGACGCAGAGGGTAGTACAGCTCATCCAATTACATTCATCTGGCTGGAAACAGTTTACTGTTTCAGCTGCAAGTAGTTTATTTGAATTACATTTGGTATGCTGTTACCCTACGTTAATATTAGGAATCTTAAGTTACATCTTGAGAAGAACACCTTTGTTCAGTATTTTCTCCATGATGTTATATGCCTGATTTCACCTCAGTAGTTGTGTACTAGTTGTGCATTTATCGAAGTTGTGGCCCAGTTTTTTTGCTATTCAGTATTCCGCTGTAGTTACTGGGAATCTACTTGTTTCCATTTGAGTTCTTTACCTATTACATCTGTTTTATTGCAAAAAAGCTGCTCTTAGTTTACTCATTACAGTTGTAAAAATGAAGAGAGTTGTTGCTAAGATACACAGATTCAGAAATCAGAGATGACTGTGCAGATGTGGTGGCAAGTGTATTGTGTAATCTCTCCAGCTGTTTGTTGAAGCGGAGAAAACTATTTTGCAGCATGGTGAAAAACATTTTAATTAACATTTTTAGTTTATTGTTGAGTTTGGAATCCTTGATGGGAGCTGTTTGCAGTACTCCTGAGCAACAAACTTCCGTATCGATCAAACCACTTTATATAGGCTTAGTTAAAAGTATGATTATTAAGATATTAGTATACTGTATCTGAGCATGATTTTAAAATGCAAGTAGAACAAATGAGACTAATGATGGTGATAACCATAAAGATGGATGCTGAGAACCATCACAGTTTTGAGAGCGTTAAATTATTTTTAAATTGCTCTCTTGTTACTAGTGATTGCCTTTATGAACTGGATGATATGTTTGATTGTTGTGTGAATGATCTGGTTTGTGGAATGCTAGAGAGTCAAGTATTTATTATGGGTTTGTGCTACTATGTATTCTTGAGAGACATAAGAATTTGGGATTGTTTGTATGTAACAAAAAAAAAGAAACTTTTATTTTACTATCAGCAGTGCATTTTTAATTGTAACAGGTTGATATCAAATGAGTTTTTCCAGCTTAATGGACTAATGCAAAATGTGTAAGTATTAATGCTGGGCGCATCTCACATGAGTTGGTTCCTGCATATATATAATCTAATTTGAAAACTGAGGTTTTATCAATTACAATAAAACCCAAGTCCAGTATAACTTTCAGAGCTGAAAATAAATTTTATTACAGTATAGGCTTTCTTTTTGCAGTTTAAGAAATACCAAGAATTAACCTGTGTTTCATGCCATTATCATCAGGGTCACATTCATTTAAATGACTTGGGCTAAAATCTAGTTCTCTGGATGACTCCTTCAGATAGGAAGATCAAATAGTAAGCAGCATTCTTTCTCTTATGTTTTTCTCTCTATATATAAATCTTTCTAGACTGTACAAAGTTATTTTCAATTTGCAGAGGAGTGAAGTTGCTTCTGAGTAAAGAAATAGAAATCTAGCATTCTGAAGTAAAAACTTTGCATTGAGGATTTAATTGTTAACGAGATGTTTCAGGATACTGCTGACAGGTTAAGATAAAAATATATTCTTGGCTGTTACTTGGTTCAGTTTTGCTACCTTTGTTTCAGTTTATTAGTTTACTTTGAAGCTGGAGAGTGGAGATACTTGGTACAAAATACTATTTAATGTATTTTGCAGTCACAATAAACGTGATTTTTTTTTTAAATGTAAATTGTCCCTTCTGCTCTTGTAGAAGTATAATTATTTTGCTTATTCTTATCAAGCATTTTAAAGCGTCTGGGAAATAAATCCTTCATGTGACTCTCGTGATATCATATGTGATACAGAAGAACATTCGAAACTTAGTCAAATATATTTTGATAAATGATCTTCTGAACATTTTAAATATTTAGGATTTTTCTGAGACTCATGGGGACAATAGTGACAAATAAAAAACATTTATGACAGTGTTCTCCCTTGTGGGAATGATATGTAGTTGTCTTTGAACATTTTTCTTGAGATTTTCTTGCTTCCTTTCCAAATCGTTCTCTCCAGAAAAAACGGGTGGCTGGGGAGTGTCTTTAATTTCTTTAATTTTGCATTATATGCTAAAGATGCATTGAATTCAGGTACTGACATGCATAAGAAAATGACAAATTAAATTTTATTTTTTTGATTTTCTTTTTAAAAGATAGGCATGGTTTTACACATGGATATATAATGATTTATGAAATAAAAAGAGAGATACTTGGGGAAAGGGCACTTCTCTTGCATTTTTTTTTCTACCACAAAATCCTGATGTGTTTTTTATTACAAATAGGCATGCTTTAATCACTGATTTGAAAATGTTTTTGCTAGGATATAAAGTGTTAAGGCTCCCCAGATATGAAACATCAATTTTCAGTGGGCTTTTAATCAAGCTGATAATGTTAAAAACAAAGCTGGAACTCTCATATGCAATTAGGTGGTTTCAGTTTTATAGTCAATGTAATAAGAAAAGACATAACAGTTCTATACAGTGTAAAGAAACGGTTTTTTGGTTTTGTCATTATTTCATGTTTTATTCAATATTTGAGGCTGTTTCTCAGAATTTATTTAGCATTTTATGACAGTTCCTAGAACATTATTTACTGAGATTTATTACTTACTGTTTAATATTTTGCTATTTTAATTCCCTGAGTACTTAGTGAAATGAGTACTTTTTATACCTTTCTGATCTCCACTGTATTTCCGTGCGAATGCCCTTGTATTTTTATTAGTTTAGTCAGGAAGGAAATAACTACAGAAGGTAGGCTCCTACTGAAGTACCTTTTAATTTCTACATTGGCTGTTGGATTGGCTCTCAAAAAGAAATTGGTTCTTCAAAAAGAAATGGATGCAGTCTGGTGTCAGTATTGCCAGATGTGACCCTGTCATTCCATGTTTGCTTCTGTCCTGAATGTGAGTACTATTTGTCTTGCTTCAGAAATATTTGCACTGATTATGCTATAGATTCGCTTGCTTTCAATATTGAACTCCTGCAGTGGTGCAGAATATATTTATGGAGCCCATTGTCTTTGTAATACTGATGTAATTGCTATGCCGGATTACAGAAACGTATGAAATTAAGCTGTTTTGAGTTTGGGCTTTGTATATGTTTTGGAAAGAATGAGAAACATAGCTATGACAGTTTAAAAACGTGGGGGGTTTTTTCAGTACGCTGAAGTTTGTACTCAGCTTTTGTATATGCAACTTCAGTGTCCAAATACGCTTTAATAGGGTTTTTTACTGTTTTAAAAATGTAACTTTTCTAATGGCAGCGCATATGCTTGTGGTTAAACTACATCACTCTGGTCATTTCCCTTGTAATTTAAGGTATTTGGGAAGGAAAAATACCTTGTTAACCTGGAAGGGGAACAGTATGTGTTTGTATTGTTTGATCTTGCAAAGAAAGTACATTTCTGCTAGGAAAAAAATGTTTTATGAATAATTCTAATGTTATTCTTACGATACAGGTTACGATTCTGAAGTCTATGGTGAAGTCTGAGAGGACTTCGCTGTGTATTTCTAGGCTTGTATCTTAAAAGCTCTGAGATAAACGGACACCCAGCAGAATCGTGTTACATTTTAATGTTAAGTTATCTGAATCGCAAAACCTTGAAAAATTCCATTGTTTTGAAGATGCCAGTAGTAACATCTGGTTTTAGTTTAAATTCTTTATTCAGTTATGTTAATGTTACTACGAACTTTGCTTTAAAAACAATGAGTGCAGTAGATTCCATTGCGAATAGAGGATGATTTTTGTGGGGTTTTTTGTTATCGTTGTTGGTTTGTTCCCCGCCCCGTCCTGGGGTCTTATCTTTATTTGAAATAGTGTTCCAAAGAGATAGGAAGGCTCTAATTTACCGCCGTGTTACTTTCCTGTTAAGTAGATAGATCTGGTTTTATAATCAAGTTTGAAAAGTATTTACTGTTCTTTGCAAGATATTCATGAAGGGAAAAAGATGTGGCTTGTATATTCTTTCTGTTGAACACTAAAATATTCACAGGTGATGCTGAAAAGGGAAGTTCACCTTAGAGTAGGACTTTTTACGGAAAAACCCCCTAGTCTATTGAGGTGACAAAAACAAGAAGTATATGGTGAATCAGTTAACAGACGAGCCTTGCAGTTTCGTAACTGTTTACCTAACCAGTCCCCAGTGATCTCTGATCTTCTGAAGTATTGAACAGTGTCTGCTCCCATTTAATGCAAAGTGAGTGTGCTCGGAACAGAGGTGATTAATTCTGTTAATATTTGCAGCCTCTCCTAAACAACAAAAGGCTAATGATTCAGTTCAGTAAAATTGAAGAGCTGATTAAGATACCTGTGTATGGGTATCTTACTCTGAGTGATTTAGAAGAGCAAATATTTGTTGACAATCTGTATAGTACAGTTGTATAATTTGAATACCAGTAGCAATAAATGGAAGGTATATGCCTTCATCTTAAATCTATCTGATGGGAGCTGATAATAGCACTAGGAAATACCTTCTTATATTCCAGCTGGATTCACTGTATTACAGTGTACTTACATGAGGAAGAGTGAGAGTAGTTGAAACAGCTTATCAGAGCTATGCTAAATAAGGAGATTCTGTCTGGATCTCTGTGTCTGTGTTTAAAGGTAAAAGAATCACATTTACTAGAAGATCCAATATGTATTATTTCAGTACCAAGTTCTTGTAGGTTTCCTGGGTGTTCTAATGACACCTATTGTGAGAAGTGATCTAAAAGTTAACACCAGGATATGTTTGTTTTATTCCTGTGCTATAAGTTTTATTTTACGAGTTCATCGTTTACGCCAGTTACTGTTTAGAAATAATGCCATGGAAGATACTTTGTTTAACGAACTGTTGACTTGAGTTTAATATTCTAAGTAACATGCGCCTTTATTAAATACATACAAGGAAAGTTATAAGGGATATTCCTTGCTCTCTGTGAGTTGAAATGGTGAAGTTCTGCTGCTGATAGTTGGTGCTTGGATTCTGTATAGATATTTTTATACTATGTTTGTCCTAATTGTCAGAATGATAAACAGTATGATTCAACCCATACTAAACACTTTTTTTTTTTCTACTTATTCCACTGAGCTAAGGCTTGAATGTGCATCTTTAGATGTGAAACACACCGAATTGACTCTTCTGCATGGGATTTGTGTGCCCTACTTGTTAAACACTTCATGGTTTTTAAGTCCGTTAAAAATGGTACCCTCAGAACTGTCTACTTAATAGCTGAACAGATAAATACAAGGAAGTGATATTTGGATGCCAGGGAAGTTGATACTTTCCCTTCTTTTTCGCCTCCCCCAGCTGGCAGAAAGTACTTCCTTGTTTTAAATTTGTATCACTTGCTATCACAGTCATCTTGGCTTTTTGGCGAGTTCAGAGCTATGACTGTTACAGTTCTGAACTATGGTGTAGTCTATAGTATAGACTCTTAAGTTATATGCAAACTAATAGTTTACATCACATTTCAATTCAGTAAAACTTTCACTAAATAGTGCAATGTAAGCTGGTTTTCATAGTAGTGCAACTGGTCATACTATAATACAGCTTGTACAGAGGCGTGCATGTACATGTAAGGGATGGAGGTGTAACTTGATAAGCAATGACTGTGTCCTGCAAAGCAGTGGATGCAGGCTCGTTGCAGCAGAATGAGCAGCAAAGCTGGTGGAACTTGGTTTTGTGATGGTGGAACTGAATTTGTGATGTAGGGCATCTAGGTGTTCTGTAATAATATTCCATTTGCAAAACCTTTAGCTTTCCATTGTCTCCTCTGTACCTCTCCCCTTGTCATTTTATCTCCAGGGTAGTAACCTCCTACTCTCAGGGAACCATTTTGCTTTGTAACATCGATACCACTCCCTTTTCTTGAGCACAGTGTTCTAAGTTCGCTCCGTAGAGGAGAGGAAAAAAGCAGTGCATACTCTGCTTGTTAGATGCTATGCCAGGCTGGCCAGAGCAGGAACTTAACCCTTCTCTGAAGAAGTGGCAGATCTCTTTCCTGTTTCTACGAGTTTTTAGAAAACAGATCCTTTGGAATGCAAAAATAGATTGTTAAGTCACATATGCAAGAACTGGAGAGTGTCAGAGCTGCTTGCTCATTTGGTCACCTGTGGATGCATTTTTAATAATATTGTGGAAGTATCTATAATTCGTAGAGAGGCATTTAAAAGTTTTTAAGGTTTTCAGTAGTTTCACCAATGGATTGCTTAGTCATACACTAAAATACTCACCTTGTACACTGAGTGTCAAACCATGTAATAATCTTTTCTAACTGAAGAATGAAATGATTCTTTACACAATTTTTCTAAAATAAAAATCTTGCAGCATTGTTTTCCAAGCCAGATACTTGGTTCTTGCAGATTTTCTGCAGGCTAACGTTAGTCATGCAGTAAATGTGCTGGTTTTGTACAGAACTTCTGCTTCACGTGAGGCCTCGCATGGCTATTGGTCATACAGCAAATTTGGCATTCTGCTGCTTCATTGATGTATAGCCCCACTGCTTTATACTATGTATTATTCCAGTGTTGCTGTAAAGATGGGATTTTCTCTGGGGATTTCTTGTAATGAGCAACAGCATCTCTCAGCATTGTACAAACAGTAATATTTTTTTACTGTGATGCATCATATCACACTTACTTCGTTTACAGTTAAACTTGAAGTCTTCCTGGCTCCTTTTGCAAGTGACATAACTAGGACTAAAATCTACTTACACTTCTGTCTGTTTATTAATAGCATTCAGCCACTCCCAGAAGACTCGGGAAGTGTCTGCTTTCTGGCTTGGCTATGGTGAAAATAAGATTTCTTGGTGTTCAGGGGAATGGACGTAATTATGTCCTTTGTATATACAAGGCAAGTGTAGTGCTGTGTCTCTGTTAAAGTGGCAACTATTTTAATCCAATAATGCTTGAAAACATATTTGTATGATTTGTGATCTGCTGTTGTCTTGGACAGAGTTGTTTGAAAATGGTCTGATGTGTGTTGAAGTAGGAATTAAGCTTAAAGTAGAACTAGGTGGAGAATTACTGTTTCAGAATTAAGCCTTGGTTCAAATGCAAATAAGACTCAAGTATTTTAAAGATCTTTATAAAGAGTATATGCAAAAAAAAGGTTAATTTTTAAAATCAGAAGTTGTTTATTTAAACAGATTTCCTCCCAGTTAAAAGTTTAATGAGATTAAGGGGCTATTTGAAAGCTGAGTGAGGGGATTCTGATCCAGTTTTCACAGTAGGATTTCCTGGTATATATTTTATGTATGCTTGTATTCTACAAGCAGGGGTGTATGGTTAGTGATGCCTGCTTTATATGTGTATGTGTTTATATTTTTCTCAAGTGGTGGTGGTAAGGAAGTCCATTCTGTTTCCTTGGGACAGAGTATCTTACCTCCTTACTAACATGTAGGTAAAGATGTTAAATTTAAGCTGATACATTAACCCACCCTGGTTGTTGGTTGACAAGCACAATGTGACGAGGCTGTGATGGGTAGCAGAGAGGAAGGATGCCTGTAACCATGTTCTGGCTACTACGCGCTGTGTTGGTAGAATTTCCTGAGGAGGAGATGGTGCATTTAGGAAACTGCCCTCCCTGCAGAGCGAGGCAGGTGGTGACCTTGCCAAGGGAAGACAGAGTGGGAGTCCCCCGAGAGATACAGAAAGCAGGCCCATAGGTAAACTTGCGAAGAATTGAGTTTTTCTTTACTTAAGTTTGCCTCCTGATACAGTGAGGTAAATACGCTGTTCATATGAAGGTGCCCATCTGTTAATTGAAGAATTCTGGACACGATTCATAAGCTGGATGAGTAGGAGTGGTTGTTGAGATGCCCTCTGTGGCAGTGTGTTAGTTTCCTCTCTTGTCTTAACCTTGGTCTTCAGTGCCCCAGCTGTGAACTGTTTCAATCAATTTGCTCTGCCGGTAGAAAACTAGTGCAGTTAAAATCTAATCGATAGTCCGACTGATCGGTTCAGTGGCATGGGTGAACTGGAGAGCACAGCTGTAATCTCTAATGCCAGTCTCTAATGTCTTTCAGCTGATCTGCTGACCTCCAGATGCAGAACTTGATTCTGTTGTGGTTCTGGCTGCTCATTCCAAAAGCAGTCACAAATGTTTCTACTCCTGTTCGCTCTGTAGTAGATTCCTGCCCTTTCCTGGAAAATAAATGTCTTGTCACACCTGTGAAGTTGTTAGCTGCCAAACAAGACATCCCCTCCTGCCAGACCTGACTTGCCATCAAAAGTTTCCAAAGCAGTTCCTTTGCTACTGGTCTGAGGAGATCTTTAAAGAGTAAAGCATAGACTTTGTATTTCTCTTCCTCAATTGCGGCTCTCCATTTTTAGCTTCACTTTAGAAACCTGACTTGCTGTATGCATTATCTTACAGCATGGCTAGATCTCCAGGGGTTCAGTACCACTCTTGAGTTGTTTGCTCACTTTATCATGCAAACATTTCTCTCATCATAGAAATTGACTTTAAAATCAAAGTTGACAGTGGTACTGCTTTTTAAGAATATATACAGAAGTTTAACAGGCAAATGGATTTTTCGTACTGCGTTCATGCTATGAATTTATTAATTCTTTATTCCTTAGAGCAAAGTAGTCTTTCATCCAGCTAAAAGTAATTTTTTAATTCCCGTTGTTTTCCTTTTGCATATTAAGCACTTCAAGTCTGCATTTCTAGGAGACTTTCTCACTTAAGTATTTTCAAGCTGCGACATGCAGTTTACTGTTAACACCAGTGTGTCAATTTTTGCAAAGCAAAACAGCTCCATGTCCTGAAGGTCAGCTAACAAATTGTTTTCAGAAGTTCTTTTTGGGGATTATTTTTCCTTTTCTTGTCTCCAAAAGACTAGTAGGTTTTCTTCATACTATCCTGCCTGTATAGTCTATACTGAACTTTTGTTTTAATATGAAATTAAAATGCCAAGTACTGTTTAGTTTATGTATATGCACCTGTAACTTTTTTTTTCATCTTAATCTCTGAGTTCCTCTACTTTATTTCCAGTGTAGCTATGGCTTTTGGTGTTGCTGCTCTGAACCTTCTCGTTGATACTAATCTTCTATAAAATGCTTAGCCTTTAAGTTTGCTCGCAGCCACATTTTTTCCACTCGCTTAAATTTAATACATAGATTGTTTTCAGAGAGGAATGAGGTATAATTTGCAGGTTAGTCTGGAAGCTACAATCCAGAACTCGGAGAAAGCAGAAAAGCAAGACGCTTTCTATTTTGTTCTTGGTATGGAAACAGCTCTTTGTTAGTTTTTAGATGTAAAACTAACAGGATGTTTAAAAAAAATAAACTGCTGTTTAGCTGGAAGCAGTTCTTGTCTGCCTGTTAGGAAGAAGCACATTGCAGTTGCAAGAAGAAGAGAAAGACCAGAAGACCAAATTGGTAATTATAAAAACAAGCAGGCAGGAAGAGAGAGAAGTGATAATTCGTTCAGACAGTAAAATAGAAGAGCTATTATCCTGGGATAGAAAAGGAA
>NW_008824053.1:4123398-4146583 GCF_000699105.1 Pygoscelis adeliae | reverse complement strand
TGAGACAAAAGTAGAAAACAAAAACAACTAGGCACTGAAGAGATTTCAAAGATCAGAAAAACTGAAATGTATTCTCAGAAGTAGATTAGTGTAACATACTCTAATTAAAATACAATTTTATAATTAATTTGTCCTGAAGACAAATAGGGATAGGTGTACTATACTGGTAACTTTGCATTAATATATTTATGTCTGATTATGGTTCCTATAATTTTTAATGCAGCACATCAAGTAGTGCTTTGCACAAACACTGCAAGTTATTTTAAAAATAAATAAGTTTACCTGCAGTCATCTCATTCATGTAAAATGTTCAATTGTTTGAACTTAATTCAAGGCCTTAATCTTTATTTTTTAAAAAAGGAAAAAAGAATACAGCAAGCTGCACAATGTTTCATAGAAACACTTCAGATACTTCAGGAGAAGAGTTTGATAAAATCTTAATACGTGAAGTAGTTGCTTTATAATGTTTTGTAACTTAAAATATTTAACTTCTTGAATAGAGTTGGGTCTTTTTGTCTTCTGCAGTACTGCTGATGCAGGAAGGAAGGACATTATGCAGAATTTAACCTATCATTTAAATTTATCCATAATTCAGGTTCATTGGAGAAACCCTCATGGGCTTTAATTGAGTAAACAAGAACTACTGTAATCAATTTTGAGTTATATAATGAGCCACATTTTCTCAGTTGGATTACTGTGGACTTGCAGTTGTGTGGTTAAGTAATTTGTTGCTTTTCCTAAAGTGATAATACAATACAACATTTCTATCCACAAATGCAGTGGGGCTTTTTTGATGCCAAATGTTTCAGGGTTTTCCCCTGAACAAGACCTGATTCCTTCTTTTCCATGCTCTGAACACTTTCTTCGTGGTATCTCATTAGGGCATAGTATGTATTTCTTTATACTGGACTGCAGAAGCATTAAGAATTTAGAGAGCAAAATATGGGATTGAGCTTTTAATCTCCCACTCACTGAATCGGAAGTTTAGAGTGGCTTGTGCCAGTGCTTCAAAACTGTGAATAAGATCACTTGGGTAACTACAGACTAAAACTGTGGTCAGATAAAAGTATGGAAATAATGATGTACAATTGAGTCAAAAGAGAATAAAATGGTGGTAGCATAGTTAATGCGAAGTGTCATGACTTCAAATAAAAGTTTTATTAAATAATATATTTTAAAGGTATTGCAGATTTAATTATAGTAATCAATTGAGATAGGTTGCTTAAACTTGTAAGTTGATGTAGTTCTGTGTTTAATATGATTCTTAAGGCTTTCAACTGTGTTGTCTGGAGATCATCAAAACGGAGGTCAGTGAAATGGAGACTAATTAGCAATTCGATTTTGATGCAGTAAACTAGTTTATTGTAAAGGAATCATTTAGTAAAACAGACTTCTTCCCCCCCCCGAATTTGATACCACAATCCTAGCTTTTAATGCAAGTAGAAATGCTTTCTAAAGTTGATGAAAGCTGGGAACATTAACCCTTTTAAAATCTCAGTCTGGTGTAATGCCTTTTATTGGAAACTCCCATATAAAGCAGTGTCTGAACGAGCTACTGATAGCTTTAGGGAGACTAAAGGTTTGGTATTTATGTGCTGTAGCATTCCCTCCATGCTCATCCCTCTGAAGAGATCCTCCATGTTTTTCTTTTTATTGGTTCTTGAGGCTTGTTTGGGGAAAAAACAGGTGTCTGTAAGGTGGAGAGCAAATCTTGAGTTTAACCCAGGAAAGGGTGTTTTGTCTTTGGTCCAGATTTGATTCAGCTTGGCTCCTTGCTTTGATGCTTCAGCTGCTATTATTGTAAAGCTTCGTGGTATCTGCAAAAACCTGATAGGTATTCGTAACATTGATCTGTGGTTCCAGTAAACAATCTGGAAGTAGAATTTAGGGAGGTAACGTTTCTTTGGGAATGGTCTATATTGACCTACTGCAAACTTTTTTAAAGTGTCAAATTTGTTTGTTTATAATGTAGAGACTTTGGACTACATTCCAACTTTTGAGTGGGCAGTTTCTACTTAGGGCCACCATCCATTAGCTGATGTTAGTCAGTTTAATAATAGTCAGCTGCAGTTTTAATAAAGTTTTTTACACAAATTGCCTGCTCAGCTGCTAAGGGGTGTGGGGAGTTACTAGGCAAACAGCAATGTATATTTGCTTTGGAATATTGTTGAGAACATACTTTACTATCAAGGTAGTAGATAGCCAGATATTGTAGGATGTGCTCTTTTTTTTTTTTTAATTGCCTTTTGCTGATCTTTAGTTAATGCAGTTTTCACATTTCTTATAAAGGAGCCAGCCAAACTAATACACTGATATATTTATTTTGAAATTCCAGGTTTAAATTTTATTGCAACTATTTGGTCCATTTTCTCCTCTGTACAGTATTGCCTGATTTTTGCACTTTTTTCTCCATTCAAGGTATCGCTTGGCTTGCTTGTATCTCAGTGCATTAATTTGATTTCCTTTCTAGCAGTGTGGAAGATTTTCTGTTTGTGTTCCTGAATGAAAAGGAAACGTTTTGCTTAATTGAGGCCCAGAGCTCAAACATGCATGCTTCTGGAGAGAAGTTGAAAGGACCACGAGTAAATTTGTGACTCACCTCTAGAAGCCTTTCTGAAAAGGCCATTCCTTTCTGCATAGTCATTGATGTTGCCTTTGTCTTTTGCTCATTTATCTCAGTGTTGTTATTGGGCAGTGTAAGGTGATTTTTGTGACTGCGTACTTTCATTCACTGGTTTATTGTTCATAGAGAATTTGAAAAATTGTGAAGCTGATGTGTTTGCTTAATATATTTTCTTTATCTGTTAATTGAGAGCTCTGTTCTACAGTACACACATGACTTATAGAGAACTTGAGACATCGTCAGTATGTCCAATTTAATCCAAGGAATCAATGTTTATGTGAGAGTTTATTATAGTGTTTTTATTTTGAATACAAATCCACAAATCGTCTGTAGATTATTTTTTTTTGGTCATTCATAAGCCAGTTTTCAAAAAATGCTTTGGTCCTTCTTGAAAGTATTAGTGTTTTATCCTTCATACTGTATGCTTCGTTCTAAGATAGTGTGTGATACAATTGCTGACCAAAAAATGGCAGTGAACAAACTGACGTTGTGAAGCTGTCTCACTCTTCAAAGGCGTGGGACTGTACTACTACTTCTTTTTTTAATTCCAGTAAATGTGGACTAATGGCCCACTAAATTAGGATTTCCATTCCTTGTCTAGGAGATCATTAATGCATCCATGAGTAGGTTCATAGATGTCAGTAATGGTGGAGGAGCCGGACTAATGTAAAGGTCCGCAGAGTGGTGAGGATAGCTAATGGGGTTTAATTTTTTTCTTACATAGGATTTACTCCATTCGGGTTGTTCTGTGTATGTTCTATGCATGTTCCTCATATAGGGAGGGAACAAATTTTTTCTTCCCTTTGGTGGCTATGGGATAATCCTACAAAGCTGTCTTTGCACAAGAGCATATTGTTTCTAGAATCAGATGAAGAAGAGGAATTGAGGAAAGGAAGAGTTTTTGGCACTCGATCAGTGATGAAATACTTCTAGTAAATGTGAGGGGAGAATAGCGTGTCAAATGTACTCACTTTTTTCCATTCCAGTTTCGTATTAGTAGCAGAGAATTAATTTTGACCAGTAGAGTCCTTTTTTGTTTGAACAAAATATTTGGAAAGCCATCCTCTCTGGTTACATGTTCAGAAACATAAGTAATGTGGTGTTCCGTAATGCTAATGAAACCTTAGCAGCAAATGAGAGCTTTGTGGGCTAAAGAGCCTAAGTAGGACAGCAGAGGCTTTGTTCTGCTGTGCACTGAAGGAAGTCGGTTCTTCTTAATGGTATTGGATGTTGGCTCCATGCCAAAAGCACCGTTTGGAAACGTCTTTTGGATGCCAGGTTAATGTTGTCAGAGTAATTACAAAAATGAGTGGAATATAAGAAAGAAAGGCTTCTTGAGATAGATGACGTATTTTTATGCCTATGTGCAACACTGGTTTGACACTACAGTATGGTAACCGTCTCCCTCTTCCACACACAAACAATGCATATGCAACTTTTCTAAAAACAATAGCAGAAGTGTCACTTTATTTGACAAAAGATATTTAGTGTGGAAATGTCCAGTTGGTGTAAAGCGGGCGCATCAGAACAGTATGAGATACAGGCCATGGTTTCCCAAATATATTAAAATCTTGTCTTCAGTCCCTCGCTGTCTCTTGGCTGTTTATATGGTTCTCTGATGAAACAGATCAAGGAAAGTGGTTGTGTTTTTGGTGGAGAGAGTGATGCAGAGGCAGGAGCACGTGGCTGGTAGTGGAACAGCATGGGTGCTTCTGGTTGTTAGTACTCACATGCCATTGGATTGAAGTGTTCAAGGCACTAACGGCCACCATGGTTGTTAGTCCATGGGGTAGGGAACTAAGAGCCGCAAGGCAAGATTTGAGGGCAACCTTAATCCCATTTATGTTCTCTCTTATTATTCTTGTTGGTTGTATATAGTTGTGTTGTCTTGGTATCTATTTTAGTGAATACATTTTCCTTGAGTCTTAAGCCTTGCAGTATTTTATGGCATTTTTTGATTTAACTTCAGATAATCCTACTGCATGTTGAAGTTGAACTTAAATTGCTAATACTAAAGGTTGACATAATTCATTAGGTTCAGGCAAGTTACTGAATCTGCAAGACGCAGATAAACACCCCTCACAGTTTTTTGTGTAAGTTAATAAACTTTGCCTTTAAGTGCTTTCTTTAGCTTTTTTTCTTTTTCTACTTTTTATTTTTTAAATTTACTGTGACGTGTATTTGGATTTGGCATATACAGGACACAAACTTTGATGCTGCAGTTGCTTGTCTTTTTGGATTACTGAGTAACTGTTAAGAAAAAATGACTGTAAATGCTGTCGTAAGCTGAAAATCCTTGATTTTTCCACTGTGGCAGATTTTTTAGCATAAAATACAAATGTGCTGGACTAAAAATATTTGCTAGGCTGTATTTTGTACCTTTATTCATTCCTGCCTAATTCCTAACCTCCATATTTCCACTTGGTTTTTGAATTTTCAACTTGTCCTAATTAGTGTATCCTCCACCTATTGATCAGTACAGAATACAGTGAAAGATTGTTTTGAAGCTGATTTAATGTATTAAAAGTCCCCCAACTTTTTTTGGAAGCGTGGTTTATTTTTGACTGTTTCTCTTCTTTGTTTTGTGCCTTTGCTTTGCTATAACTTTCTTAACGGGTAAGGACAGGTTTGCTTTCTTTGGAATCTCCAGCTAGAGCTGATCATGAACTGTGTATATAGATTTGCTTTAATAAATGTTTTTCATCTGGAGACTACACCCAGCTTCGTCATGCAGCTATAATTTATATTGTTTTTCTTTTCAGTGGGTAGTCGTAAGAGTGGAAGTAATTTTTTGTATCCAATGAAATTACAACTACTTGTGTTTTAAAACTACCAGACACAGCTCTTGTTGAACAGTCTCTTATTTACCTAATACTGATCTTTGGTTATGTCTTTGTTATCTTGGTGGAAAAGATCCACTTTTGAATTAAAGGATTTTTAGGGGAAAAAAAGACATATTGCATTGTGAAAGTGATCAAAGACTGCATACAACTTAAAGTGCAAGTATTAGAGCTGTTTTTACAGAAGGAGGTAGATCTGTGCCTGCACGTACAGCTTACTGTTCTGGTATATGGCTGGTGTATATATACACACACATCACTGATTTATAACTTGAATAACTTCTATCCAAGTAGCAAGCATTCCCTCACAGCACAACTCATAAATAAATTACATGTCGTCTCTGGTACTGCTGTGGTTCGTAACTAATTCTGGGTATTTTTGTTTCCTTTGTTTTCAAAGGATCAGTTTGATAACTTGGACAAGCATACGCAGTGGGGCATTGACTTCTTGGAGAAATATGCAAAATTTGTAAAAGAAAGGATAGAAATTGAGCAAAACTATGCAAAACAACTGAGGTAAGGATTTTTTCTTTCTCTTTCTAAAAGAATCTTAACAGTTACTTAAAATCACTGTATCAGATGATGGGCAAGTATGTAATGTTGTGATTAATGACCATTTTTCATTTACAGAGTGAATTAGATCACTAGTTGTTTTCACGGCAGACAGTTTTTTCTTTACCAGTCCAAACCAGAAAATTATCTTTGGGTGTGCGCTTATTTCCTTGCTTGTTTTTGCCTTCTTCCCTCCCTCGCTTCCCACCCATTTAGTTCAAATCTTTGAACTAAAAAGGTTTAAAACTTAAATTTTAAGATTCAAGACAAAACCATAGTAATATTTTGCCACTGACTATCAGCATGTTTGTTGCGAAGTGCATTATCCATATCTATGTTTTTATGTGTGTGTGTTCAACCAACTTCAAGCCTCTGCTACTAATTAATTTCTCATGTTGAATTGGCAAGAGCTACACTACATTGTGTTAAGAAATCTGATTGAAATCATTGAGTAGAACCCGAGAAAGCAGCAGATCTTCCTGTCCTTAAAGCACGCCCTTTCCGTAGCTGGTCTTGTACCTTTGGGTGAGACTGTAACCCAACCACCCTTTGTCTTACCTCTCCAGTTTACTTTCTGTTGGTGCCAAGTGAAACATCATTTAGGTCCAGTAGGAATTTCCCCTCAGGGATCGTACAAGAAGAGTAGCAGCCATGAAATGGTAGAGAAGCAAGCACATTCTTCACAAGAAAGCAGGACTGATTTTTACCAAAAAGTGCGCACGGTGCTTGAAGAAAAAGGTTTAAAATAAGACACTTCTGTGAACTTGGCCTTCACCGTAATCTTTGCTGTCTTGAATTCTTTTGGGGATTCAGCTGAAGCTGCTGCCTAGCCCTTGTCAGACTGAAATTGATAGCAGCTTCTCTCCTGTGATCATCTCATCATTGGCAAACTAGATTGTCACCAGATACAGAGTTGAGGAATCCTTCCTCATAAATGCAGTAATGAGGTTCACAGCTGAGGGTATGGATGTTCTCTGTCTAGGCTGCTCATTTCCTTTTTGGTTTCTTTATCAGTTTCTTTTGATCCAGTTGTGTATATTCACCTAACATAATACCCCATTACTTTACTGAAGGAATTTTTTTCTTAAAAGGAAGGAAATAAATACCACTTTTCCAAAGCTGGTGTAGAAGAACTTCAGGAGGTAAAGGAAAGTTTGAAGCATGCACAGCACCAGTTCACAGCCCAGTTTTGATCTGTTTTCAGTTGCCTGTTTAAAACTGGAAATGTGTTCTATTTGCACGAATCTGTCCAGATCTTTTCCTTAAATAGTATGAACAAATGCCATTTTGCTTAATTATATTTAAAGGTTCATTCCACAGCTAGCAAGATGAGACACCACATTATTACTTCAGGATTTGACTAAAAATAGGAAATCTTTGTTCAACATTTTACTCTCTTGGGTAAAACTACTGATTTTTCTCAAAGTGTCTTTCAAAAAGGAAGCAGTTATGTCAAGTACCCCTTCTGTCAGATGACTGGACTGACTGTCCATGTGCAGTAAGTATGACAGTTTTGGGAAGCACAGGTCTTGCTGCACATGTGTTGTACAGTGCATGCATGCACTTCCTGCCTGCTGCCAACAAGGGTCTGGACAACACACACACACGAGAGGGTGACTGAT
The DNA here is from genome assembly GCF_000699105.1 of Pygoscelis adeliae. Classification (NCBI taxonomy): domain Eukaryota; kingdom Metazoa; phylum Chordata; class Aves; order Sphenisciformes; family Spheniscidae; genus Pygoscelis; species Pygoscelis adeliae. The sequence goes on along the minus strand of NW_008824053.1, from coordinate 4,138,946 downwards.
TTTCTGCCAGTAGACCAGTTCATGAAGCTACTCTTCGATATTCTTGCCTCTGTATTCCTTGGGGGAGAATTGATTGTTAGTAGTGAACTGTCTTGTGGTAACAACTTGATTTCAGTCATCATTGCTCTTGAGGACACTCACTGTTTTTAACAATGTAAAACAGTCATGAGGCCCCAGGGGAGATTGAGATCAAGCAAAATTTTCACCTGCAGAAGAGTTAGCCATCCTGCAGCTTGCTCGTGAGAAGTTCTGAGAGAGAAGGTCTTGGGGATGGACTATGGTTCTGGTGAATTTTAATGCTGGCAGCATGTGGCCTGTGAGATAGATGCTAATATGTCCAATAGAAATTTCTGGTTTATCATTGTTTTTTCCTTTTGTAATGAAATACAATCTTAAAAATAGTGTGTTGAGAATCTCTTCATAATGAACTTTATAACTGAGGTTTATTATGCCCTTGTTTAGTAGATCGTATGGTGAGTGGTCACCTCTTGGTAGTTGTACGGCTCTCTTAGTACTTGGATGGGAGACCAAGAAAAAACAAGTTTAACGAGGGAGATAATGCTAGTGATGTATGGTGGTATTTTTTTTCTGTCTTGGTTTCAGTGTGGGCTGTGAACGTTCTGTTGAGATTGTTGATGGATCTTACTCTTACAGACTTAAACCCAAGGATTAAAACTTGAGTGACTTTTTCATAACAGTTTTCACAAATTAGAGTCTGTGTCCTGGCAGAAATTCATATTCACTTTGTCTATGCCCTTGCATTTTGATAAACTTTTTTTTTTATACTGTCACAACTTGGTGATGAGACTTTCCCAGGTGCAACAGCTGTTCTGAGTGTTCTAGGAGATGGCAAGTGATGCATGTACAGCATATGAGGAACTGTTTGAGTGAACTCACTATATTCTTACTCTAGGCAGCTATTGCAGATTATGGTCACTGAGCAATTCCAGAAATGATAACTTGAGAGAATCCTGCCCAAATGCTGTATTTCAGGTTGCAAGTCATTCCTTGCTATTCTTCTTTGATAGGCGGTTCTTGATACTGAGAAAAAGTATAAGAAAAATTGAAACCATTGAGGAATCCTTAAATGTCTGCAGAGGGAAAAAAAAACACCTCCTGTCTAGAGAGCTTGTCTTGTCTTTGTCTGCAATATACTTTGTTCTGAAAAAAAGCAAGTATAATTTCATTTTTTTGAACTAACTTAAAGGAAAATCTTAGGTTTTGTGTAGCTCGGGTCTCAACTAACATATTGTGGTACCCCAAGGATTGTGAAGGTTATTACTGAGTTACGGGGATGTGAATTGGGACAAACATATTGCAGTATACATTGTAGATAAACAAATTTCATTTTAATTATATGACTGTTTAATTTGTTCTTATTTTATAATTGGGAAAAAATAGATCTCGTAGGTGCCAAATTACTGGATTCTTGGCTGACTTTTGTAATTGAATTCTCAGATGCTGTTTTTGATCAGCATTGTTGCTTAAAAGGGGCGAGGTGAAGGCCTGTTTTGTTTACTTCCACATCATCACACGCAAAGTAATTCTGGAGGTTCACTCCCTTTTTGTTCTGTCTGAAGCATTATGACACTTGAGAAGACAGAAGAGTTCCACTTCCTGTGATGTTAGGCAGTAATACCAGTTATACCTGCACTTATAGATGAAACTACCATGTGGAATAAGATTTCTGAATTTGATCAGCTTCTCTGTTGTCAGTTTAAAGAAAATAGCGATGATTGTTCTTGAATTACTTGAGTGTTTCCCTTTAAAATTGTACATTGTGATCTCTGGAGATGTCTAGTTAATCTAAGCAAATGTATTTTTCATGTTCTTTCTGCATACTATTGTGTATAAGTGTTTTTTTTCTAAATACAATATTAATACATGCATATGTCTAGTCAAATTGAGACATAGTTACCACATTTTTCTATGCAGAATTTTGGAAACATTATTTAAAACGGGTGTAAGCTCAAATGTGAAGTTGGGGACACAAATTATCACCATATGTGTTCATTTCTCAAATCTCTCTTCCTTTGATCGGAGCCAAGAATTTATGCTGTTGATTATTACACAAATATGAATGTGGCAGGTTCTTCTATAGTGATGTTTCTGCAAGCCAAAACATACAAATTCTTAACTGTTCCAAGGACATTTAGCTTTGTAAACTTGAATTCCATGTTACAATTTTTTTAAGATTCATTTCTTCAGTTAAAATTTTTTCTGATGACATGTTACTAAATACAGTTTGTCATTGTTGTTTTCACCCAGTCCATAATATTGATATGCAATACTGAAGCCATCAGAGCCCTATTGAAAGTATGACTTTACGTATAAATGTGAAATGCCTTTAAGTACTTACTGCATTTTTCTAGTAACTTACGAAAACAGACTTCAGAGTTTGTTCCCAAGCTCGTTTGTAATATGATTAGAGGCTGTAGAGGTTTAGTATAAGCAGATGCCACAGTACCTGAGCTGCTACCTTAATACAAATGCTACCATATTGATGCTGCTGCTCCTGTTCTTCATGTTCTATATTAATTGACTGAAGAAAACTTAGTTTTGAGTTGATAAACACAGTTTTTGTACAAATGTCTAAAATTTTATGTAGATGTTTTATGTACATGACTAATATTAATTCATTAACTTGGGTGCTTTTTGAAACTTCTGGCTATGTGACTGAGGTGGTATTTCTCTTAAAAATCAGCAGTATAGTCCAGGCTGCTATCTCACTGGTGTTGACCTGAGACCAATTTATACTGAGAAGAGAGGTTGATAAAATTACAGGATGAGCACAATTGGATGTGGTTAGTTCTGTATGAAATCTGCTTCCAGATGGCTATAAGGCAGTGTGGTAGAAGTCGTCTAAATTGTACTTTTAGAGAGGATTAAAGTGTCATAAATCTACACTTTTCTAAGGAAGTATAGAGCAATTTATCCCTAAATTTGGTTCAGTTCTGATGGTCTGCAATTACTTCTGCAGTTTTCTTATAAACTAGTCAGATCCATGTTTGGATCCCGAGGATTAGACATGCATTTAGATAAAAATGTTAAAGAACATTATGCCCCCTTAAAGTGTCGATTGGCTCCTCTTTGAAATAGTGCTTCACTCTTCAGATCTACACTCATGCTAGCTGCTTGTCAACCTGCATTTTTTCAAAGGTTTAAATCTAATTTCTCTGTTTTTTCTAAGTGTTGGTGTTCACTTCTTGGTAAAGCCATTTATGCTTCATTGTTCACATGAACACTGGCTTTTTCTTTGAACTTTAAATTCTGCATTTGCTTGTTGTTTCATATATATTGACTTTGATTATTGTACCTTGTGCTGTTATTGAACCTTAAATCCTGATCACACACAGTCTCAAAACTGTACGTTCCTAGCTGTGATCTTAAGGTAGACAAGATTGACTAATGAAACTGACTTTTATTAAGAGAAAGGATTATATAATATTTTTGTCTTCCTAGAAATAGTAAACAGTTGCATTAAAAAATGAAACAAGAACAGAAATCAGCATCCTAGTAAATAATCCGTTTGTGACCCTTCTCTCCTGACACTTTAAACTGTATGTTTTTTAGTAAGTGGTTTCTTTTCTCGTTGTCACACATCTGAAAATCTTCCCTTGAAAAGGCTCGTGCCTGGTTGCTTAGCTACAGCATTGTATGCTTGTTACGCATTTCACCTTCTGAATAATAATAAGGTGAATTTTAGGAGTTTTCCATTTGTTAATAAGCACTGAGGAGTAAAGCAGAAACGTAAGGGAAAATGAAACATGGGAAAGTTACTTAGCAAAGATTATTATTCTTTTTTTTCTTCTACTTTGGTTTATGCATTTTCCAATCAAAATGACTGCGTTTAATCCTTACCAAGTAGTATGTTACAACAGGCAGTGGATTCTGGTGATAGCGAAAAGAGATTCTTGTTTTAACTTCAGTGAGAAAGTTCTTATAAAATTTGTAGATGCTTTTTAAAAAGTCAGCATTTATTCTGTTTCTTAGTACATATTGATGTAAAAAAGACTTGACTGTCTTATCATGGTTGTTCTTTCTGGTTGTAGCCTCTGAGGGTATGGAAAGAGACAAAGGGTCTAAGCTTGCTATTTCCACACAGACTCCCTGCTCATATTTTGGTATATACTTCACGACTGAACATAATCTCGGTACTTGTACCCTTGTACCGTAGAGATAATGGCTTCTGAATAAATTGATTTGAGAAATCGCATAAGGTTATTTTAGATGAAAGCAGGATTAGCACCCTTGTTTTAATGATAAGGTAGTTCATAGTTTGTAACAACCGAAGTTACACATGGACAGTGGGAATGAGATACAAAACATGCATGCAAGATTTTGTTTCATAGAATCTTCTCTTATTCCCCCTCTCCTTTCTTCTGTAGTGTTGGGGGTGTAGATTGCTTTATATAGTCTACTTCTTTGCCGCTTTTGCAGAAACTGTTTTGGGCTATATTAATAATTAGTCTAAGAAGTCAGTGGCCAGTTGTCTCAATTACTACTGGACAGGCAGAAGGAAGAATTATATCCAGAGGCCAATTAAAAGACAACTGTTAAAGCAGCTCTGCTACTTTTGTGTTGTTTTATACTTAATTTCTTCTTTGGCTGGACATGTAAAATAGTTTCATTACAAAATACCATCCCTTTACACAATACAGAAGTTTGATTGAAGTCTATTTCATACCAGTTAAAAAGCAGAAACATTCTTTGCATAATCCAGGTCCACCTCAAGAACACACTTCGAGCAGTCTTCCCTGACAAGTTCAAGGCAAACACTCTTTGAATTGTTCTCTTGAACAGAATGATTCAGTTGTGTGCACTTGTTTTGTTGGGGTTTTTTGTTCTTAAATGGAAGGTATGATTATTTAGAGACGTACAGGGGAAAAAAAATTGCCAGCATTATGTTGCTTCTATTTGTGGGTTGTAAAGCAAATAATTGACATGCATTATTTTCTGCTGAGATGTTGATTCACACTTAAAAATACTACTTTGATAGTTTAAATGAGAGATATCATAAGAGGCAATCTGGCTCACAGTTTAAACGTTACTAGCAAGATTTCAATGAAGTGGTTCTAATGTTTGGAAAATACGAGAATTTTTGTGAGGGTGGGCATTGGTATTTAAATATCGGTCTATTTAATTTGAGTAGTAGATGGCTCTTTAAATCCTGTTTGCTGCTTTTAAAAATACACAGCAACTGAGGTGTTTCACTTCTTTGACCTCAAAAAGCACAAAGGTTGAAGGTAAGCAATTTGAGAAGAATCCTGTGTCTTACCTGTTTTTCTTTCATACAAAAAAGGATTCTTTATTTGCTGTAAAATAACAAACTCTCACAGGGAAAGGAAAAGAACTGTAGTAGAGGTACAATTTCAAATTTTCTGTTTCGTGGGAAAAGCTGACAATTTTGAATATTGCTAGAATAAAAAATGCAACCAATTGAAGGTATGAACATCCAGCTACTAAAAATGAGAAGGAAATTACGGATTTTTTTTCAAGACTAACAACATGTATCCTCTTGAATTTCAAGAATTTTAAGACCTCATTGCTGTCAGAAAAATATAGTAAGTCAAGGCAGAGTGCTGTGCTGGAAAAAATGTGTACTTAGAAGTTTAAAGCAAAGGTTGACGTACAGGAAGATAAGAATTTGAAAAATCATTGGAATTCTCTCCTCTTTTCCCTTCTGTCTGTAAAATTGTGTGGCTTCATTTCATGTTCATCGCAGGATTTGGGGTATTTGTAGCAATATATATATCTGCAAATATTGTGTGGTGGTTTGTGTAAGCAGTGTATGCCTGTGTTATTTATGCTCTAGGGTAGAGTAGGTGATATTGTTTGTATGTTTCTTAAGGTGCTGTTTCTGCATTGTATGATAAGCAAATGAGTTCTTATCAGTGTTCTTGGAAATTGGACTGTGATACTGTGTAAAGTGCTGGTCCCGTGGATTGTCTTTTTGATATTTTCTTGGGTTCTAAAAGCTTGATATTTACAACAGTGGTGATAGGGCAAAATGTAACATCTTTCCTGAAAAGAGATGTTGCCTCTTCTGTTCTGGAAATATCCGTATTGAAGGTTTGGAGATAGTGTGGTTAAGACCTTTGACCTGAATGTACGCTCAAAGCTTAATTCAGGCCTGGAGTTCTGTGCTCATGGGTATAGCATACAGTGTGTGCTATCCGTATGTTACATGGTGATCATACATTGGCTTTTTTCTTGTCTGCTAGCTTCTTTTGCATGTGCGAAAAGGATATTAAATAAAGAACTCATTATTTTATGTCTAGTCACTGTGCAATAGAGGTTTTAAAATACTTATGAATATATTGTTCTAGGTCAAAGTGACTTAAAACTTTGAAAATGCCATAGATTGCTGCCTTGTGTTATTTAAAGCACCCTTATAAGATGACAGAGGGAATAGATTTGTTCGTTGAAGTCATTAAAAAGAAATACTTTGTTCATGCAGTTTTCTATGTGTATGTCTTGTCTTCTCAGAAGAGACTCTAAAATAGCATCTTTTTTTCGTTCTTCCTTAATAGAAATCTGGTTAAGAAGTACTGTCCTAAACGTTCACCCAAAGATGAGGAACCCAGGTAAAAATGTGCATTTCAAGTTCTATGTATAAGAAACAAGGACTACAGTATACTCTGTCCTTTTATGGATTTTTTTCTTTTTTTTAAGATAAAGTATTTAATTGGCTAAGATGAAAAAATTCTGCTTGGCTTCTTATAGTTCTGCTGTAATTCTTCAGCATGAAACCTGAGTTTACTTCTATTAGTATTTTAAAGTAGTAAACGTGGCAGGTTGTACTTGCTCCGTTCCAAATTAATCTTTAGCTAGCTGAAAGTTTGAAAGCAGAAGTTTAGTATGCTGTGTATGGTCTAGTATTATTTTTTTAAAGAAAAGCAATTAAGTGTTCTTAGGCTGTGTGTTTTGCTTAGTTTAGTAGAGTTTTTCAGTGCATTTGTATGGCAATATTGTCATGTTTTTGGCAAGAAGAGCTCTTAAACTGCTGACTTGCTTTGACTCGGGAGACAAAGTAAGTGAATGTCTAACTGTGGAGGAGCAATTTGTGCTAAACAAATTTATTTATCAGAGGTGCCTGTTTTGCTGTCCATGCCCATAGCCATTTTTTTATTTATTTAGAAAAACACAATACGTTTTTTCTTTAGGGATAATTCTTATGAAGGAAAGAAAGTGGACAAGTTTCAGGTTGCAGCCAGAGCACATGCTGTGCGCAGAGTGACTGAGAATTCACACTAGGATTTCCTCTCTTTCAACTGTTTAAAGATCCTGGACCACAGGGAATGGGATTTCTAGTGCTAGGGTGGCATTTGAATTCCCCAGAGCCAAGCCTATGGAGATGGCAGTATTCCACAGTTAAAAGAGAGAAAGATGTATATTTTAATGTGGTGCCTGTTTTTTTGTTTTTTTTTTTTGTTTTTTTCTTTCTTCCCTTCCACACACACTTTCTACCCTTTGCCCCTCCTCTTCCCCCCTTTTTAGTGCCAGCCATAGTGGCACCTTACTTCCAGCCAAGAGGTGGGCAGGCAAACAGGCAGCTGTCTCCAGAGCTGATAGCAAACTTGTTCTGTAGATCATCCATCGGGATGCATATGAGTGGTATGATTGGCATGTTCCACCCTCAAGACTACCAAGCACATCATCTCTGCAGCAAGTTCAGCCTCCGAGCCTAGGGACGTATGTATCCGTTCCCAAGCTCAGGCCTCTCAGTTGGCAGCTTAGGAGATACCACTATACGACAGGGCTTTCCAGGTAGTATTCTTCTTCTTTCTTTTCCATCCACAAAAATCCATATTCTTAAAAAATGTATTTGAAGAGACATTGCAACATATAGTACATGCTAGGCTTAATATAGGCTTTTCCCAACTTGCATTTCTACTATAATTCAATTAGCATTAAGATAAGGTTTATTGTAAATATGTATGATTTTTTTTGTTTTATTTAATCAGGAGTACAGACTATACTAAAAGAAGTCCATTTTAAAAAGCTGTCTCACTTTTTGTATATGTATGTTTGTGCGTGTGTGCTTTCTGTCAGGTTTACTTCGTGTATTGCCTTTTTTAACATCCTTAATGAGTTGAATGACTATGCAGGACAACGAGAAGTAGTTGCAGAAGAAATGGGACATAGAGTGTACGGAGAATTGATGAGATATTCTCATGATCTGAAAACTGAGAGAAAAATGGTAATTTCTATACTTTGATACTAGAATATCAAAATGGATATGTCTTTTAACGAGTTGATGTATTTGTTTACCCAATTTAATGAACTTGGCAATAAGTAGGTTTTGTAATACATTTATAAAACTCGTATTTAAAGTTATTCTGTATTTCTATGTACTGGTTTACTACAGTTATTAAACCTAAAAATTAAGGCCTTGGGAGGTAGTGCTTACTAGTAACTCTTTTGCCAGTGTAATTTTCATCTGTGGTACTGTTCTTATGACTAGTAACATCTTCCAAAGAGACCTGGTAACTTGTGGGAGATACTGCACATCATAGCATGTCAACTGGAGCAGGGACTAACTAATGGTAATAGTACTAAAAAGATATGTAAATTACACTTATTTGTGGTGTTTTTAGCATCTTCAGGAAGGGCGAAAGGCTCAACAGTATCTGGACATGTGCTGGAAACAGATGGATAATGTGAGTTTGGTTTTGTTTTTTTTTTTCCTATCAAACTTAATAATATGCAGTCTGTAAACGGAACTGTTGTCATCTTGCTTGCTTAGGCTTTAATGTTTAGCTATATTACTGAATGTCCAAATCAGACTTAGTAACATCCAAAATACAGCTCAATGCATTTGTAGTTCCCTGCTTAAAAAAAAAAAATCTCCTGTAAACAGCTTCTGTGTGTGTGTTTGAGTGAAGTCTTGGCTTTTGTCCAGTGTAAAGGAATCTGGTTTTAACATAGGTACAGACTTCTTCGGTTGCTTCTCTGCAGGCTACTTTTTGTTTAGAGAGTAATTAATAATGACAATTTATTTATACAAAGATGAAATTTTAAGTCACTATTTGACTTGAGTTTGAGGGCTTGATACATGAGGTCTATTCAAGAATATCCCTGTAGACTATTATACTTTCAGGAGTAGAATTACTTTTTAAGAGAGAAATGCAGGAAGTTAATTTCTCTAGAACGGATTATAAATTCCTTTTTCTTGAGAGATGTGCTTTTAAAGGTGAGAAAATGTAAAATTCAACCGAGTGTGTTCAAGATGCATTCTGATGTTCTACTGGTTTTGTGTCTTTGAATCAAAGATATAATAAATTTCTGGTTATTGTGATGCAATACCGGAGAGGTGAATTTCTATTTTGTTGTTGTGGACCCAGATAAGCAATGTCTTGCTTCAGTGTCATGTCAAAGAGTTTAATTAATGGTCAGAGGATCAGAGTAGAAGCAGATGTGGTAGTTTTAGATGCTGTCACCCTTCACCAAGGTAATTCCGAGTTCACCTCAAACAATCAGTTGTGTTGTGTGCACTGTATTTACTTGAGTGCAAAGTCAGTCTTTTAAATGCATACAGCCTTTAAGGGACACATTAACCTCAATTGCCTGACTTTGAACTGAAGCAGGAGAGCAGTGCTCATGCGATCTCTGTTGCCAGTTTGTCTCTAGAGCTATTAATTTCTTGAGCTGCAACAGTTTTTCCTACAGCAGTTGTCTTGACAACAGCGAGATATATTGAACATCAAGTACCTTGAATACTGTTGTCTGTGCTGCTCACAGCTACGCCAGTTGATATGAATACCGATGATAATGGATGGGTATGCTAAGATCTCGTAATGTAGATAAATCCTTCAGACTACCTTCAAAATAATTTAGTTGAATTTGTTCAATTAAAATTGATCACTGAAGAAGGGAACTTGAAAATTTTACTCATACAAGTCCAGGTTTAAGTTTTCTGCCCCCTAACTTTTGTTTAGGTTATTGAAGTCAGGCCAGAAGGTGGACTTGTCTGTTTATAATTAACTGCGGATCTTTGTAATAGGTTATTTTGTATTTTGATTATCTGATATTTTGTAGCATAATTACAGTTGTTTTCTTGCTGGTACTTCAAGGAAATAAGTTTTAAATACAACAGTTGAAAATTTTTGAGAGTTGGTTGCTGCGAGAACAATGTATTTACTTAAAGGTATTTAGTGAATTTAAGATACTTAAATGGAAGCTTTGATATTTAGAATTCAAAATTACTGTACAAAACCAAAAGGGGATAGTGGCTGTTGAAGCAGTAAGTTTGTGGCTTTTGTAGAGCAAAAAGAAATTTGAGAGAGAATGCAGGGAGGCAGAAAAGGCACAGCAAAGCTACGAAAGACTGGACAACGACACTAACGCGACAAAGGCTGATGTTGAGAAGGTAAGAGCGGTGCCATTTCTTTACTCTCTTTTTATTATAAAAAACATTTTATTTGCATGTTTATCATCAGTACTGGAACAACAATCTTTGGGTGTATAAAATTGTCTATAAAATATGCTTGCTGCTTATGTGCAAAATCAAAGTTACAGTAAAATACAACACAGCACAGAGAGGGAGTATGCTTCATTAGTCTCGAGATGATGCTGTTGAGATGATGACTATCTTCCTTAAACACGCAGGCTTACTGGTATTTGGTATCTTGTGGTATATATGTTCAGTCACTTCTGTGTTTTTTAGGATGTGCATTTAAGTGACGTGGCTAAGGGAGCTACAATGATCGTTGCTCTCTCTGTATATAATAAATTAGGTCTGTAGACTGTCAGTATATATGAAGTCTCACATTGTTTTTATTTCAGTTATAAGGATGTCAGTTTTGATGACTTGTGATCAGAGTTTTTGCATAGTTGGTAAAATAAAATAATGCTGTATGTCATTGAAAAGCGCAGGACATGTTTGAACTGATAACACTTTCCTACTAGGCTAAGCAACAGTTAAACCTGCGCACACATATGGCTGATGAAAACAAAAATGAATATGCTGCACAACTACAGAATTTTAACGGGGAACAGCACAAACACTATTATATCGTCATTCCTCAGATTTATAAGGTAAAATAATTAACAGAGAAAGTATGTCTGATATTCTTTTAAGAGAGAAGTAGATTTTAAAATTTAAAACTTTTATTTTTGGGATTTTAGTGGAAAATTTTATCAAGAAATCAGGAGACTGCTTACAGTAATTATGCTTAGACTTGTAATGAACATATTCTGTTGCATTTTCTATGAAGATTTTATATTTTATAGACTCTTTGTTTAAACATTGCTGAAGAGGTATGGCAAAATAAACATTTGAAACATCTGGGTGAGAGCAAACATTTAAAACAATTGTTCTAGTAAGGTTTGGTCACTAGTTCTCTTGGTATTTGTGTGTGCGTGTGAATGCTTTGACTCTGGCAGAGATGAAGGAAAGTGTGTAGCTAATGGTGACTATGTGGTTTAATGTATCTCATGTACAGGTATAAAATGGGTGGATTGGAGGCAGAAGTGCTTCCCCCCCATTGGTCATTGCTTCATCAATATTACCAGCAATCCACAGAACTCTTTAAAATAACAAAAAAAGCTAAAGGTCAAATTAGATCAATACTTTGCAGCTAAGAAGGGGATTTCTCAAAGTGCTTCATGTAACTATTATGATTATTTTTTTCTTTTTAAGATTCTTTCAAAAACAGACTTTGCAAAGCTGGTTTAAAGTAAAGTAGTTGGGGGGAGTCAGGTGAGGGTGAGTTCAGAAGTGTATTGGCATGTACGTTCAGCCATTTGGGAGTATACTGTGACTGTAGAAACTGATTCTGAGACACGGAGCGAGGAAGTAGAGAGTGAAAATAGTGACTTTATTTGAAGGTGTACCAACTTAAGAATGGTTGATATTTTCTAGAAGCACAAAGGGGTTCGTATTTTTAAAAAATACTTATTAGAAGGTCTAGGAATCACAGGAGAGAATTGCCTTGACTTATTAAAGAATTTTCTAATATTTTAACTGTTAAGCAGTGCAACAGTAGATCTGACATTATCACACTGATGGGAGGAATTGCAGTCAACTCCCAGGAGAAACAGCTCGATCATCTTTGTAGCTTGGACCAGAGTTTTGGTTTATTGCCTTTATTTCTCTAGGGTTAAAATCCGTTATCACTGTGAGATATTACTTACGTTTTTTGAAATCTCCAGTGAGAACAGAAAGGCCTAGTCCTGCTTTCTCTTGGGACTACATTTTTATTAGTTCCTTGCAAGTATTTGGTAACATTCTATGGGAAAACCTTGGGAGAGGGATTCAGCATGACTAGGTTGTTGCTTTGTTTCGGAGAGATGAAATTGGATGCTGTTTGAGCCATCTGCCTTTGTTAGAGTAGATACAGGAATGATCCAACGTCTTATCCCATTTTTGATAACCTATTGATGTATGTACTGTTGCTTTTTGCTTTCTTTTGTGGTTTTTTTTTTCCACCTTCAATTAGGTTAAAGGTCCAGGGCTATTATCTTAATAGTATTTCTCTTTAATTTGTTCTTTTTGTTGTGTCCCAGTAGACTTTTATTACAAATCTTATGTAATGGTATTCTTTTCTTTATTTTCTTGCACACTTCTAAAGGAAATGGTTTGTATTTCAAATCAGAGAGCATGTCTAAACAGCATATAATTTTAATATTTCTAATTTTTCCTTTTTTTAAATCATTGATATTTATTGGAAAGTATAAAAATAAAAGCAAGATAGAGATACTTATCACCAGAAAGAAATTATTTGGAACTAGAAGGAGAGAGTGAGGAGATGTAGAAATTAGTAGAATTTCTTTACTGTTGTTTTCATTTTTGCATGAAACAAATATTTTAAAGTAAATAGGCGGCTGTAGACACTGTGCACATGCCTTAAAAAAGAGTAAGGAAAAGAAAGTCCAGTCCTTTACATCATTTTTAAAAATCAAAGGGTATCAATTCTTCATAATTACTGTTCTGGGCATCTTAAGTCTATGTCTGAAAGGACTTGATTTTTTTAACTTAATTAAGTTCTGTTTTGTTAAGCAAATAAAAAATACTGGGAAAGCACAGAAATTCTGTACTACACTGTGGTGAGCACAGTAACTGCATACATCAGGATCGGGGGGGGGAAATCTGCAAATAAAAGCTTTATTTTATCTCACTTTGTGCTTGCAGCAACTTCAAGAAATGGATGAAAGAAGGACTATCAAACTTAGTGAATGTTACAAAGGCTTTGCCGACTCTGAGCGCAAGGTTATTCCGATTATCTCTAAATGTTTAGAAGGGATGATCCTTGCAGCAAAATCAGTTGATGAACATAGAGTAAGTAGAACTGAGCGACTTTTTAAATGTGCATGAGCAATTTAACTGATATGGAAGCTGTGGAGAGGGGAAAGACAGACTTACCCTGTACATTTATCTTTCTGTGGTCAAATATTTGTCTGCTTGAAAAGTGTTGTGACTTGAGTTTTAGCCTAAATGGTCCCTTCCACTTTCGGTGTCTTTGTCTTCCTGTTTCATTGCTTTCTTGTGATCTGAAGATCTTTGACACTTTCTCACTGTATGTGATATTGGACGCATTGTTTTGGTTATCCTGGAACACCCTCATGGTTGGTATTTTCTCCAGTATGTAGCATTAAGTCATATAAAGGGTGTTCAGTTAACAAAGTACCGTTCTGTGTCCTGTTTGATTGCAGCTATTGCCACTTCTTTCTTACTCCTTCTAATACAGGTTCTTCCCTATTATATCTTACTACACCTAGTTTTTCTTAGTGTTATCTTCATGCAGTGCTAATGTTGAAGGATTAGAAGGTGGGGTAGTAGTTTGGCCCTAAAGCATGTCCTGTTTTAAATTCGTGGTAACCTTTGGGGAGTATTTGCTGGATTCTGAATAGCAGGGTATGCTTTGATTTACACACCGCTGAGAAAAAAAAAACATACGTTATCTTAACTTGATCTCTCCAAAAGCATGCATTTTGAGCTCGCTCTCAATTTCCCATCTGTGCATCTCTGCAATTAAAGGGAAAATTTATGTCTCCATGTTCTCTCTCCGATTCTTGATGGGTTTGCTTGTTTTGCTTTTTAAACTCCTTAATGTCCTATGTTTAGGACTCTCAACTAGTGATAGACTGCTTCAAATCCGGTTTTGAACCTCCTGGAGATTTTCCATTTGAAGATTACAGTCAGAATATTTACAGAACTATCTCTGACGGAACCATCAGTACACCAAAGCAGGAAGGAATGAGAATTGATTCAAAAACTACAGTGGGCAAGGCTAAAGGAAAGCTGTGGCTATTTGGAAAGAAGCCAAAGGTAACAATTAAGAAATTACTGTTTGAAAAATTAAAATGTGAAGATCTAGAGTGCATGGAAGCAGCAGTTTGTTTGTTTATTTTAAAATAACCTTCCCCTTGCCTGCTACTGTCTCTTAAAATATGTGTAAGGAGATCTGAAGGTTTGAGTAGGGTTGGATACTTACATTAAAAATCAAGTTCTCACTAGGGGGAGTTTTCCAATTTTTCTTCTAGTGATTTGGGTCTGGGAGTGTTTTTAATAGTTATTTGATAAAAGTGGTTTCCCATTTCTTTAACATTTCTAAGTTTCTGTAAAGACTTTCTGTGATTGCATAGAAAAGGTGTTAATTGTGAATGTAAAAATAAGAGGGGGGGGAGTATGCTTTGGAATCGGGCAGACTTCAGATCTCTCTTTTATATACTACAAAAAGCAACCCCCTTCTAAATGTTAATTTTGTAGATGTTTATATATAGGAGTGTTTGTTATATAGATTTTTTGTTATACCTGCTGCTAGTTTTGAAAACTTCTGGGGTTTGTCTGAAAACATTAAAATTTATAATACCTCATTGATAAAACATACTGTTGAAGCTCCATACAGGTGAATGTCGCAGAAGAAATATTACTATGAAATAGGTAAAAGTAATCCTATGCTCAAGAAAAAATTGAAAGCAGAGAAATTACTCCTTTCTTGTATTATTATGAGTTTCAATTAACACTTTCTGTGCAAGATGCCTTCATGGATCAAGAAAAAAGATTATCAGTACATGCATTAGCTATATAAATGAAGCATATACATATTATGCTAGGTCTTTATTTAGTATTGGAGCGTATCAGTGAGCCATTTTAATGATTCCCACAAATTTCTATGAGGTTATTTTAATGCTCCAAGTCAGTTTCTGCCATTTATTATAGGAAACTATTCTTAGAGCTTGTTAGTGGTAGGATTTATTTTCCACTTGAAAGCAGATCTTTACAGAAAGAAAGGATATAGCCGATTCTTTCTTCCCTCCTTAGTACATTATGTAACTGCAGCTGTATGCTAAAATGAAAACTGTTTACTTCTCATGCAGTATAATTAATGACTGATAATAGTTTAAATGCATTAATGCATTAGCATATCTGTTGCATTTGGCTGCAGAGGTGGGTGAGATTCAGCCTGTTCTGAAATTAGATCGGGATTACCAGTTTGACAACAAGACATCTTTCTGAGAATTTTGGAGAGGGAAGCTATGAAAATCTGCATTGGTTTTCAATCTGGACCTTGGCATTTACTGTAGTTACAAGAAATTCCTTG